>NC_138385.1:13847830-13873452 GCF_054177405.1 Leptonychotes weddellii | reverse complement strand
GTCCCTGGAATTGTTTTCTTAATTTCATTTTTGGGTTGTTCATTACAAATATATAGAGGGGCACCTGGGTGGCTCAGATGGTTAAGCGTCTGCCTTCAGCTCAGGTCGTGATCTCCATCCAGGTCCTGGGATCGAGCCCCATGTCGGGCTCCCAGCTCAGCAGGGAGCCTGCTTCTCCCTCTCCCTCTGCCTCTCCCCCTGCCTGTGCTCTCTCTGTCTCTCTCTCAAATAAATAAATAAAATCTTAAAAAAAAAATAAAACAATATAGAATTACAATTAATTTTTGTGTATTGATCTTGTGTCCTGTAATCCTACTTAACTTGTTTATTAGTTCAAATTGTTTTTTAGTGGATTCCTTAGAACTTTCTATATCAAAGGTTATGTCTTCTGAGAAAAGAGATAGTTTTATTTCTCATGTTCCATTCTTTTTTAAAAAAGATTTTATTTATTTGAGAGAGAGTGAGCGAGAGAGAGCACAAGCAGGGGGAGGGACAGAGGGAGAAGCAGACTCCCCACTGAGCAGGGAGCCCAACTCAGGACTTGATCCCAGGACCCCGGGATCATGACCTGAGCCAAAGGCAGACGCTTAACTGACTGAGCCACCCAGGTGCCCCTAGATATCTTTTCTTTCTTTCTTTCTTTTTTTTTTTTTTTTTGCCTAATTGCCCTGGCTAGAACCTCCAGTACAACATTGAACGTAAATGGTGAGACTTGTCTTGTTCCTTATTTCAGGGGAAATGTATTTAGTCTTTTGTCATTATTTATGATATTAGCTGTGGGTCTTTCGTAGATTCCTTTTTTTTTTGAAGATTTTATTTATTTATTTGAGAGAGAGAGAGAGCACAAGAAGGGGGGAGGGTAAAAGGGAGAAGCAGACTCCCCACTGAGCAGGGAGCCCGACTCGGGGCTTGATCCCAGGACCCTGGGATCATGACCTGAGCCAAAGGCAGACGCTTCACTGACTGAGCCACCCAGGCGCCCCTCATAGATTCCTTTGATCAGCATGAGGAAACTCCCTCCTATTCATGGATTATTGAGTGTTTTTATCAAGAAACTGGTGAATTTTGTCACATGCTTTTTAGGTGTCTATTGAGATGACCATGTGGTTTTTACTCTTCATTCTTTTGTAATGGTATATTTCCTTAACTTTTTAAAATTTTTTTTTATTTATTTTTTTAAAGATTTTATTTAGTTATTCATAAGAGACAGAGAGGCAGAGGGAGAAGCAGGCTCCCAAGGAGCAGGGAGCCCGATGCGGGACTCGATCCCAGGACCCTGGGATCATGACCTGAGCCAAAGGCAGACACTTAACCATCTGAGCCACCCAGGCGCCCTCCTTAACTTTTTTTTTTAAAGATTTTATTTATTTATTTGACAGAGAGAGAGAGACAGCGAGAGAGGGAACACAAGCAGGGGGAGTGGGAGAGGGAGAAGCAGGCTTCCCGCCGAGCAGGGAGCCCGATGTGGGGCTCCATCCCAGGACCCTGGGATCATGACCTGAGCCAAAGGCAGACGCTTAATGACTGAGCCACCCAGGCACCCCAACTGTTTTTTTTAAAGATTTTATTTATTTGTCAGAGATGGAACACAAGCAGGGGGAATGGGAGAGGGAGAAGCAGGCTCCCCGCTGAGCAAGGAGCCTGATGTGGCAGGACCCTGGATCATGACCTGAGCTGAAAGCAGAGGCTTAACCCACTGAGCCACCCAGGCATCCCTATTTCCTTAACTTTTGAATGTTAAATCAACATTGCATTCCTGAGATAAATACCACTTGATCCTGGTGTGTAATTCATATTATATGTTGCTGGATTTGGTTTGCTAGTATTTTGTTGAAGATTTTTGCATCCATTTTCATCAGAGATACTGGTCTGTAGTTTTTTTGGTCTTGTCTTTATCAGATTTTGTTATCAGGGTAATAATTGGCTTCATAGAATGAGTGGGGAAGTCTTCCCTCCTTTTCTAGTTTTTGGAAGTGTTAAGGATTTCTATTTTTTCTTTTGTTGTTTATACTTTGGATGTCATATTTAAGAAACTGTTGCCTAATTCAAGGTCATGAAGATTTATACCTATGTTTCCTTCTAAGAATCTTGTGGATTTAGCTCTTAAATTTAGGTCATTGATCCATTTTGAATTAACATTTGTATGTGATGTGAGGAATGGGACCAACATCATTCTTTTGCAGGTGCATATGCAGTTGTCCCAGCACCGTTTGTTGAGGAGACTGTTCTCTCCCCATTGAATTTTCTTGGTACCTTTGTCAAAAATCAATTGACAATAAATGTCAAGGATATTTCTGGAATACTGATTCTTTTCCATTGATACATTTTTCTTTCCGTATGCCAGTGAAGTGAGTTGGAAAGTATTGCATTCTCTTCTATTCAGTGAGAGATTATGTAGAATCAGTGTAAATTATTTATTTATTTATTCATTTATTTATTCAAAGATTTTATGTATGTATTTGACAGAGAGAGCAGGAGAGCCCAGGCAGGGGGAGCGGCAGAGGGAGAGGGAGAGGGAGAAGCAGGCTCCCCACTGAGTAAGGAGCCCGACGCAGGGCTTGATCCCAGGACCCTGGGATCACGACCCAAGCCAAAGGCAGTGGCTTAACCAGTTGAGCCACCCAGGCGCCCCTCAGTGTTAATTCTTTAAGTGTTTGGTAGAATTCACCATTGAAGCCATCCAGGCCTGGGCTTTTCTTTGTGAGAAGTGTTTTGATTACTAATTTAGTCTCTTTACTAGTTATAGGTCTATTCCAATTTTATATTTCTTCTTCAATCAATTTTGGGTAGTTTGTAGGTTTCTAGGAATTTGTACATTTCATTTATCTAATTTATTTTCCATACAGTTGTTCATAGTATTACTTTATAATTCTTTTTATTTCCATAAGGTTAGTAGTAATGTCTCCCTTTTCATTTCTGATTGTAATAATTTGAGTTTTCTCTCTTGTTCTCTTGGTCAGTTTACTGAAGTTTTGTCAATTTTGTTAAATTTTTTTCAAGGAACCCACCTTGGTTTCATTGATTTTCTCTATTGTTTTACTGTTCTATATTTCATTAAATCCTGCTCTAATCTTTATGATTTTCTTTCTCGTTGTTCTAGGTTTCATTTGCTCTTCTTTTTCTAGTGTTTTAAGGTGCAAAGTTAGGTTATTAATTTGAGATTTTTCTTTTTTTTTAATAAAGTCATTCATAGCTATAAATTTCCCTTTAAGCACTGGTTTAGGTATTTCCTAAGTTTTGGTGTATTGTATGTTCATTTTCATTTATTTCAAAATATTTCTAATTTCCCTTTTGATTTTTTCCTTTGATTGTCTATTTAGGAGTGTGTTGTTTATTTTCCATGTATTTGCGAACTCCCCAAATTTCTTTCTGTTATTTATTTCTAATTTCATTCCACTTTTCTGGGAGAATATAAGTTGTAATTGTGATCCTTTTACATTCTTGAACATTTTTTTTTATGGTATAGCGTCTTGACTGACGTGGAGAATTTTCCATGTGCACTTAAGGAGAATGCATATTCTGCACTTCTTGGTTGGAGTGTTCTATAAATGTCTGTGACATTTAGTTGGTTTATAATTTTTTGTCTTCTATTGTTGATATTCTGCCTAATTTTCTATCCAGCAGTATAAAGAGGGTTTGAATTCTCCAACTATCATTGCTCAATTGTCCATTTCTTTTACTATTTTTGTCAGTTTTTGTAATTATGTATTTGGTACTGTGTTTTTAAGTGCACATATGGTTATAATTGTTACATCTTCCTGATTGATTGGTCATTTTATCATTATAAAATGATCCTCTTTATCTCTAGTAACTTCTTTTGTTTTGATGTCCATTTCGTCTGCTGTTAGTGTAGTCAGTCACTCTGGCTGTCTTGTGGTTATTTACATGATACATCTTTGTCCATCCCTTTACTTTCAGTCTGTTTGTATCTTTGAATCTAAAGTGTCTCCCATAGGCAGCATATAGTTGGATTTTTAAAATCTAGTAGGACAGTCTTTGCCTTTTGAATTGTTTAATCTATACATATTTAATCTTATTTTTGATACGGTGTAATTTACATCTGCCATTTTACTTTTTGTTTTCTATATGTCTCATATCTTTTTTGTTTCTCTTTCCTTCATGCTGATTTCTTTTTAGCACTAAGTAAATGTTTTGAATGTAACACTTTATGAAAATGAATTTTCAGCATTTTTTTAAAGTTATTTCCTTAGTGGTTACTCTCGGGATTAGCATGTACATCTTAACATAATCAGCTTTAGACTTATATTAATTTAATGCTAGTGAAATATAGAAATATTTCTCCTGAGGCGCCTGGGTGACTCAGTTGGTTAAGTGTCCAATTCTTGATTTCGGCTCAGGTCATGATCTCAGGTGTGTGAGATCAAGCCCATTGTTGGGCTCTGCACTGGGTGTGGAGCCTGCTTAAGATTCTCTCTCTCCGGACGCCTGGGCGGCTCAGTCAGTTGAGTGTCTGCCTTCGGCTCAGGTCATGATCCTGGAATCCTGGGATCGAGTCCCATGTGGGGCTCCTTGCTCAGCGGGGAGCCTGCTTCTCCCTCTGCCTGCTGCTTCCCCTGCTTGTGCTCTCTCTCTCTGACAAATAAGTAAATAAAATCTTAAAAGATTATCTCTCTCCCTCTCCTTTTGCCCCTCCCCCCTCTAAAAAAAGAAATATTTTTCCTATATAGCTTTATTCTCTTTTCTCCCTTCTTGTGGTATTGCTTTCATACATATTACATTAAAAATGTTAGAAACTCAACTGTATATTGTTAAAGGTATTAGTTTATATAATTTTAACACTTCTAAAAGAGCTAGAGGGAGAAGGAATACAAATAGATATTACAGCTTTTGTTGTATTAACCTTATTTATATTTCTGGTTTTCTTCATTTTTACTGTAGATTAGTTATTAACTGGAGTCATTTTTTAAAAAGATTTTATTCATTTATTTGACAGAGAGAGAGAGAGACAGCGAGAGAGGGACCACAAGCAGGGGGAGTGGGAGAGGGAAGCAGGCTTCCCGCTGAGCAGGGAGCCCGATGCGGGGCTCGATCCCAGGACCCTGGGATCATGACCTGAGCTGAAGGCAGACACTTAATGACCGAGCCACCCAGGCGCCCCTGGAGTCATTTCTTTAGCCCAGTACAGTTTTGCTCTCATCCACCTCATTTGTGCACATATATTACATGTCTAGATTATTTGCTCAACAATGCACTACATATATATTGTTTTATACAATTGCTTTTAAAATCTTTTAAGAGAAAAAAGAAACAAATTAGTATTTATACGATCTTGTATAATTACATAATCACCCTTACTTGTGCCCTTTTTTTTTTCGTGTAGATTCAAATTACCATTTGGAATCACTAGCTTTCAGACTGAGGAACTTCCTTTATTTAGTATTTCTTTCTTTTTTTTATTTTATTTGACAGAGAGAAAGAGAGAGAGAGTACAAGCTGGGAAGCAGCAGGCAGAGGGAGAGGGAGAAGCAGGCTCCCTGCAGGGAGCCCGACGTGGGGCTTGGTCCTAGGACTCTGGGATCGTGACCTGAGCTGAAGGCCAGCGCTTAACCGACTGAGCCACCCAGGCGCCCCTATTTAGTATTTCTTGTTAGGCAAGAGTGCTTACCAATGAATTCTCTCGGTTTTTGCTTATCAGTAATGTTATTTCACATTCATTTTTTTATTATTTATTTATTTATTTTTGAGAGAGAGAGGGTGTGAGCAGGGAGGAGGTGCAGGGGGAGAGGGAGAGAGAGAATCTCAAGCAGGCTTCCCACCCAGTGCAGAGCCTGACACGGGGCTTGATCTCACGACCCTGAGATCATGACCTGAGCCGAAATCAAGAGTCCGACGCTTAACTGGCTGAGCCACCCAGGTGCCTCTCACATTCATTTTTTAAAGATAGCTTTTTTGGTTATAAGATTCTTGGTTGGCATTTTTCATTTTTCTTTGAGCACTTTGAATATGCTATCCTCCTGTCTTCTGGCCTCCACTGTTGCTGATGAGAACTCAGCTTTTAATTTCATTTGGGTTCCCTTGTAAGTGACAAGTCATTTTTCTCCTGCTCTCTTTCAAGGTTTTCTTCCTTTTATGTGACTTTTAGGAGTTTTACTATCATACATCTGTTTGTAGATCTCTTCGTGTTTCTTACTTGGAACTCATTGAGCGTCCTAGATGTGTAGATGAATGTATCAGTACATTTGGGCAGTTTGGGGCCATTATTTGTTCATTTTTTTTTCTGCTCCTTTTTCTCACTCCTCTCTTGGTTCTCATTATATATCAGTTAGTACACTGAGTGGCACCCCACTTTTCTCTGAGGTTCCATTCATTTCCCTTCATTCTTTTTTTTCTCTCTGTTCTTCTGATAGTATAATCTCTTTTGATCTATCTTCAAGTTCACTAATTCTTCTGACAGTTCAGATCTCTTCTTGAGCTATTCTAATGAATTTTCCATTTCAGTTATTGTACTTTTCAACTCCAGAATTTCCATTGGATGCTTTTTTATACTTTCTATTTATTGATACTCTCTGTTTGATGTGATGTGATGTTTGTCATCATAATTTTACTTTACTTCTTTAATCATGGTTTCCTTTCATTCTTGGAACATACTCATGATGGCTACTTTCAAGTCTTTGTTGAATTTAGTATGTAGTCACTCACATAGGCAGATTCTGTTGCCTGCTCTTTTTTTTCCAGTGTATGAGTCATGCTTTCCTGTCCACATGCGTGTCTCATCATGTTTTGTTGGAAACCGGACATTTTAGATAATATATTGTAGCAACTCTCTGTTCTTCTTTCTTCTCCCCAGGGCTTGTTATTGTTATTTGTTTGTTTATTTGTTTGGTAAATGGCTGCATTATTTTAGTGAAGTCTAGTCCACTCCTAAATGTTAAGCATTTGATGTTGCTCCTCAGGGAGCACACAGCCCTGGGTGTGCACACAGTCACCCTTGAAATGACAATACTTTTTACTGGGTTTTCTTTGGCTGTCTCTTTCTCTGACCTGAGCCAGCCATTAATTGCCAGCTAATTGCTCTATTGTTTTCACCGGTGCTCTGGGGCATAATTTCTCTGCAGATGAATCCAGTCAATTCCAGACACCTTTTTGGGGCTAATTCCTAAGGTCAATTTTTGAGATTTGTTCTGATCCCAGGAGGGCTCCTCCTAGCTGTCTTTTCCCCCAGTTCTCTCCCGCAAACTAGTCAGCCTACGGTTTAGGGTGTATAGTCAATAAATCTATCAAATTCTTTCCAGTTGCCTTGCATTATAACCTCTGCTCTTTTTGAGAGTATCCTTAGGATTGACTGTTTTCATTCTCTGTTGCAAATGAATCAGTTTCTGTGCAAATACATTAGGAGCTACCTGTTTTAAGGTCTGCTTTCCCCGCCCCCCCAGGCCAAATCTCTGATACCTCGCTCTGGAGGTAGGCAAAGTGGTGTGCTTATCTCTGCGTGACATTGCTACTCTAGGAGCTGAGCACTAGGTGTGGGTGTCAGATCTTCTTGGGTTGCCTCTGCAGGCACAGAACTACTGCCTTCCGATCACAATTGCCTTACGAGGACAATCAGGGAGTCCTCTAGGATTCGCAGCAGTACTACACCCAGGGTAGATCCTTCATGCCACCAGTAGGGACTGGGTAGATAAAAGGAGCCCCCAACCTCTCAGCCACATTGCTTGGACTTTAGAATCAACAATGGTTAGCTGGGGGTAAGATGAGAAATGCTGACATCCTGCCCCTCCCAGGAAGCTAGCCCTCTGAAAGGGAGCTGGGGGAGCGGCTGCCCCAGGCCCTTAGCTATGCCAATCTAGCCTGGAGCTGGGAGAGGCACTAAAGAGAACTGTTGTGGTTTAAAATCTTAAGACTCTGGGTGCCTGAGGGGCGCCTGGGTGGCTCGGTTGGTTAAGCGTCTGTCTTCGGCTCAGGTCATGATCCCAGGGTCCTGGGATCGAGCCCCGATTCCAGGCTCCCTGCTCAGCGGGGAGCCTGCTTCTCCCTCTCCCTCTGCACTCCCCCTGCCTGTGTTCTTTCTCTCTGTTAAATAAAGAAAGAAAATCTTTAAAAAAATAAAATCTTAAGACTCTCCCTTAATTTTAGCAGATTTAAAAAAATAGATGTTTCCTAGTTTGCTACAGGCCCTTAGGACCAATGTTTGTTTTTTTTTATTTTTAATAATTTTCCCCAGTTTCCCCGGGAGGTAAGCCTGCAGAGCCCCTCATGGTCCCATGCTGGAAGTCCGTCTCCCCTGCTATGTTTAGGTCATAAATCCATATTTTACACCTCCGCCTTTGCTACTCTGCTTATTTCAAGTTTCTGTTTGCTCTCGCTTTTCCTTCATGGTAGCCTTCCTTCCGTCTGTGACCCCCAGTTTTGTTTGAGCTGTGCCATGTTACCCTTTGAGCCCACTTGTAGTTTTGAAATCTAAACAAAAACAATACAGTGAGTTTAAACAGAATTTTATTTGAAATACATTTTTGTTAATCTTAAAAGGTCTTTTTTCCATGAAAATATAAAATAAGGTATCTTAGTCCTCTTCCTGTTTTAACATGTTTTGAAACTTAAATTTTCATTAACTTGCTAATGTTATTTTAATAATGCTAATATTTAAGAAAATAATGCTAATATTTAAACAGCATCCTGCATTTAGATTTATTTTATTTTTTTAAAAGATTTTATTTATTTATTTGAGAGAGAGAGAGCACAAGCAGGGGGAACAGCAGCGGGCAGAGGCAGAAGCAGGCTCCCCGCTGAGCAGGGAGCCTCCTGATACAGGGCTTGATCCCAGGACTCTGGGATCATGACCTGAGCTGAAGGCAGATGCTTAACTAACTGAGCTGCCCCCGTATCTAGACTTAAAATCAGCAATTCCCACACGTTATTGCAGACCAATATACTTTGCTGGAGCTGAGGAAGGGGAGGAAGGGTCGTGGAAGGAGAATGGAAGCCATAGCAGCTCTCAGTGGGTGGGGGGGGGAGGGGTGGTAGGACACAGGGGACAGGGGACAGCAGTGTCAAATCTTGTCCTAGTTCTTTTTTTTAAGAGAGAGAGAGAGAATCTTAACCAAGCTCCAGGCTCAGTGAAGAGCATGATGCAGGGCTCGATCTCACAACCCTGAGACCATGACCGGAGCCGAAACCAAGAGTCGGCCGCTTAACAGGCTGAGCCACCCAGGCGCTCTCTTGTCCTAGTTGTTCTTAGATTGGCAGTGAGAAACACTTTGAGAGTTGTTTGGGTTAATTTCAAGAGAGTGCACTTCTAGACTTGGGCTGAAGCAAATGGCTTTTGCTTATTGCCAGCTTCGTCATTTTCCATTTTAATTGGAAAATCTCAATGGAAATGATTCTAGTAAACAGTTTCCTAACCCCTACTTTTAGCTCTCTCTTCACTTGGTACTCAGTAGCAGCATTTCTCAGTTTCAATATTGCCAAAACTTTATGAAGATTTACTTCCTATTTTGGCTCCAACCTGAATAATCGAACATCAAAGTAGATACAGAAATCATTTAGTGCATTGATTTCAACACAGAGAAACATTCACTCCCCTTCCATTGATTAGAGGAGAGTAGCCTTGAATTTCATGTTTCGTTCTTTTTTTTTTTTTAAAGATTTTATTTATTTATTTGACAGAAAGACAGCGAGAGAGGGAACACAAGCAGAGAGAGTGGGAGAGGGAGAAGCAGGCTTCCCGCAGAGCAGGGAGCCCGATGCAGGGCTCGATCCCAGGATCCTGGGATCCTGACCTGAGCCGAAGGCAGATGCTTAACAACTGAGCCACCCAGGCGCCCCTGTGTTTCGTTCTTAATCTTTAAAAAAGAGGCTCTCGTAAGAAGTCCCGGGTGGAGTCATTCTAACTGGGGAGGAAGTAGACACTAAGCGGTCGCATGTCCAGGATATCATCAAGGAAAAACCTATTATGCTTCTTGTCTTTCTTACGGCCAGGATATCCCATACCAAAGCTTGACGTGAGCTTTCCATTGGAGCCTCGGGAAGAAGCGTGGGTGAAGGAACTACAAGATTCCAAAGAAATGAAGCAATTACTTGATTCCAAGATAGGTAAGTAATTGTTCACTGATACCACAGAAGAGAGAAAAGAGAAATTCAGCCTTGATCAGGAGAGAGAGTTTGGGATTCTCCATAGGAATTTCTGTTTTCCTACTGGTGGTTTAATACAGCTCTTCACTTTCCCTCGTGTTTTTGTTTTTTTTTCCTCCGTGGGACACGGTGACAGCTGCCATTTCTCTGTCTTCTCTCAGGTTTTGAGATCGGGATAGAAAACGAAGATGATACTTCAAAACAGAAAAAACTGGAGAACATGTACCCATTTATTGTTACTCTAGAGGGGAATGCTCTCCACGGGCCCATCTTGCAGAAGGACTATGTACAGTTGGAGAATCAATGGGAGAGCCCCCCAGAGGATTTACAGACAGATTTAACAAAACTGGTAGATCATCAGGACCCCCCAGCAGGAGAGAAACCTGAAAATTCCAACGTGGAAGAACCTCTTAACCCCAGGCCCCAGAAGAAAAAGAGTCCAGGGGACAAACCTCACCGATGTCCTCAGTGTGGGAAGTGTTTTGCTCGGAAGTCACAACTTACGGGGCACCAGAGAATTCACTCAGGAGAGGAGCCCCATAAATGCCCTGAGTGTGGAAAAAGATTCCTCCGTAGTTCAGACCTTTATAGGCACCAACGGCTTCACACAGGGGAGAGACCCTATGAGTGCACCGTGTGTAACAAGCGATTCACTCGGCGGTCGCACCTGATAGGCCACCAGAGAACCCATTCTGAAGAAGAAACGTACAAATGCCTGGAGTGTGGGAAAAGCTTTTGTCATGGATCGAGTCTCAAAAGGCATCTGAAAACGCATTCGGGTGAAAAACCTCACAGATGTCCCAGTTGTGGTAAAAGTTTTAGTAGACTGACAGCTCTAACTTTGCATCAGAGAACTCACACAGAAGAGAGACCTTTTAAATGTACTTACTGTGGGAAAAGCTTTAGACAGAGACCAAGCCTTGTTATTCATTTACGAATCCATACAGGGGAGAAGCCATATAAGTGTAGTCATTGTTCTAAAAGCTTCAGGCAGAGGGCAGGCCTTATTATGCACCAGGTCACTCACTTTAGAGGACTTCTTTGAGAATTGTCAAAGGCAGCAGGCTCCTACAGAAATTGACACTCAAAAAAAAAAAGAAATCTTAACCGACAGCAGCCTGTTTGTCTTGGAGGAATCTTTTCGTTTGAGCTTATGAGAACAGGTTTTAAGAACTATTTTAAAACCCCGTCTTCCAAAGTATATGAATTCTAGCATATCCATCTAGTCTTGCAATGTTCCCAGATTCGATTTATTCTGTCTCTTACTTAATTTTTTTTTTTTTATGACAATGAAATCTTTTGTGTTCCGGGCCAACCGTATCATAGATATAAAGCATAAAGCATATCACGGATGACAATCCTTTTCAGGGTAGGGTTAATATGATGGATAATCGTGTCCACCAACATATCTCCTGTAGCAGCACCAGAATTATTCTGCTGTCATTATTTTTTTTTAAACAGCAACTCTTTTTTTTTTTTTTTTTAAAGATTTTATTGATTTATTTGACAGAGAGAGACAGTGAGAGAGGGAACATAAGCAGGCAGAGTGGGAGAGGGAGAAGCAGGCTCGCCGCTGAACAGAGAGCCCGATGCGGGGCTTGATCCCAGGACCCTGGGATCATGACCTGAGCCGAAGGCAGACGCTTAACGACTGAGCCACCCAGGCACCCCTCTGCTGTCATTATTAAAGGCGATTATATTCGTTCAAAGCTTTATGTGTCGTAACTAGCAAGAAAGGAGACAGTGTATTTTGTCAAATAATAAAAATGTGTCGGGAACACATTTGCCTGGTAAGAACGGGGTTATTTCCATAGAAAGTTTTTATGTTTAAGGAAATTAAGATTTTTACCCTTTAGTTATGAATTGTGCAGAGTTGGCTAGTCTGCTTAGTCGGCGGTCTGGGGTGATGCTGCTTAGAGCCGAGTATTCATTTGAGGATTTCTTTTGTTCACAGAATAAGTAAGCTCTTTGTGGAAGAACCCGTTTGACAGTTGATGTCATCCAAGTAGGATTTGATTTAATTTAGACTGACTGAGGAACCAGTGTCTGTTGCTTGGTACTCCTTTGGTATTCACCCCTGTGTCTCTCAGTGCTTTTAAAATTTTACCCATTCTTTAATTCAGTGTCCCCCTAACTATGTGTCGTAGAGCACTTAGTTCTACAGGATACTTTACAAATAACTTCGGGACTCCCTGCTGTCTCCACTTTCTAGATTCACGGTGCCCATCAGCATATGAGGATGTCTGAGAGGCCCTCCGGTAAAGGTGTGGCAAGAGCACCTTTTTTGGCTCAATGTTTTGCCAACCTATTTGACCCCAGAGCCCCTTTTCATGTACACCCAGTGATAACCCAGAGAACCAGTATTCTGCAGATATTCCTTGGAACACACTGTCTTTAACAAATATATCTATAGCTGTCAGTATAGTCTTGTCGCTCCCAAGCCTAGTTATCTCCAGTTGTTTCAAGGGTGTTATGAAAAGTTCTTTACATATATACATTTTTTTTTTTATGTAATACACACACACACACACACACACACACATCATTTTAAGGAGGTGTGAGGGTCACTAATTGAGATAGTTTATATGTCGCTCAGTGATTCTCAACCTCTTTGAAATTTACTTATAACCACACACACATATTGCTACTTATATAAACATTCTCATGTAATCGTGGTAATGACTCAAAGTCCTGTAACAAGGGAAGAGCTCTCTTTGTCAGTTATAGCTGTTGATACCTGAAAATATTCCTTCAGCCTACCTAGTTCCTTGTTGTGAAATACAAGAGGTAGGATATTCAAGTATTTTCCCTTTTTGAAGATACCAGTCATTCTTTCCCTAACCTAGAATTACGGAAAGTATATATTTTTTTTCTCTTCCATTGAAGTTCTCGGAAGTGATATTGACTATAAATATTTCGGGGGCAACTACGATGTGCCCAGCTAGTCCTGTTCTAGGCTTAATGGAAACCAGTAAAGACATTAATCTGTGAGTCAGGTGCATAAGGAGTTTATAATATCGTTAGTTAAACAAGAGTTGGGAAACACATGGAGAACAATGCAAGAGAGTTTGGAATTAAGTGCCAAATCATATGAAGCGCTAGAGCCAGGGTGTGTCTTTAATTCTTGTCATCCGGGTCCCTGTAAGATGCTGCTATAAGTGTGGGGTTAACGTTGAGATCCCAGTAGCAATAAACATGTAACGTGGGAGGAGTCTGAATGTAGAGATGAACAATACGGAATGTAATGGCTTCTCTTTTCTCTCTTGTGGACTTGCATTCAAACCAGGACAGTGCCTTAGAAAGGATGTGCCCAACTGCTCTGTATCTATGCAATATTTTAATAAAGTGGAAATGTGTATGCTCGTCCTGCCTCGATCACATTAATAATGGTTTGCGCAACTCAGAACCGCTTCCCTGAGCCGTGGCGACAAGCACCACAGTTGACCCCTGCTCCCACCCTACGTTGCAATCACTTTACTCCCTGCACGCATGGTGCTGGGTTTATGCATCATTCTGAGCATTTAATACAGTCAGTTTTAGCTAGGAGGCTTAGTTGCCGTCATCATACGAGCTGCATCCTCCCCGCCCCCCCCATCTATAGCATAAATGCACAACTGGATTTTGCAGCTTAGAAGACATCTATTATCTATTTCTTTGTTCTACTGTCATGTATGTAACAGGCACTAATCAATATTTGTGGCATTGAGTCAAGAAATATGTGAAATAATTCTTGGAAACATGTATCCCAGTGGATGTGCCTAGTGGATCCTATTGGATGTGCGTAGTTATATTTCTGAACATTTCCAAAAGGTAGCGTTTTGAAGGACAAAAACCAGCAGCCATCCCATAAGTGCTCTGAAGGTTAAATGAAATATGTATTGTCCAGGCCTGACACAGTGTAAGCTTTTCAAGAAATATTCAGGATATTGTCTTTTCATTCTTTGCTGTTTAATGATAAAAGCACTTAAGTTATGGATTTTCCTCTAAATATGGCTTTAATCCCATTCTATAGTTTGTTTTTTTTTTTTAAGATTTTATTTATTCATTTGAGACACAGAGATACAGAGAGAGAGAGAAAGCATGAGCAGGGAGAGAGGCAGAGGCAGAGGGAGAAGCAGGCTCCTCGCTGAGCCAGGAGCCCGATGTGGGGCTCGATCCCAGGACCCTGGGATCATGACCTGAGCTGAAGGCAGACGCCTAACCGTCTGAGCCACCCAGGCGCCCCCCCATTCTATAGTTTTATACATAATGTCCGTATTAGGATTTTCCAGAGAAACAGAACCAATGGTGTGTGTGTGTGTGTGTGTGTGTGTGTAGAAAACGAGAGGGAGAGAGAGATTGATTACAGGAATTGGCTCATACAGTTAGGAAGACTGAGAAGTCCCATAATTGGCTATCTGCTAGCTGGAGAGCCAGAGTGGCTGGTAATATAATTCAATTCTAGTTGGGACACGTTAACTCCTAGTCCGATGTTGTAACTCCCAGTCCAAGGTGGAAGACTTGAGAACTGGGGGGTTGCAGGTGTAAGTCCCAGATTCTGAAAATCAGAGAACCAGGAGCTTTAGTGTTCAAGAGCAGGAACAGAAGGACATCCCAACTCAAGAAGAGAGCCAGGGAATTTGCTCTTCTTCCACCTTTTTGTTCTGATCAGGCCCTCAAGGTTCGGTGCTGCCCACCCACTTGGGGAAGGCAGATCGCTTTACTCAGTCACTGAGTCAAAGGCTAATAATCTCTTCTGGTAACACCCTCACGGACAAGCCGAGGAATAATGTTTTACCAGCTATCTGGGCATCTCTTAGTCCAGTCAAGTTGGCACATTAAATTAATCATCACAGTGTTATTACTGATGATTTCAAAATTATTCGTAATTGCAGTTTTCATTATAATTCCTCTTTGATCCAAAGCTATACGATATTGCCATTTTTTTAACTTTTCGTTTTGCCACATTGTGATTAGAAAATGAGGTTCATTCTATTTCTGCTTTTAAAGTTCATTTAGGAAAAAAATAAAAGTTCATTTAGGTTTTTTAAAAAAAGATTTATTTGAGAGAGAGAGCCTGCACGTGCATGCGTGCAAGAGTGGGGAAGGGGCAGAGGGAGAGGGGAAGCAGACTCCCCGCCGAGTATGGAGCTCCGCGCGGGGCTCGATCTCACGACCCTGAGATCATGACCTGCACCGAAACCAAGAGTTGGGTGCCTTAACTGACTGAGCCACCCTGGTGCCCCCATTTAGTTTTTTCTTTTTTTAAAGAGGTATATGTGATAAAATTTGGTTAAGTATCCTAAAGCCCTAGAAAATAAGGATTCTAGATGTAAGGCAGACACAGAATACAGTCGTGTAGCTCTCGGTTACTTTAATGGGGTGTCCTTGGTGTTTGTGAAGGGGCAGTGGCACAGAAGAGGTTAGGTTGCTCCCCTTCTGCCTCCCTGCATTTTTGGACCCCCTGTTCCCTTGGTGCGAGGTTTTTTGGGAATACATTCTGAATGTCATATAGCAATTATTAATAGCTGACGAGCTATCAAGGCTGGCAGTAAAAGCAGGAGGCCAAAGGACCTCAGAGAGACCTAGCCTCTCTGCACCAGGCCGAGACTGAGCCACCCAGGCGCCCCTGCCCTCTTTTAAATGCCAGTTCTCAGTGGGATTGCTCCTTACACCAAATAACTCAGGGAGGCCTTTCCCCAGCCTACAATAAAGGCACTCAAGAGGACTGAATTTCTAAGTTAAAAGATTTTTTGTTTGCTTTAAGATTTTATGTATTTGACAGAGACAGAGAACACAAGCAGGGGGAGCGGCAGAGGGAGAGGGACAAGCAGACTCCCCACGGGGCAGGGAGCCCAATGGGGGGCTCGATCCCAGGACGCTGGGATCATGACCTGAGCCGAAGGCAGATGCTTAACTGACTGAGCCACCCAAGTTCCTGGTAAAAGATTGGTTTTATAGATATATTTCTTTTTTTTTTTTTTTAAGATTTTATTTATTTATTCATGAGAGACAGAGAGAGAGAGGCAGAGGGAGAAGCAGGCTCCCAAGGAGCAGGGAGCCCGATGCGGGACTCGATCCCAGGACCCTGGGATCATGACCTGAGCCGAAGGCAGACGCTTAACGACTGAGCCACCCAGGCGTCCCTGGTTTTATAGATATATTTCTCTTTCACAACTTTCCTGCTGTAACAAATAAGCAACATTTTGGTCAAGAACCGATGATAAATGTGGGTGGTGACTGGCCCTTGGTCACTGTCAAGTCACCTGGTACAAGAACTTGGCTGCTACGGTTCACATGAGTGGTTTAGGCTTAAACTTTTTCTAAATACATAAGGCTTCAGCTTTTCACAGGTAGAAAATAACAATGATCCCCACCTGCCCAGATTTTTCCATTTTTTTTTTTAAGATGTTATTTATTTATTTGAGACAGAATGAGATACAGAGAGCATGAGAGGGAGGAGGGTCAGAGGGAGCAGCAGACTCCCCGCCGAGCAGGGAGCCCGATGCGGGACTCGATCCAGGGACTCCAGGATCATGACCTGAGCCGAAGGCAGCCGCCTAACCAACTGAGCCACCCAGGCGCCCCCAGATTTTTCCATTATTTAATCAATCATGGTAATAAATCTAAAGGCTTTGCAATGTCAACATGATCTGCAAAAGCGAGGAAAAGTCTGGGGTCCTGGGCCACCTCTTATTTCAGAGCAAGATTATAGAAGCGTAGTTTCCAAAGAGAAGCCCACTGCATCCCCAAGGAAACTTGCTGGCCCTGGGAAAAGACAGAAACAATGAAAGGAAATGATGACCGAGTGTAAAGAGCTTGGATGTGGAGTGAGGGGGTGGGAGGCGGGGAGCAGGAAGAAGACCGGGTAGGAAGAAATGCTCAATCAGGCACCATTCATGTGCTGCCCCCAAATATGGATTAAGGATATGGGCTACTAAGTCCTTGACTCTCTCCTGCGTGCTGGGCTCTTTACAAAGATAACCACACAGGGTCCTCGCAATGTTCCTCACAGCCAAGTGCGATTCCCATTTCGTGGCTGAGGAGATTCACGCTTGAAGCTGAGGTTTCCTGGGAATGAGCCAAGGGGCTTCCAGACTCGGACACGGGAGACTTGTGAATAAGACATGGTTTGTGGTTCCAGCAATGTCTGCAAAGCAAAAAAAAGAAAGAAAGAAAAAAAAAGGATGACCTATCAAAGGTGAAGATTGGAGTGATAGATACTACTGTACTTATTACTTTGATTGTCGGCCTATGCCTCCAAGACCCCCAGCAGTGCCCACCCCACACTACCACTGCAGGGAGAGACTGGGCAGACCGCCACTCTCCACTCTGTCTACGGGTCCCATCTTTTCCCTTTCTCCTAGATAGAGCTGGCTTTGAAGAACATTCGGGGGCACCTGGGTGGCTCAGTCGGTTGGGCATCTGCCTTGGGCTCAGGTCCTGACGCCAGGGTCCTGGGATCCAGCCCCTCATCAGGCTCCCTGCTCAGTGGGGAGTCTGCTTCTCCCTCTGCCCCTCCCCCTGCTCGTGCTCTCACTCTTTCTCTCTCTCAAATAAAAAATACTAATAAAAAAAAGAACATTCGGATCCACATCCTCACCCCTACAACAAAGGCACCTGAGCAGCATTCCCACAATCCCATCCAGAGCCCATCTTCCTGCTGCTTCTGGCTGTGGCAAGGCTTTCTGAAAAAAGGAGAAAAATAAAGATCAAAACCTGGGTGTGAAGGAATAGCACAGAGGACCACAGGGGAAGGGAGGGAAAACTGAAGGGGAAGAAATCAGAGAGGGAGACAAACCATGAGAGACTCTGGACTCCGGAAACCAAACTGAGGGTCGCGGAAGGGGAGGGGGTGGGGGGAGGGGGTGACCCGGTGACAGGTATTGAGGAGGGCACGTGATGTGATGAGCACTGGGTGTTATATGCAGCTGATGAATCGTTGAACACTACCTCAGAAACTGAGGATGATACTATATGTGGGCTAATTGAACATAATAAAACAAAACAAAACTTGGGTGCTTAAAAGGTCAAATTTAGGTTTATTTTTTATTTATTTATTTTTAAAAGATTTTATTTATTTGACAGAGAGAGACACAGTGAGAGAGGTTCGGAACACAAGCAAGAGGAGTAGGAGAGGGAGAAGCAGGCTTCCCGCGGAGCAGGGAGCCCGATGCGGGGCTCGATCCCAGGACCTTGGGATCATGACCTGAGCCGAAGGCAGACGCTTAACCGACTGAGCCACCCAGGCGCCCCCGAATTTAGGTTTATTTTTAAATGAGAACCATTTAATAAAGTCAAGATGTCTATAACAATGGCACCCACAATGGACAGAGGAACACGAATAAGAACTGGAAAAAGATGTCACCACAAAGTAAAAAAGCAGATCGTAGAAATGCCCAGTAGTGACCCTACCACTGCTGGTAGTTCCTGTCTCTAGAGACCTGGAGAAGGGATTTCAACACCATCTTTAATGATGGCACAGGGGACAGGAGAGAGGGGCTACCCTCTGCCCGCTGCCCCTCGCCTCTCACTACACAGAGATGTACTTACTTGTCTGGCTGGTCTCGGCAGTCAGTTCTGGCTCCACTCTCCTCACGTTATAAGCCCAGAGGCTGACCAGTGCTGGACTTTTTCCAACTGTTCCTGAAAAAGATGACTGTTGGACGTGCCATGTACATATGACTATCTCTATATGCTATGTGCCCAGGAAGCCTGCAACTCCCAGACTGCATTACCCTCCTTCACCCTCGGGCTGGCAGTTGGGTTTGGCCAAGGGTAAGCAACCTCATGAAATCCAAGGATGGGAGGAGACAGGCCAAGGTCTTCACTCCCTACCACAACCCTGACTTATCATTGCGTCTCCGGCAGTGGCTATGTCCGTCCCCAATTGTAGCTTCTGGTGAGTGGCCCTTCCTCCTCTGAATCTGTCGTGACAGAAAGCACATCAGTGGTTGCTTAGGTGTGGGAGGTAGGAAAGCATGGGAGGAAGAAATTACAAAGGGGCCTGAGGAGACTCAAGGGTGATGGATGGATTCACTTGAGCACGGTGATGGTTTCAAGAGGATATACATGTGACAAAACCGATTAGACACGTTAAATATGCTCCATATATTGGGTGTCAATTACACCTCAATTACGGTGTCTGATAAATGAAATGAACCTTGTCTCTTATCTCAGGCCGTACACAAACATTATTATTTTTCAACCAGAGCAGGAAAGTTCTCTGCCTGTGTGCAGACGCTTCCGGAAGCTCCATCCTCCCACTTTCTTGACAGTTCTCTGCACTGTGGGCCAGAAGTGGTGATCTCCTGGGTGGTGGGATTGAGCCCTTTGTTGGGCTCCATGCTCAGTGGGGAGTCTGCTGGAGATCCTTTCCCTCTGCCCCCGCCCCCACTCACACACACTCTCTCAGTCTCTCTCTCAAATAAATAAATAAATCTTTAATAAAAGAATAAAATGGGTAACAGATCAAAGTGAAACACTGAGACTATAAAACTTCTAAAATCAAGCATAGGAGAAGATCTTGGTAACTTTGGGACCGGCACAGATTTCTTACATAAGACCAAACACCATGCACCCTAAAGAAAACACTGATCAATGAAACTTTATCAAAATTGAAAACTTCTGGTCTTTGAAACTGTCGAGAGCAAGATGGAGTCACTCCTGTCAAGCAGTGATGGAGCAGCTAAGACCAGACATCACGAGACCAGCATCAGCAGGTGACACACTCAGAACTGACCACCTCAAAAAGGCATGTGCCACCCAAGGCTCTGCCCCGTTGATCTCGGTCAACAGACCTGAGATCCTTGGCTGCTGGGACATCAGAAGCGGTGAGTGCCGAGAGCTGACCCGGACCGGACGGAGCCTTATCTCAGCTGCGCACCCATAGACTCACTTCCCTTTTGGTTCCTTAACTTCCTACCCCCACCCCACCCCCTTCTATCTTGTTTGTTGTGTGACTTGTCTTGTGCTTTGCTTTGTGCGCCCTGTAAGAAGCCAAGTGAAACACGTGGTGAAATGTCATGGAGTTTGGGATCCTGAACCTGTTTTATAATTATGTTAACTTTGTTCGAGGACTGAATAAAGCGGACACTGTGGAAAGACACAAGCCACGTGTGCGCCTTCATAGTGTGCTCATGACAGAAATACATTGCAAAAAATAAAAGGCAAGCTGCAGCCTGGGACAAAATATTGGCAAAACATCGATCCCAGAAAGGCTTGGTATCTAAAATATATAAAGGCCTCTTACAACCTAACTTTTAAAAAGGGAGTAAAAGATTTGGATGGCCACTTTAGGAGAAAATAGATATTGAATAGCAAACAAGCATACGAAAAGATACTTAGCATCATTAGTCATAAGGGAAATGCAAAAGAAAACCACAGTGAGATATCAGTACACACCTAAAATTAAGAAGACTCACACTAGCGCTTGGGACTCGAGGAAGGACACGGCAATGAGTTTCCCAACAACAAACCACCAACAACGAAAAGCTGCAAGAACAGCTTGCTCCCCTGGCCCAAGGCCGGGAAAAGGGTGGCCTAACAGAATAGGACATCGTTTGTGTTTTGTTTTGTTTTTAAGGATTTTATTTATTTATTTGAGAGAGAGAGACAGAGAGCACACAAATGGAGGGGGCAGGGGGAAGAAGACTCTCCACTGAGCAGGGAGCCCGAGGCGGGGCTCCATCCCAGGATGCCGAGATCGTGACCTGAGCCGAAGGCAGATGCTTCACCAACTGAGCCACCTGGCCACCCCCATGGGACACCTTTTGGACAATACCCACCTTCCTCTTCGCAGTTTCAGCAGGGTGGGTGGGGAGCCGACTTTCAATCCCCCCACCACGACCCCCTTCTGACAACAGGCAGGACTAGGCTTCCGCTTTCCCACCCACTGTCAACCACCAATTCTATATTCAGCAACTATATCCTTCAGGAATGAGGCGAGTCGAGGACAGTCTCAGACGAAGGAAATTTAAGAGAATCGGTTGCCAGCAGACCTACCCTTAAAGGATGGCTACAGGGAGTCCCCTAAAATCAGAAAAGGAAATGATAAGGCAAGGAGGAAGGCACTGCAGGCAGGAAGACAGACGGCTGGAGTGAGAAAAAGTACCTGTAAACAGAATAGAATCACCATCACCTTGTGAGTTTTTAAGGTCCTGTTTTACGGTTAAAGCAAAAGCTATAACATCATCTGATGTGGATTCAGTGTACATAGAGGAAATAGCTAAGCTATTTCTATTTAAACGGGAGGAGGATAAAGGGACCTAAATGGAAGTAAATTTTTTCTATGTCACTCCATGGGTGTAAGTGATAGGTACACATGTATATTGCATTGAAAAACTATAAAATAAATACTAAAACTATAAAATAAAGAAAACAAAATGATACAAAGCTATACAGAGAGATATACTAAAAAAACCTATAAATAAATAAAAATGGGATTCCTAAAACATGCTCAAGTATCCTACAGGAAGACAAGAGAAAGAGGAATGAGAAACAAAATGAACAAACAGAAAACAGTAAAATGAGACTTAAGCTCTAACATATTAGTAATTACTTTAAATGTAACTGGCGTAAGAATGACAAAAGATATTAGCAGAGTAGTTTTTTTTTTTTTTACAAACATCACCCAACTCTATGCTGTCTACAAGAACATCACTTCAAATTTTACATTAAAGATTTATTCACTTTTTTTTTTTAAAGATTTTTTATTTATTTATTTGAGACAGAGAGAATGAGAGACAGAGAGCATGAGAGGGAGGAGGGTCAGAGGGAGAAGCAGACTCCCCGCGGAGCAGGGAGCCCGACACGGGACTCGATCCACGGACTCCAGGATCATGACCTGAGCCGAAGGCAGTCGCCCAACCAACTGAGCCACCCAGGCACCCAAGATTTATTCACTTTTAAGCATAGTTTTATGCTTCTTATACAAAAAAAAAAAAGTTTCCAAATAAATTACAAAATAAAGTTACTTAATTTTATAATGAACATAAACTTGAGTGAACTTGGAAGCAAAAGAGCCTGGAATTGTAAAGGATTGTTCAGGCCACTGAAGTTTAGTGGCTCCATCATAGAAAACTTAAATTAACAATATCCCTGACCAGTAATTAATTTTCAGGTGGTTCTAGGACACTTAAGATGATGGGAGCCTCATTACTTCTCAGGGCTGTCCATTTCTTATGTTGGCCAAGAAGAGTTTCAGCTGATTGGCCTAAATTCTAAACCATGGAAGTAAAGCAGTAGTTTAATCCCTTTTGAGCAGAGTAGACCTTCAAGTATTTTTTAAAAGATTTTATTTTTAAGTAATCTCTACACCCAACGTGGGGCTCCAACTTACAACTCCCCCAACCTCCCCCCACCCAGATCAAGACATCTCACTGAAAAGGAAATACAGATGGAAAATAAGCACATAAAGAGATTTTTGCCATCATTAGCCATTAGGGAAATACAAATTAAAGCCACAATGAAAGATCGCTCCATCAGAATGGCAAAAATAAAAAAACAATGATAACACCCAGTGCTGACGAGGATGCAGAGAAACTGGATATATTCATAAATTGCTGATGGCAATGTAAAATGTTACAGCCACTCTGGAAAAACAGTTTGGCAGAGTCACAAAACTAAACATGTCCCTACCATACAACCCAGCAATTGAATTTTGGAGCATTTATCCAGATAAAAAATTTTGTTCACGTGAAAACCTATAAACAAATACTCACGGTAGTTTTTTTCCTAATGGCAAAAACTGGAAACAACCCTAATGGCTTTCATGGGTGAATGACACACAAACTATGATGTAACCATACCAAAGAACACTACTTGGCAATTAAAAAAAAAAAAGAAATATAGGGGTGTCTGGGTGGCTCAGTTGGTTGAGCACCGGCCTCTTGGTTTTGGCTCAGATCACGATTTCATGGGTTGTGAGATGGAGCCCACAGAGGGGCTCTGCACTCAGATGAGAGTCTGCCTGAGATTCTCTCCCTCTGCCCCTCCCTCTGTGCATGCTCTCTCTCTCTCTCCCTCCCTCTCAAATAA
This sequence comes from Leptonychotes weddellii, assembly GCF_054177405.1. Classification (NCBI taxonomy): domain Eukaryota; kingdom Metazoa; phylum Chordata; class Mammalia; order Carnivora; family Phocidae; genus Leptonychotes; species Leptonychotes weddellii. The sequence goes on along the minus strand of NC_138385.1, from coordinate 13,850,346 downwards.
ATAAATAAATCCTTAAACTATAGTTTTTTATTAAAAAGAAGAAATGAACTATATGTTTTATATATATACTGTATCTCCACTGTGGTGGTGGATGCATGGACCTACACATCTGATAAAGTTGCATAGAACTAAACACACGTGCACACACTCCAACAAGTAAATTGGGGGAAATCTGAACAAGAGAGAGAGATGTGTCAATATCCTGATTTTGAGGGCGCCTGGGTGGCTCAGTCGGTTGAGCGACTGCCTTCGGCTCAGGTCATGATCCTGGAGTCCCTAGATCGAGTCCCGCATCGGGCTCCCTGCTCGGCGGGGAGCCTGCTTCTGCCTCTGACCCTCCCCCCTCTCATGTGCTCTCTCTCTCTTGTTCTCTCTGTCTCAAATAAATAAATAAATAAATAAAAATCTTTAAAAAAAATATCCTGATTTTGATAGTGTACCAGTTTTGAGAGATGTTATGACTGTGTGAAACTAGGTAAAAATACATGGGATCTCTCTGTACTTTGTTTTACAACCGCATGTAAGTCTATGATTATCTCAAAATAAAACTAAAAATTCAATTGCGTTTCTATATACTAACGATGAACATGTGGAAACCAAAATTAAACACATAGTACCACTTATAGTCACTCCAAATAAAATGAAATAGATATGACTCTAGCAAAATATGTACAGGTGGCTGAGTGAGTATGAAGAGGTAGCACAAAGGAGTTCTTTTGTGCTAAAGGAATATTTTTGTATCTTGATTGTAGTGGTGATTACAGGAATCCCGACATGGGATGAAATGGCTAGAGTAATGAACACACACACACACAGAGACACACACACACATTAATGCAGGTTAGGAAAACGGTGAAAGCTGAATGAGGCCTATAGTCTACTTAAAAGTAATGTACCGATGTCAATTTCCTGCTTTTGATATACTGCATCTAAAGAAATGGTAACCACTGAGGAAGCTGGGTGAAGGCGCAAGGTTCTTTTGTACTACTTTTGCAACTTCCTGTGAGTCTATAATTATTTCAAAATAAAATGTTAAAAATACATGAGATGAGGCCAAGGAAGGGTTTCAGAAATGATTAGCGGAAACAAGCGATGCAAATGAATGAGGCTGGATCCAGTCTGGAACAAAGGGTTTCTATGTGGCTTAGGCCCGTATTTCTGTGGCCCCTTCTTTTTCAAATGATTAATTTTTTCATGGCATTACACAAATATAGATATACAAATGGATATACATATATATACAGAGAGTAAAAAGTGCATCTTCCTTCCTACTGCCTTAACCAGATGTAAACAGTGTTGAGTATTTTGATATATCTGCGCTGGCATTTTTTATGCATTCACACCCATGCATGGTTATATTGTGGATAAAGTCATGACGCCACACAATAACATAATGTTTATGAAATTCTCTTTTTTGGGGCGCCTGGGTGGCTCAGTCGGTTAAGCATCCAACTCTTTTTTTAAAAATTTATTTATTTATTTATTTGAGAGAGAGAGAGAGAGAATGAGAGACAGAGAGCACGAGAGGGAAGAGGGTCAGAGGGAGAAGCAGACTCCCTGCTGAGCAGGGAGCCCGATGCGGGACTCGATCCGGGGACTCCAGGATCATGACCTGAGCCAAAGGCAGTCGCTTAGCCAACTGAGCCACCCAGGTGCCCGCATCCAACTCTTGATTTTGGCTCAGATCATGATCTCAGGGTTCAGGGACCCAGCCCCTCATGGGGCTCCATGCTCAGCGGGGAGTCTGCTTCTCCCTCTCCCTCTGCTCCTCCCCTGCTCATGCTCTCTCTCTCTCTAAAATAAATAAATCTTTAAAAAAAAAAAAGAAATTATCTTTTTTTCCATGACCATGTAGGTATGACAGTTGCTCAACCAGGGTATGTAACTCTGCTGAGTTCCTCGGTTATAGAGATGCCACACATGTTTCAAGTGCGGTGGTGAACAGGCATTTTGAGAGAGCCCAAATACTCAGGCTAGCCCTCCTTGTGAAAACAGGGATGAGGTCATGGTGAATCTACTTCTTGCAGACAGCTTTTAAGAAGTCATGACTATAATGAAGCTTGATCATTTCAATCGTCTTGAAAACGTGGTCGGGTTTGGGTTGGATTTGGTTTGGAATAAAGATAAGATGAAACCACGAAAGGGCTTTTAAGCCCACCAGCAAGGAAAACAGCCATGCACAAAGGGCAAATGAAAACCTGAGAAGACCTTGTGCAATATCCAGAGCAAAGATACACTTAAGAGGAGTACTTAGAAATCACTATGGGGTGAAAGGTTAAGACAATGCGGGTAACGGGGCGATTCACCAATAAAGAAATACACATGACCAGCAAATATAGCAAAAAGAAAAAAAAAAGGCGCCTGTGCGTTTGGTGAAACTCTACAGTGCTGCTGAGTTAGCAGAGAAATGCGAATTAAAGAAAGGTACAATGGGTCGCCTGGCCGGGTTTTCTGTGGAGTCAGTGGGGAAGGGGGATAAGGTAAACAGGCGGAGCCTTCCCGGTAGGCCGTCTGCA
>NC_138385.1:13806444-13847330 GCF_054177405.1 Leptonychotes weddellii | reverse complement strand
CCTGCTTCCTGAGAGCTCCCCGCACAGGGCCCACTTATTCCCCACTTGTGTGTCCAGCCCCGCCAGGCGCTCGAGTTGGCCTTCTATGTAGTGGGAAGAATTGGGAATCCCAGCGTTTCGGAAACCAAAGATAATCTTTATGTTCCTTTGCTGTTGCTTTTCATTTGGTTTGGTTTGGTTTGATCATCATCACTAATAATATTCATTGGACACTGAAGAGGAACAAGGCCCTGAAGGCAAATGCTTAACCCACTGAGCCAACCAGCCCTTTTGTTTTTAATCTTGAAAGCTTTTTTCCTTCAATCTTTTTTTAAAAAAATATTTATTTATTTATTTTAGGGAGAGAGAGACAAAGAGCAAGAGCACATGAGTGGGGGGGGCAGAGAGAGAGAATCTCAAGTTGACTCCCCACTGAGCGTGGTGCCGGACTTGGGGCTCCATCTCACAGCCCAAGATCATGACCTGAGCCGAAATCAAGAGTCCAATGCTTAACCGACTGAGCCACCCAGGCATCCCTCCCCTCAATCTTTCAAATCTGGTTTTAAGCAAAGCAATAGAGTAAATGCAGTTAAAATTATGCCAGAAAGATGGTCAGAAGGCATAGAGGGGAGGAAATGGGGCAGGCAAGGAAAGGCATTTTATAGGCATCTCCTAGAACATTTCCTGAGTCCAAGTTGCCCCCATGTCTTGCCTGGGGGACAGCGACAGCCTCCAACCTGGAAGCCTGCTTGCTTCTACGCTTGCCCCTCTGTCCTATACACAGAGGCAAGGCTGAGTTTTTTATTTTTATTTTTATTTATTTTTTATTTTTTTATTTTTTATTTTTTTTTTAGGGCTGAGTTTTTTAAAACAGAAAGCATATAATGAGCACTGGGTATTATATAAAACTGATGAATCATTGACCTCTACCTCTGAAACCAATAATACATTATATGTTAATTAATTGAATCAACAAAACAAAACAAACACCAGAGGCACGTTTCTTCCCCTGCCTTAAGCCCTAGGATTTGGCACTTAGACCACGCAGCAGGTCCCTTCCTTCTGCTGTTCTCTTGTGCTCTGCCAGTGATCCTCCCATATGTGCCTTGGGAGGAGCTGTCCCTTTTGGATGGAGAAGCTCACCCTGATCATCTCATGGGTCCTCCTTCTTGACATTTGGACTTCCACCTAACATGACATCTCAAAGAGGTGTTGCTGACCACGCTGTGCCCCGCCTGCTTCTTGGTGGTCTCTCAACGAGAGAATGTTTACCCCAGGAGGGCAGTGTCCTTATCTGTCCTACCTCCCACTTATTCCCAACACTTATTTTTTTTTTTTAAAGATTTTATTTATTTCTTTGGCAGAGAAAGACACAGTGAGAGAGGGAACACAAGCAGGGGGAGCAGGAGAGGGAGAAGCAGGCTTCCCGCGGAGCAGGGAGCCCGATGCGGGGCTCGATCCCAGGACCCTAGGATCATGACCCGAGCCGAAGGCAGACGCTTAACGACTGAGCCACCCAGGCGCCCCTATTCCCAACACTTAAAACAGTGACTGGCACGTAACCAGGGATTGATAAATATTGGTTTAATGATGATCAAGATAATCCCACTGGGTTTTCCCCCCCCCTTTCCTTAAGCATACAGTGATTCTTCACCTGGTTTTGTGCTACTTCCTGGTGCCTTTAAGCTTGATGGAAAGGGGAACCAGATATGGATTCCTGTACTTGAGGAACCGTGGTTAAGTGCTTCAGTGATTCTAAACTTCAGCTCCACTCAAGCCTACTTAACTCCTGGGCTGTGAGTTTGGATAATAAATGGGAAAACTCTTATGAACTGTGGAGCCCTGTCTTAGACCACAAGAGTGGACTGATGAGGAAAAGGAAGCCCAGAAAAACTAGGTGGTAGTTAAGTGAACAGAGATTTGTCCACCACACCAAGCTGTAAAGCACAAATCCTAAACAATATGTAAGTGAATTGATTTTAAGCAGGTAAAATACCAATTCAAGGGGCGCCTGGGTGGCTCAGTTGGTGAAACGTCTGGCTTCGGCTCAGGTCATGATCCCAGGGTCCTGGGATCGAGTCCCGCATCGGGCTCCCTGCTTGGCGGGGAGCCTGCTTCTCCCTCTCCCTCTGCTGCTCCCCCCTGCTCATGCTCACTCTCTCTCTATCTCAAATAAATAAATAAAATCTTTACAAAAGTTAAAAAAAATTAAATATGGAGCTAATAAAATCTATCTTACAAATTTGTCAGGAGGAGTCAGTGAAAATCATCTACGTGTAATACCTTATGCATCGTAAATGTTCAGTATTGTGCTGCTTCTTAGAATCTTAGATCAAGGGGCGCCTGGGTGGCTCAGTTAGTTAAGCATCTGCCTTTGGCTCAGGTCATGATCCCAGAGTCCTGGGTTCGAGCCCCACATCAGGCTCCCTGCTCGTGCTCTCTCTCTCTCTCTCTCTCTGTCTCTGTCAAATAAATAAATAAAATCTTTAAAAAAAGAATCTTAGATCAATAAAATGTTGAATATTTTCTCAGAAACATTCTATATCTATCATTCAGTAGTTCAAACATCTGACTTGTTAGAAGCATGAAAAAAACGGAGGCACAACCAGTTTTCACTGCACAATAATGTGAAAGTGTACTTAAAAGTTTTTGAAGGACATTGTCCCACATATGTGAAAATTCAATTTTACCATGAAATCTGAATTATATGAGGTTGGAAACCTGAAAAAAAAGACTATCCCCAACTACCACTCATTTGTTTAACTTGCCATTATATTCCATTTGAGTCAGAATTATCTTTATTTCAAAATACCATTTTCATTATATAAAAATAAAAAAATCCAGCAAAGCCAGGAATATGGATATATTTTCCTGGGCTTTCACATTTGTTGATTTTTATTTGCAATCTCTCTCTCTCTTTTTTTTTTTTTAGAGAGAGAGAGAGAATGTGCACGCGTGCACAAGCAGGGTGAGGGGAGGAGGGGCAGAGAGAGAGGGAAAGGGAGAATCTTTCAAGCAGACTCCCAGCTCAGCACGGAGCCCAATGTGGGGCTCCATCTCATGACCCTGAGATCATGACCTGAGTTGAAAGCAAGAGTCGGATGCTCAACTGAGGCGCCCCTGCAATCTCTTTTTCAGTACAACTTACAACCTCACCTCCATTTCCAGTCTCATTATACAAGTGTTAAGTGGCTGAAAGATCTGCAATAAATACATTTTTTAAGATGGCAAAGTTGTGAAACTAAGTTTCATTCAACAGGTTCTATGAGAGTGGAGGTAAGCTTCTGGAAAACAAAAGCAAGTAAGACACAGTAATTGGAAGTTTTTATCTGAAGTTCTTTCAATGACCTTTGCCCATTGCTTCATGTTTAAAGATGCACGTGAACTCAATATTATTGAAATTTCCCTTTTTGTCAATAGTCTGTACAGCTCATGTACTTCCTTGTCTGGAAACCAATCTCCCATTGTTGTCAACAGCTCTCTCAGATAATGTTCCCGAGTCGTGCCTTTTGCTTCTTCACCAAACCTCGTGAGGAGCAAGGTGACATTTACAGGCCCTACGGCGTCCTTCATCGTGGCATTGAGATATGTATCAGTTGAATTCTTCCCTAGAGAAGTGAGCACAGCATGCACATTATCCTTGCCGATGAAAGAATCTCTGTTCTGATCAGTCATGTTGAAGACCTCCTTGAATTCCTAAATCTGTGGCTGGTCAAACATGGCAAACACATTGGATATTGCGTTCTCAGTCTTTGCCTTTTTGCTCCACATGGTGGCTGTCTCATTTTCTGGAGATGTGTCCCTTAGCAGGTACAGTTCATGTTGTCTAAACTCAGTCTCATTATAGCATAAATGAGGATCCAGTCAGCCATTATCATAGAAGTTGTTTCGTTCACCAGAGCTGGTCCCCAGACACCAGACTGGGGCCACCCTGTGCCCTGGTTTTTAGAGTTCCTGTCAGCTGGATGTAGAGCAAGACTGACAAAATGGTGGTACTCGTTGAGGCTGGGTAGTGGGTACACCCGAGTTTGTTAGACTTCTCTTTTGAATTTGGTGTGTGTTTGAAAATTCCCATAATTGGGGCACCTGGGTGGCTCAGTCGATTGAGCGTCTGCCTTCAGCTCAGGTCATGATCCTGGGGTCCTGGGATCGAACCCTGCCTCAGGCTCTGTGCTCAGCAAGGAGTCTGCTTCTCCCTCTCTCTCTGCCCTGCCTCCTCATGCTCTATCTCTCTCAAATGAATAAATAAAATGTTAAAAAAAAAAAGAAAATTTCCATAATAAAAGTAGGTTAAAATATCCCTTACCCCAAGGGCTGTAATCCAAAGGTTTTCAAGTTCTTTTAAAAAATAAACAAAAGGACCCCCCTTTTTTCAAATAAGATCTTAGGTGGAACCCTAATATGTAAAACACATCAAAGGCAAACTGCTCTGGCTGAAGCTTGGGGGGTTGGCCCCTAGAGTTTGGCCTCTGGCCTTCCACCCGCACCAACCCATGAGCCACCCCCACCAGGCAGTCCTCTAGGCTTGCTCACTGCTCAAGTGTGGTCCGGGGACCAGTAGCAACAGCATCACCTGGGAGTTTGTGACTCTGAGGCCTCCACATTCGAATTTGAAAAGCATAGCTCTGTGGTAACTGGATGCTCCAGGAGTTCCACAAGTCAGTTTCTTGGTTTTACAAATGACCTAAAGCAGGCTCACAGTGACAGGCACAGAGCCAGACAACGGGGAGCAGATGGGAGAGCCCAGGTGGGGGGCCACGTTGCCTGACCTTCAGCCCAGGCGGTTCTGCACTGCTCTTGTCCACTGTGCCCTGAGGCAGGTTTCTCTTCTGTTCCCAGAGGCCAGGCTCATGCTTCGTTTCTGTGACCAAGCCCCTGCTTTCTGCCTGGTGCTACTAAAAAGGCCCCTGTCCCATGTCCTCGCATCTAAATCTGTAACTTCCTTACCTAGTACCAAGTTCCTCCAGAACTGGGGTCAAAAAGGTCCCCAACTAATCCCCCCTCCCAACACTTTCCTCACCCCAGTTCTTGCTAAAAACTGTCTTTGAAGAGTCGAGCATCCTCATGGGAAAAATCCTAGGAGGGCAGACATTTGGCATCAGGGTGTCCCCAGGTGGGTTGGAGTTCCAAACTAGGGTTCCAGTTTCTGGCAGATTCTGGGATGAACAATGTGGGGACTGCTGTCCACTTCCTTTGGCCACGCGATCAATTGCTTCTGCCTCCGCCAAAGCTGTCTGTCTGTCAGGCAGGGTCCCTGCCACCGACAGCAGACATTTCAGTCCCGTTTTACTAAAAACCATTTTAAACCATAATGGATACACCAGAATATTCTTAAACAGAAAGCTTGAGATTTTTGATTCCTGATCCCACAAGCACTCCCACGAGGCTGGGAATGCTTCATGTAGCCCTTGTCTTGGGCCACAGCGGCCTGGGTAAAACCAGGAGTAGGGGTTCCTGGCGGTTGTGGTGTGTCCTGACCCAGGACTGCGGGACTGGATCCCTTCGTAAAGTCCTGGTGCCCTGGGGCCAGCCACAGGCCGGCGCTATATATTCAATCGGACTCTCCATACACACCTGAAATGCAACAGTCTGCCAGGAGATGGGGGTGAGGAGGGAAGGATACAAAGCCCAGACCTTCTTCCCTCCTCCTGGGCTTGGTCTGAGTCCCCTCAGGCCTCTTAGAAGCCAGGGAGCAGAAAGGGCAGGAATGAGATGTGTGGGAATGGAGCAGGGAGGAGCCCACGACCTCTTGAAATGACTTGAAGCGTTTGGGGGCATGATTTGCTGGAGGTGAATGACTTATGTTAAGAAGCTGTTATGAACATTTGCAAACTCAAGTCCATGCATGTCTCCAACTGTGGAAGTAAGAAAGAGGGCTGGCAAGGTCTGAACGTTCATGGGGTTCTTTCCATACCTTTCACGGCCAGGATGAGAGGTCTCGCGTGCAGCATCCCCAAATGCAAGATGTACGGCCTTTGCCGCGGTCCTTCTGCTTGTGTGATTAGGTGACTTATTAGTAGCCACCTACGGCTGCTGATCAGCAGAAGCCTTCCTCTGTCCAGTGAGGTTTTTTGTTTTTTTTTTAAAGATTTTATTTATTTATTTCAGAGACAGAGAGAATGAGAGAGAGAGCACATGAGAGGGGGGAGGGTCAGAGGGAGAAGCAGACTCCCCGCCGAGCAGGGAGCCCGATGCGGGACTCGATCCTGGGACTCCAGGATCATGACCTGAGCCGAAGGCAGTCGCCTAACCAACTGAGCTACCCAGGCGCCCTGTCCAGTGAGGTTTTAAGAATTTGAGATAAGTCTCGGGGTCTCAGGTGTTCCTGTTCGAGAGCAGAGTGTGTCTGGGGACAGGGACCGCTTAGGCATCAGGGTGTTCCCAGGTGGGTTGGGGAGCTGTCTGTGTCAGGTTATTGGAATAACACGAAGTAGCTGCTGAGTGAAGCTGACGAACAATGATCCCTTGACTGGAGTAATTTCTCCGGGCCTCTGTAAATTATGCGGGGCTATTAGTACCTTGGGGGGGCATAATAAGCACGACTTTGAAAAAATATTTCTTTCCTTGCCACCTGGCCACTTCCCAAGAAGGACCAAGAATGAAAGACTTCCAGTTTCCATGGGTCCTAGAAGATATTTGTGCAAACTAGCTCCATTATTGCAAAGCCCCCTTCAATATTCTGGATTAAGGATATCGGTTCTGAATTGGGGTCTTGGCGGGAGAAGCGGCGGGTCAAGGATGAAAAGGACAAAGGTCAGGAGTCTGGGAACAGGTTAGCTGGGTCCTCTGCTTTGGGTCTAAACCAGGCTGTGATTTCCATTTGCAGCTCAGGATCTTTTTGCAAAGCTCACTGGTTGTTACCAGAACGCGTTTCCCTGTGGGTTTAGGACATTCTTGCGAGCTGTCAGCTGGGAGTCACTCTTAGCCTCCAGAGGCTGTCCACAGTTCCTTGCCAAGTGGTCCCCATATTTTCTAACAATTGAGAAATACAAAAGGTTTGGATAACAGCGAGAGGAAGTCTGGAATAGCAGCATGAGGACCTTTATAAACTGGCTCCTCCAGAAAAGCAACGAACACACTGGCAGAAATGGTCAAAGTCAACGTGCTCAGAACTCTGGATGTTCACCCAAGGCTTGCAACAACCCAAGGAGCTTTTATTCGAGAAAAGTGCTGAATCACAGTAAGCATGGAGGGTTTGTGGCTTTTTAACTTGGACTATTCCTAGCCCCTTCTGCCCAGCTTCACGGGAGTCTTCAAATCCAGCCTCATAATCTCTGTAGCTATAAAGACCACGCACCTAAAACATAAGCCTAAAAAAAAAAAAAAAAAAGCCAAAATGGAAAGCAGTCCAAATATCCTTCCGTTAATAGTGATGATCTGAATGGGGAGTGAGATTTGAGTGACTTTTGCTTTTCACTTTATAACATTTCTATACGATTAAATTGTTAGTATTAGTTTAATTTTTTTTTTTATTAAGTAAACTCTACCCCAACCTGTGGCTTGAACTCATGACCCCGAGATCAAGAGTTGCATGCTCTACTGATTGAGCTAGCCAGGTGCCCCACAAGAGTGTTATTTGAAAAATAAATAGTACAACTAAAGATCAAATGGGGGAGGAGTTCCTGAAAATGGTCTAGTGATTAAGGGATGGTAGATAGAAATTGCACAGAACTATTTATGACTGTTTCTAGTTTAAGACCTCTGTAAAACAGGGGCGCCTGGGTGGCTCAGTTGTTAAGCGTCTGCCTTCGGCTCAGGTCATGATCGCGGGGTCCTGGGATCGAGCCCCGTGTCAGGCTCCCTGCTCAGCAGGAAGCCTGCTTCTCCCTCTCCGGCTCCCCCTGCTTGTGTTCCCTCTCTCGCTGTGTCTCTCTCTGTCAAATAAATAAATAAAATCTTAAAAAAAAAAAAAAACTCTGTAAAACATTGATGTTCCTTTTATTTGATATGCCATCTTTTACATTTCATTTTAGTGAAATCCAAAAAACGTTTCTATGAGCTTTTATAGACTCACAATTTGACCTTTGGTTCCTGACTCTACTTTCACTATAAGGTTCTTTTTTTTTTATTATGTTATGTTAGTCACCATACAGTACATCATTAGTTTTTGATGTAGTGTTCCATGACTCATTTGCGTATAACACCCAGTGCTCCATGCAGTACGTGCCCTCCTTAATACCCATCACCGGGCTAACCAATCCCCCCACCACCCTCCCCTCCAGAACCCCAATTTGTTTCTCAGAGTCCATAGACTCTCATGGTTCATCTCTCCCTCCGATTTCCCCCCCTTCATTTTTCCCTTCCTTCTCCTTATGTCCTCCATGCTATTCCTTATGTTCCACAAATAAGTGAAACCATATGATAATTGACTTTCTCTGCTTGACTTATTTCGCTTAGCATAATCTCCTCCAGTCCCATCCATGTTTGTGCAAAAGTTGGGTATTCATCCTTTCTGATGGCTGAGTAATATTCCATTGTAGATATGGACCACATCTTCTTTATCCATTCATCTGTTGAAGGGCATCTCGGCTCTTTCCACAGTTTGGCTATTGCGGACATTGCTGCTATGAACATTGGGGTGCATATGGCCCTTCTTTTCACTACATCTGTGTCTTCGGGGTTAATACCCAGGAGTGCAATTGCTGGGTCACAGGGTAGCTCTATTTTTAACTTTTTGAGGAACCTCCACACTGTTTTCCAAAGTGGCTCTACCAACTTGCATTCCCACCAACAGTGTAAGAGGGTTCCCTATAAGGTTCTAAGTTTGTCAGGTGTAAATTCTCTTCCCATGATGGTTTTCAGGGACATAACCGTAGCAAGTGGAGATACACTGGGGCACGGAGTTTATCATGCAGGCTGTCTCTAAGACTCTTTGCAAAAATAACTGTGAGTTAACCCATCTTTAATCCTAACAGCTAACCAGAAGCTTCTGGTTAACAGCTTAACCGGAAGCCATTATAAGCATATTTTTGTGCCCACTGTTATAGGCCAATCTGGAGCCTGGAACTACTTTTGACGGTGCAGAATAATGCATCCTAGGCCCAAGAGGTACATTAACAGGAAGGCTTTAGGTAGCCACCTGCTGTGATAACATCCCCACAATTATTTAGAAGGCCATCTGTGTGAATGAGCTGAGGAAAAAACCTGCCATGAATAAAATTCCCCACCTCCCACTCCAGACACAACAATTATTCATGTTTTGTTTGAGAGCAGGAAGTAACCTGCAGGGTTCAAATTCTCCCATAATTATTGGAAAGTATTTCTGCTTAAGACCAGGAAGTAACTACTGTGATCAAATCCCCCACAATTCTCTGTTGACCATGGATAGGATTCAGATCGTCTTTGATGGCCCTAAACTTGTAGGTACAATTTTGTGCTAATGTGAATTGGGAGAGGGTCCACTGCTTTCATCAGTTTCCTGAAGTGGCTTGTGGCCAAAAGAAATATAAAATCCACTGATCTAAGGGTTTGCTGGATTGAAACTAGGAAGTACCAGACCGATGAAAGGCATTCTTTTTCCCCCACCTCCCCCTGAGATTCTTCAAAGACAGCTCTGAGTTCTGGGGTAATCCCTGTACCTGCAGTTTTTTGGACACTATATCCAGGCAGAGGATGTGCAGGGGCCAAGGGCAGGCCGCCCCAAAGTGTTGCACTTTGGCTCTTGATCATTTTAAATAAAAGTTACTGAAGAGACAGCCTGTGTGAGAAGGACACTCAGACCCTACTCTGTCCCTTTGAAAGCAGAAACTAAATCTCCCATGTGAAAGGTGCCCTTCCTGGACTGGGAGGCAGAGAGACATCCCTGTCGCCAGAGGTGGGAAATTCAGAGCAGAGAAGACTGTAGAAAACAACCCTTGTTACTTTGTACTAATGTACGACCCTGGCCCAAATTCTGTTTAGAATTCCTTCCTAACTGAAGCTCCCCAAATTAAGTTTTCTTTGCCCTGCCAGTGCCTCCTGGATTTATCGTCTCTTTGTCTAAAAAGGATAAAAACTGCCCGCCTTGGTCATTTCTTTAGGTCTCAATTTCATTACTGGGCCTCTGTGCACGTGTAATAAAATTTTTTGTTTTTGTCTCCTGTTAATCTGTCTCATGTCGATTTAATTCTTTTTTTTTTTTAAAGATTTTATTTATTTATTTGAGAGAGAGAATGAGAGACAGAGAGCACGAGAGGGAAGAGGGCAGAGGGAGAAGCAGACCCCCTGCTGAGCAGGGAGCCCGATGTGGGACTCGATCCCGGGACTCCAGGATCATGACCTGAGCCGAAGGCAGTCGCTTAACCAAGTGAGCCACCCAGGCGCCCCGATTTAATTCTTTTTTTAATGATTTATTTATGTATTTGTCAGAGAGAGACAGAGAGAGCACAAGCAGGGTTAAGCGACAGGCAGAGGGAGAAGCAGGTTCCCCGTTGAGCAAGGAGCCCGATGCGGGACTCGATCCCAGGACCCTGAGATCGTGACCTGAGCCCAAGGCAGACGCTTCATCCACTGAGCCACCCAGGTGCCCCTGTCGATTTAATTCTTAGTCCAGCTGGAAAACCTTGAAGGGTAAAGGAAGGATTTTTCCTTCCCTACAGATGCAGCACTGAGGGGAGAGCTGGAGGGAGGAAAATATGATAAGACAGAAGGGTGCTTCCAAGCTCCTGACCTGGAAGAGGCCTTCAGGGAGAAGGATCTGTCCCAGCTTTGAGAGTAACCCCAGTCTTAGGCTGTGGAGCCTAGAGAGGAGGGCAGCTGGATGCTTCTGGATGTGTGGCCCAGGCAGTGAGTAACTGTTAACGTTGGGAACCATCGTAGATCCTGTTGCTATTGGATTCAGGGGAATTGCTCCTGGAGCTGGCCAAGATAGGACCAAGGACCAGGGCTGAGGGAGAGAAGCTGCCCAGCCTGGAGTGAAATGGGCTGGAACAAGGCAAAAGCATAACATACAGGGAGCACTGACTGGCATCCCAAGTTCATGGCTCACTAACTGTGTGCACTTGGCCCTTAGCCTTTTGAGATCCCATTTCCTTCTCTGCAGACTGTGAGTTTGGGACTAATGACACTCCCAAGCACACAACTTTTAGAGTTTCAGGTTTAAAACCTTTGTTTATGTTTCCAAAAGTCAGAAAAGTGTGACTTAGGAGCTAATTTGTGCCAAGTAAGATGCAACTAAGCTGATCATCTATATAGTGTATCTACCTGGGGCTCTGAGACGCCTCATGCCATGCCATGGTAGAGTAGATTTTGATGTCTCGGGTGCCATCTCAGACCATTCTGATTGAATGAAATGCTCGAGAGGAAGGGGCTGGAAGTGGCATGATGCTCAGGGTTGCAGCAGGAAAATCGCCACCCTAAGAGGAGAAATGAATAAATGCATTAATTCTTCTGGTGGAGGCAGCAGAATTGAGCTGAAGGAAACTGGGATAAGATCCTGTTTGGGGGTACAACTTTATCACATGAATCAGAAAAACCTTTGGGAGACAATTTTTTTTAAAGATTTATTTATTTATTTTTTTTTGAGAGAGAGAGAGAGAGTGCACAGGAAGAGGGACAGAGGGAGAGAATCTTCAAGCAGATTCTCTGCTGAGCACAGAGCCCAACTAGGAGGCTCGATCTCAGGACTCTGAGATCATGACCTGAGCTGAAAACAAGAGTCATATGCTCAACTGACTGAGCCCACCCAAGGGCCCCTTGGGAGACAATTCTTAGTCAGTCTACGCAGAGGATCATCACCACAGAGGCTCACCTATTCCTTCAAAGCTGAAGGATGTATTCTTGGAGCATTAAACTTCAGAAGTGGTTGATGACATATCCAGGAATAGTCTCCCATCTTCTCGTAGGAACGCCAATTGCTTGAACCCTCTTGAGAAGCAGTTTTCAAGTATTTAGTAAGAGCCATGAAACCGTTTGTAACCTCTGACCTAACAATTTCCACTTTGGAGACTCTATCCTAAGGAAATGACCCAAATGCTTGAAAATTCATCATGCACAGATTGTCATCCCAGTGCCACCGATCTCATCAGGCTATGGAAAAATGAGGCACAAAGTATGCAAAACAACCGATGTACTGTAGTCCAACCCCTCCCCACTTCCCTAGCCCCCGCCAGGTGCCCAGCATCCACACATGCTCTTCTTTCCGTTCGTTTACTTGCAAAAATGCCCCCTGTGTCACAATCACGTGCCCTGTGCCAAAGGCACTCACCCCCTTCTCAAAGCAGACAACCCAAAGTCTCATCCTTGTTTTATATCAAGCTTCAAGGGCAATACCGCTGGGTGATGGTCTTTGCTTTTGTTTATTTCTGGATGTGGCACTTCGTAATTCATAATTTCACCTGCAGTTAAAGGAGAACATGTCCCACTCCCAATAGTCCCAATACGAGATGAGAGTAAGAAAACAGAATACCTGTAATACCATGTCCATTTAGAAAAGGAAGGGGAGAAGGGCGCCTGCGTGGCACAGTCGGTTAAGTGTCCGGCTCTTGATTTCTGCTCAGGTCATGATCTCAGGGTCCTGGGATCGAGTCCCGCATTAGGCTCCATGCTCAGCACGGAGTCTGCTTGTCCCTCTTCCTCTGTTCCTCCCCCAACTCGTGCTCTCCCCCTCTCTCTAAAAGAAATAAATAAATCTTAAAAAAAAAAAAAAGAAAAGGAAGGGGAGACATCACCCATGGTGGTCCCCAAAGTGTCATACATGTCACACTCTGCTGGAGAGGAGAAAGGAGGGGCTCCCCATTCTGATGAAGGAGTGAGTTGCTTGGGCCACATTTCTGTTGCCCCTGGTTTTGGCTCTCTGGGAAGATAAACCTTGTCCCTCCTTGTCCTGCCCACATCTGAGGAAGGCACAGGGAAGGAGTCCCCTTTTGGGGGTGTGGCAGCCTCCTTCCTGGCGGGTAAGCTAGGTATATGGTGCGGTAAGCACTCAGGTCCTTGATTGTGAGGCTGGAAGACCAGCTTGATAAAGACCCCTTTATCAGCTTGGGGTCATCTTGGGGCTCTCTTTGCTTCTGGGCAATTCTAGACTAATGATCAAAGAGGACAGTTACCAACCAGTAGATTTCAAGGTGGGTGGATTTTCAGTCCTTGTTGCCAAGTCCAATCCCCTGGCTCCAAGCTTAAGGAGCTTCCTTGGTTTCTGCTTTAGAATAATTCAAAACAATAACCTGAGATGAAGAGGGTTTGTGGGGATAATTGGTATTTTCCCCAGGCAGGGAATGTCCAGCCTGAGGTGCTTAGAAAAGGCTGGGAGGGGGGCGCCTGGGTGGCTCAGTTGGTTAAGCGACTGCCTTCGGCTCAGGTCATGATCCTGGAGTCCCAGGATCGAGTCCCGCATCGGGCTCCCTGCTCAGCAGGGAGTCTGCTTCTCCCTCTGACCCTCCACCCTTAAAAAAAAAAAAAAAGAAAAGGCTGGGAGGATCAGGCTTGGCTCCTCTCAGGTTTCTGCTTTAACTGGTCCTACTTGTTGTCTCCAAATCTTGCTTTGTCCACTTTGCACAGTTGTCTGACTCAGCCATCTCGGAATATAGGCTGCAGGGGTCCTATTAGGAAAGCTGTATTTTCTTCTCTGTCTGCTTTCAGATGGATCAGCTTCACCATCCAAAACTTGTTTCTTCCTTGTAGAACCTTTTTGAATGCCACAAGGAGCAACCAAAAGAACACCTCTATCTCAATTCTTTTATGAAGCCCCATAAGGCCCTAGCCTTGCTGGGCACACAGTTTGTAAAAAAAGGACCACTTTGAAGCCATATAACCAGGTTCACAAGACAGAGAGCTTTTCTCTGCCCTCCACCCTCTGACCTTGCTTTAGTCAATTCCACATTATTCCAACTGGCCCTTACCAGACCCCACTTCTAGGAACCAATTTCTGTATAGGATTCTTCCAGTGGTCTATGACCGAAGAATCAAATCATTATGTTCTTTTTTTTTTTTTAAAGATTTTATTTATTTATTTTGACAGAGAGAGGGAACACAAGCAGGGGGAGTGGGAGAGGGAGAAGCAGGCTTCCCGCGGAGCAGGGAGTCCGATGTGGGGCTCGATCCCAGGACCCTAAGATCATGACCTGAGCCGAAGGCAGACGCTTAACGACTGAGCCACCCAGGCACTCCCCAGATCATTGTGTTCTTGTGATAAGTTCAACTGAATGGGTGTCAAGTAATGTTGGATTGTGAGGTGGGGGTGGAGGAGTGAAAATTTTCCATACTTTGATTTTAGTTTTTCAGTATTTATGCCCCAAATGTTTAGGCAGTGTGACAGTGTCAGGGCCTTTCAGCCAATGACCCCCAGGAACACACCTGTAGTTGAACAAGTTGGGTTTATTACTCATCACAGGTGAGGAAAAATGAACACCATGGGGGAAACCATGAGGTCTCTCAGTAACAGAAGTGTGATGGGGTTCCTCCAAGTAGGTAAGACTAAAGGGTAAGGGGGGGCAGAAATTGAGCAAGAAAGTAATAGAAGGATTGGATTCTATACAGGCAGTCCAGCCTAGATAAGAAGTCATGTCACAGAAAGATAATTTTGAGGGCACAGGGAAAGAGGACAGTGGTCAACAGCGTTCAATACTAGGGAGACGAGCAGAAAGAAAAGGACTGAATTTTGTCAGGACCAATATCGATTGAGTAATAGGGGTGGAAGCCAGATCGCAGCAGTTGAGGAGTGGACAGGAGAGCAAGATTTGGAGACAACAAATACAGACAATTCTTTTGAGAAGCATGACCACGAAGGAAGAAGAAAGGACAATAGTTAGAGAGGGCC
Source organism: Leptonychotes weddellii (assembly GCF_054177405.1). Taxonomy (NCBI): domain Eukaryota; kingdom Metazoa; phylum Chordata; class Mammalia; order Carnivora; family Phocidae; genus Leptonychotes; species Leptonychotes weddellii. The sequence continues at coordinate 13,832,617 of NC_138385.1, read as the reverse complement.
AGAGTCAAGATGTTGATTATGTTGGTGTTGTTTTAAAGGGAAAGACTTGGGTTTGTTTAAATGCTGGTGAGAAACATTAAAGGGTGCAGAAGAGATTGAAAATAGAGGGTAAAGGGGTGGAAATGGAAGAGAGGAGTCATGAGAGAATTCAATCACTCAGTCAACAAGTGTTTGAGGGGCTGCCATATTCCCCACATTACATAGGTCCTGAAAACGTAGTGGTAATCAAGACTCAGAGCACAGGTGGACAGTCTGGGCTCAGATGGAGCAACGCGTTTTCCACTGTGACAAGGAGAGAGGAGACAAGAATGGCTGCTGAAGTGGGTGAGTTTTTAGTGGCGGGAAGGTAGAGAGCTGAGGGGCTTCTTGCCTAACAATGTCCGTTTTCCCTGAAGAGTAGGAAGCAGAGGGCGCCTGGGTGGCTCAGTTGGTTAAGCGACTGCCTTCGGCTCAGGTCATGATCCTGGAGTCCCAGGATCGAGTCCCGCATCGGGCTCCCTGCTCGGCAGGGAGTCTGCTTCTCCCTCTGACCCTCCTCCCTCTCATGCTCTCTGTCTCTCATTCTCTCGCTCTCAAATAAATAAATAAAATCTTTAAAAAAAAAAAAAAAGAGTAGGAAGCAGAGTCTTTTTGCTACAACCGAGGGCTAAAAGTGACAAAGGTTTCAAATAGTTCTTGTGGGGCATGAAAAAATGTGATGGTTAATTTTTTTTTCAAAAAATAAAAATGGTATTTATTCAGCTTTTTGGAAATATAAATAACACAATAGATGACAAAGAGCAAAACAAAACAAACCCCTGACATGTTATATGATCAATCACTTCCAGGCACAACAGCATTTATTAATGAATATAAAAAAATAAATTTGATTTTATTTTTATCTGCTTTCCTCCCAGCTTTAACTACATAGGTGTTTTTGGAAGCTTGAGTTACTAAGAAAATTCCACAGCTATACCGGCCCCTACAACGTGACTGAGTGAGGTTACGGTCCCACTCCCATAGGGAAATAAATGTCTGTCATTGGGGATTCTGAACAAAATGTGATGGTTAATTTTATGTTTCAACTTGGCTGGGCCACTGTACCAGGATATTTGGTCAAACACTCGTCTAAGTGTTGCTGTGAAGGTTGTTTTTTTTCAGATGAGATTAATGTTTAAATCAGTGGACTTTTGAGTAAAGGAGATTACCCTCCATAATATGGGTGAGCCTCATCACTCAAAGGCCTTGAGAGCGAAAGACTGAGGTTCCCTGAGGAAGAGGGAATTCTGCCAACAGACTGCCTTCGAACTCAAGTTGCAACATCAAATTTTCCCTGGGCCTCCAGCCTGCTGGCCGACCCTGTCAAATTCTAGCTTGTCAGCCCCCACGGTCATGTGAGTCAATTCCTTACAATCGCTCTTTCTCAATAGACGGATAGATAGATAGATTGTAGAGCTATATCTTATTGGTTATGTTTCTCTGGAGAACTCTGACAGAATCTACAGAGAGAGATTGAATCTGCTGACTTGGGATACAGAGAAGGATTGCTGGATGGCATCAAAGACTGAGTTGAGGTCGGAGACCATGAATTTGTAGTCCACCCATCCACGTGGTTGCAGGATTTTCTCTTGAGTGCTCAGCAGCCCTAGATAAGGAAGCAGAAAGAAGGCAGAAGTATTTGGATTGATCTGGATTTGGAGTTTTGGAGAAATGGAATGGAAATACAAGGGCGGGGGTAGGATAGGGAGTTATCAAATGATGTACCGCACATTTAGTCTAGATTGGAAAAGAATTGAAGACAGAAATGGGTTACTTGAGTAGGAGAACATGGAAGGATCGGGGACTGAAATCTGGTGAGATTAAAAAAAAACCAACCAACCAACCAACAAACCAAAACAACAACAAACAGTGTGTTATGGGTTGAATTGTGTCCCCTCCAAAAAAGAGATGAAGTCCTAATCTCCAGGGCTTCAGAATCTGAACTTGTTTGGAAATAGGATCTTTTACAGAGGTAATCCAGTTCAAACAAGGTCATTAGTGTGGACTCTAATCCAACAGCACTTTATGTGTTCTTATAAAATGGGGAAATTTGACACAGAGACAGACATGCATAGAGGCAAGACAACATAAAGTTGCAGGAAGAACGCCATGTGAAGCCAGAGGATTGGAGTGATGCACCTATAATCCGAGCAACACCAATGATTGCTGGCAACCCACTGCAAGCTACTAAGAGGCAAGGAAGGAATCCCTTAGAGATTTCAGAGGGAGCACGACCCACCTAACACTTTAATTTCAGACTTCTAGCTTCCAGAACTGTGAGGCAATAAATTCCTGTTATTTTAAGCCACCCAGGTTGTGGTGCTTATTACAGAAGCCATAGGAAACTAACACTACGTATGTGGAGAGTAAGGGAGTCAAAAAGCCTGAACGATAGGAGTTGATTAAAGAGTAGATTCTAATTGGGTCCAGACCCCTGAAGCAGTTAGTTAATCTTGAGGGGGAGTACAGAATAATCAGCTCCCCCGGCATTTCTGAAAGACCCAGACTTGCAGGGGCTGATGCTGAGTAACTAGGGGGCTTCATTGGAGCCACTGGACTCTTTCCTACGTCATCCCAAGTCTCACTGGTGGTTGCAGGGCACCCCAGCGCAAACCAGGGGTTCAGAATGTAGGACCTCCCCAAGGAAACCATTTTGAGATCAAATGAGCACTGCATTGCTTCCACCAAACATCGCTACGAGGCCATTTTGTGTGAAGCTGTAATGGCAAACAGACTTGCGGTTCACCATAGGGTGACTTCCTTTGGCCGTCACTAGGCAACAGATCAGGATAGATCCATCTGTAGCCAATTACATGCTCTCCAGAACAACACACTTTCTTTAGGAAGCAAACCTAAAAGTCCTCGATTACTAAGACCACAGCAGAAATCCTTTACTTTGCTAAAAACACTTAGACCTTTTGGAATTGCTTCAAAATGAAGTCAAAACGTCATGCTGTGCATTGGCTTCTAAGTTGTAGTTAAGACAGTCATTATTGTTTGAGAGGTGTCTGGGTTTTTTTATAAAGCTAAGGTGGCAGGTGACCCATTTCATTGACCTACTTTCAGTTTAAATAGAAAGTGTCAACTGAAACCCACCTCATGTCAGTTGCAGGGATCTGTCTTTCAATATCGATGTATTGAGGAAAAATATTACTTCTGGTTTCCTCATAATTAACAAGGAATTCCTATTGGACGTTGGCTCCAAAAATGACTAGGACACAGGTCCTGGCCTCAGTGGTATGTGCTACAACCTAGTTGGGGAGATAGTACGTGCAGATAGAAAGATAATAATATAAAGTAGCACGGGGAAATATTTCACTTAAACCTCACAACAATCCTGTAAGGGAGGCACTATTATTGTGGCCATTTTACAGATGAGAAAATCAAGGCACAGACAGGTTAAGTAAATCGCCCAAGACAATATAGCTATAAAATGGAACCTTCCGGTACTTGAGTTCAGGTAGTTTGGTTTCAGAGCTCATACTCTTAAGGCAACACTTGAATAAAAATGAGTGATTCTTTGAATGGCAGCCCAGGTATTCCAAGTGTTGAGCTAGAACAATTGGGAGAGGAAAGCCGTTTGAACATAATTTCACATTCTAGTCCCGAGTTAATAATATGGATAGCTTTTTCAAAGTACACTAGGTTATCATAGACAGTCAACCAATACCTATCAATTATTATAAAAATACTCCAGACACAGGTGAGTGTGAGGAAGGCTCTGGGTCATGCATACCTCAGTGGGGACTCTTCTCCTCTCTGGCTTCCCGCCTTCATCATTTCCTCTGACTCCACTCTGATGGTCTGCCACCTGGCCAGATGAGAAAATATAATGACTAATAAAGGACATACAACCTTACATTTGCATTTAAAGAACAATAGCTCTTATGTTATAAACATTATTGTGTATCAGCCTATTTGTGTCTATGGTATCAATCTTGATCAAAAACCTGAGGGTCTCCCTACTCCTCCACCATCTTAACTCCTGCAAAACCTATGGAATTAGTATTATTATTACTCTGTTCGGCAGCTGAGGAAACTGAGGTGCATATTTTTTAAAGATTTATTTTTTTACTTCAGAGAGAGGGGGAGGAGCAGAGGGAGGGGAGAGAGAGAATCTCCACCAGACTTCCGGCTAAGTGCAGAGCCGGATGGGGGGGCTTGATCTCACCACCCTGAGATCATGATCTGAGCTGAAATTGAGAGTCAGATGCTTAATGGACTGAGCCGCCCAGGTGCCCTGAAACTGAGGTGCATATTGGTTAAAGGGCACACAGTTAACGAGTGGTGGTGGGGACCAGGTCTGACCGACTGTGTTCTGTTTTCTTCTCTTTTTTTAAGATTTTTTTTTTTTTTTGAGAGAGAGCGAGCAAGTGGGGGGAGGGCAGAAGGAGAGGGAGAGAATCTTAAGCAGGCTCCATGCCCAGTGCAGAGCCCGAGGTGGGCCTCGATCCCACGACCCTGAGATCATGACCTGAGCTGAAATCAAGAGTCAGACGCTTAACCGGCTGAGCCACCTAGGGGTCCCCTATGGTCTGTTCTCTTAAACTCTGTACCCTAACGAGTTCCATGCAATATTGAATGAGAAAATTATGTCTGCGTGTCAATTGACTATGCTGTTTAATATTCCTAGTAATAATATTCCTATTATATGTCCATTCTGGATACCTCTTCTCAGCTTATTTGGAATGTCACTGCTCTAGGATTCCCCATCATTACTGTATTCAGAGAAACCAGAATTTCTCTATTTCTATATTGTAAGGCAAACTTCTCTAATTTGAGCTAACTCATTAAATTCACCCACTCTATTCCTATTTAGGGGTGCCCATATGTCCGTGCATGCGTGTATGTGTCTTGAATGCATGCACCCGTGTGAGTGTGTATTAAGCAATAATTCAGCTCAGGGGATCTATTCAATGAAGGACCTTAGCTATAATAGCCTTGCATTTCTAGATGCTTTTGCTGCGAGAGAACTATTACACACACACACACACATACACACAGACACACACACATGTGTGGCTTGGGTTGGGTCAAGTCAGGAAAATCATCCCTACCTTAAGGCCAATGGGGGGAGGTGGTTCTGGGAGCCCCATGTGCTGGAACTCATGTATGGGGCATGCTGAGAGAGAGAATAAGTCCCTGATGTAGAAAAAGAAGAGTTACTGGAGGCTCATAAACTGAGACTGGAAAGTGGTGAGGGACCAGCTTCCCTGGATGCCACTCAATCACCTTGCTCTGTGACACCTTTTCTCATGAAAGCTACCCTGATGTGCATTTTACCTTGATTTGTTTCGGATTTAAAACATAGACTGCAATGATCAGAGAAGGCATTGTGAAGTGGTTTTCCCAGGCTCCTGTGAATGATGACTTAAAATGTTCTATCCACTATCTATTCTTCTCGAGGCTCACCACTGCCAGCCTAGTTCAGGCTGTCATTTTCTCCCGCCCGAACGATCACTCACTGGCCTGGGTAACCACAGTGACTCCCACATTCTGTCCATCCGACGGACCGGTTACCAGAGTAATGGTCCTTCAACATCACACATGACATTCACTCCCCTGGCCTGAACTTCTCAGTGGCTCCCCGGATTTCCAGTAGCAGAAAGTGTAAACTTACCTGTTAGCCTATCAAGACCCTCCCCCAACAGGCCTCACCCCAGCCACCCCTATGCCCTTATTTCCTGCAGCTCCTAACATACTTCTACTCTGGTCAGGCCTATCCCATTGTGCCCCATGAACCTAGCAAGCTCATTCACTCACGGATTGTCCTAGTACGATGAAATGCTGTATTTGTTTCATTCAAAAATGTATTGCAGGCCTACTCCGTGCCAGGATCTTGATGAGGTCCTAGATTCCAAAAGTGAGCAAGACAGTCCCTTGCCACTGGGAGGAGGTGACCAACAGATGAAAAGGCAATCACAATAAGTAATATGGTGAAGGAGGCCCAGGGAACCGCGGGAGCCCGGGAGAGAGGCACCTAACCCAGACTCGGGGCAGCAGGGAAGGATTCAAGAAATGGTGTCATAATCCTGAGACATGAAGGATGAGTTCTTACTCACTCGAGGCAGGCCAGGAGCTGGAGAGGACAAGTGACATCTCCAGTCCAAAGAGCAGCATTAGGCCTGGAGAGAGACCTGACCTGTGCACGGACCTGCCCGTAGTTCAGTCCGGCCGGAGGGTTGAGAGCGGGGAGGTGAGAGTGTTATGGGAACGCACCGGGGAAGCAGGGAATCAAAGACAACAGAGACCGAGGAGTCTGAATACGGTGCAGGCATTTTGCATTGAGCACATGCCACGCACTGTCCTGGGCGCAGAAGAGGCGCTCACGAGTGGTTCTTCCTTGACCCTTCTGCCTTTCCACCTGCTAGGCCATCTAACAGATTCATTTTGGCCGAGGGATAATGTATTAGTCATGCTGCAGTAACAACGCCAAGCTCTCAGTGGCTGACCACAATAGCATTTAATTTCTTGCTCTCACAAATTCTGCTGCAAGCCCAGGTGACGCGCCGGGGGCAGCTTTCCTCCATGTGGTGACTCAGTGATCGCTGCCGCTCTGATTTTGTGGCACCCACACTTCCACATGTGCTTCCACAATCACTGTGGGAGGGCGGAGAGAAAGTGCAGGGTCTCGCACAGCCAATTCTGTGCCCTAGGCGTGAAATCCGTCACTTCATTTCATAATTCATGGGCCAGAATGAGTGACCTGGCCCTCCCAGCAGCCATGGGGCATGGAGAAGTGGACTCCTCCGATGTGCTGGGAAGGAGAAGAAGACCAGTTAGACTAACACCAGCTGGGTGAGCGCTCGACTTCTCCTAAGCAGATACTACTTGTGAGTATTGTGCGCTAAGCAGGCTTGTGGGTTATTGTGTCCAGAGAGCCAAGTACTCAAAGGTTTGGGCTTTAATGGTTTTGTTAACGGTTGTTGTTTTTCCTGACTGGAAATTACTCCATCATCTGTTCTTGGGTCTGAGCCAACAGTGCTAAATCATCTGGCAAAATGATTACACTGCTTGAGGCACAGTATTAGCGATGCTCTCGTCCCCATTTGGAAAATGTGATTGGTACGTGGTGTAAAGGAAATAAGATGAACGGCTAAGTTGCAGACCCAGGACAGACCTGCTATGCTCTCTAGGTTGTTGTTACCTGATTAAGCTTTTCTTCCTCTGTGTCTTCTGATGGCTGATTGGGCTATTTCCTTGCATTGGGCTAGTGTGCACCCTGAGCCACACCTATTACCCATTTAGATCTCTATTTCCTATCTACAAACTCTGTGAGGTAATATATACCAGACATACGTCTCTGTGCGTGTTCCCAGAGTGGGCATCTGACGTGCCAGGGCCTGAGAAATGGCACTATGAACTTTCTGAAGATATCTGCAGGTTAAACAGAAGAACAATAGAGGCCAGTTAACTTCCTCAATAGTGATGTTTCTTAATTCACCCTAAATAGGGATGTTTAACATATATTGAGTATTGGAACAATAAGATATCTTTTTTGTCCATCGTAGTAGGAAAGGTTTAAAACTTTGGTAGTATTGAAGAGGATGTGGACAAACCAGCACCCTCTGGCTGAAAGTGAAAATTGGTATAACATTTTCAAAAGGCAATTGGATAGCATGTATTAAAAGATAACTTTTCAGACCCAGTGAGCCAACATTTCCAGTGCTAAAAATTTAGCACAAATGTGGTAAGAAAAAATTTGCCATTAGCTTGCAACGATTTATGTGCGACGATGTTTACTGCCATGCTGTTTGTAATCGGAAACATGGAAACAACCTGAGTGTCTATTCACACAAGAACTGAGAAAATATACAATGGCGCATTATTTTTACTTTCTTTTTTTTTTTTAAAGATTTATTTATTTATTTGAGGGGGGAGGGGCAGAGAGAGAGATGGAGAGAGAGAATCTCAAGCAGGCCCCACACCCAGTGTGGAGCCCGACGTGGGCCTCGATCTCACAGCCCTGAGATCATGACTTGAGCGGAAATCAAGAGCCAGATGCTTAACCAACTGAACCACCCAGGTGCCAAATGGTGCACTATTTTTAAAAAATTAGATAGATCTGGGCGCCTGGGTGGCTCAGTTGGTTGAGCGACTGCCTTCGGCTCAGGTCGTGATCCTGGAGTCCCGGGATCGAGTCCCGCATCGGGCTCCCTGCTCGGCGGGGAGTCTGCTTCTCCCTCTGACCCTCCCCCCTCTCATGTGCTCTCTCTCTCCTCTCATCCTCTCTCTCAAATAAATAAATAAATAAAATCTTTAAAAAAAAAATTAGATAGATCTACATGGTATGGGAAAATGTCCATGCTATATAAATCAGTGAAGAGAGAAAGCTTCAAAATGACATGAACAGTTTGTTTAAAAACTGTTTTTTCTCAATAAGTGCTATTACGCAGACAAGGAAAAATGTATGGAGGAATAGATACCAACTTCACAGTAGTTATCTCTCGAGGGCTGGGACTATGAGACGCTTTCACTTTCTAAAACACTCGCGTAGTTCCATAACGTTAGAAAATTTTGGAATCAGGAAATGACATTAATTATCTTTTTCTAATTTAAAAAAGGATGTAAAACCTTCCTCCAAGAAAACCCATAATAAAATTCTCTGAATAAACCCCGACTTCTGAGTAAATCCTGGTTCGCTCCATAGCTCAGGGAATAGATTTGACAGCTCTTAACTTGACCAGCCAAGTGTAACAGAGTGCAGCTTAGCAAACGGCTCTGAGCAATTAAAGTTGCAGAATAATTCCCAGCCACCAGAGTTTCTGATGGAACCCTGGCCTTTGCACTGTCGTCTTTGATCTGCTCTCAGGACCTACCGTTCTAAGTGCTTAGCGCTTTGGGATGAGAGCACAGTGCTCATCAGACCACACGCTTTAAAACTTTCCATGGCTACCAGTTACATACAGAATAAATCCAAATCATTTAGCATGGCATTAAAGGCCCTGTGCTATTTCCCAACCCTCGAGCCCAACCTAGTCAAAGGGCTTATATAGCAAATGTTTAAGAGTTCAGGCTTTAAATCTTTAGCCAGATCTAGGACTGAATTTTCTGCTTCATCTCCATTTCAAGAAACCCTAAGCTATTTGCCTTTCAAGGCCCAGTTCACCTGTCCTTTCCCCATACCCACCGCCCTTCCAGATCCCTCTTGGAAAGCATCAAACTGTCTTTCCCTGAAACTACTGCCCTGATGTAACCAATGCTTTCTTACAAAGTAGTTTTTATTTTTTAATTTTTTTTTAAAAGATTTTATTTATTTATTTGACAGAGAGAAACACAGTGAGAGAGGAACACAAGCAGGGGGAGTGAAAGAGGGAGAAGCAGGCTTCCCGCCGAGCAGGGAGCCCGATGCGGGGCTCGATCCCAGGACGCTGGGATCATGACCTGAGCCGAAGGCAGGCGCTTAACGACTGAGCCACCCAGGCACCCCACAAAGTAGTTTTTTTTTTATGACCTCCCTAATAAGAGATGAGCTGCATGAAGTTCCGAACCCCCCAGAGTGTGCAGCACATTGCTTACACCTGCCAGGCTGACAGTAAATATTTGAATATTTGTGGAATTGAATGAATGAACAAATAAATCGATTTCCCTTTTAACCAGCGCCCCACCAATTTACATAAGTCACCAGCTCCTCCGCCAGTCAGCACGCTGCTGCTCATCAGAGCCTAAAATCCTTAAATAAAAGAAAATACAATCCTTCTGCAAGGGTTTAAGATAATTTGGCGGAGGGGCGCCTGGGTGGCTCAGTCGTTAAGCGTCTGCCTTCGGCTCAGGTCATGGTCCCAGGGTCCTGGGATCGAGCCCTGCATCGGGCTCCCTGCTCCGTGGGAAGCCTGCTTCTCCCTCTCCCACTCCCCCTGCTTGTGTTCCCTCTCTCGCTGTGTCTCTCTCTGTCAAATAAATAAATAAATAAATAAAATCTTTAAAAAAAAAAAAAAGATAATTTGGCGGAGTTGAAAGTGCCGAACTCAGAGTCAGGTAACCTGGCCTTGTAGCCCCAGATCCTCCACTAACTAGATATGTGACTTTCAATTTCCTTCACTTTCTGGATCTGTTTCCGTGTCTTCAAAAATGAACAGCAGGATGGGATGATTTCCAGAATTGGACATTCCATGATTTTCATAGTCTGCAAACTTAAAGATAACTATAGCTATGAGATCCTTGGATTGTGGCCACCATCGTTTCTCATCTATTCTAGAATATACTTACAATCACAATAGGGACAGAGGCATTTCCTCAGAAATTCTCTCCAAATGCTCTTTCCTTGTTTGGACATAATGGGATACACCGGGGCCCCACCATCCCAATTCTCTGACTGGTATTGGCTTCAATGAGGAAACTGGATAGTGCTCCTTAGAAGTGGGAGGAAGAGGAGGATGAGGGGAGGAAATTAGCTGTGGGATCAGCGAAAGCCTGTAACAGTGGGAAGGAACTCTGTTGTGCTTATTTTGCAACCTCTGTTTTTCTTCTGTATAAATGTGTTTAAAAAGTTCTGTTCTGGGGGAAAGGCGGAGTTATTTTTATAATTACTATTATAATTCAGCTGTTTAGAAAATTTTAAAACTGGGGGCCTGGGTGGCTCAGTTGGTTAAGCTGCTGACTCAATTTTGGCTCAGGTCATGATCTCAGGGTCCCGGAATTGAGCCCCGAGTTGGGCTCCGTGCTCAGTGAGGAGTCTGTTTCAGGATTCTCTCACTCCCTCTGCCCCTCCCCCTGCTAGCTATTTCTCTCTTTCTCTCAAATAAATAAATAAAACTTAAAAAAAATGTAAAACCACAGTTCTGTATTTATCAATAAAACACGTTCTCTGCCTTCCCAGGTGGGTAGTAGACAGGTGAAGCCAGAGAACCAAATGCTGCAGCTGAAGTTTAGAGGCCAAGGCGAGTGCAGATAGGCATAAGGACAAAAGAAATTCTTATCACCTAGGTCAGGTTTTAAAAGCAAGAAAGTTCAGGGGCGCCTGGGTGGTTCAGTCGGAGTTAAGCGTCCGGCTCTTGATTTCGGCTCAGGTCATGATCTCAGGGTTGTGAGATGGAGCCCCACGTCAGGCTCCGTGCTGTGTGTGGAGTCTGCTTGAGATTCTCCCTCTCCCTCTGTCCCTCCCCCTTCCCTCTCTAAAAAAAAAGGCAAGAAAAGAGAAAGAGCTGCTAAGTTACTTAGAAGAAAAAAGATGTACCTAATTGGTGTTTTATTTTTTCTTTTTTTAAAAGATTTAATTTATTTATTTGACAGAGAGAGAGACACAGCGAGAGAGGGAACACAAGCAGGGGGAGTGGGAGAGGGAGAAGCAGGCTTCCTGCCGAGCAGGGAGCTCGATGCGGGGCTCGATCCCAGGACCTTGGGACCATGACCTGAGCCGAAGGCAGACCCTTCACCAACTGAGCCACCCAGGTGCCGCTATAATAATTTTTTTTTGGATAAAAAGTTGAACTTGCTGTAGAAGCCTGGTTCTAGCTCCGAGGGAGAAATCTTCTCCCTTCCCCCGTTAGTGGCAGAGGGTACAAATTACAAGAGCAAAGATGAAATTTGGAGAGGGAAACTAACAGGTGGAAAAAAATGCTTCCTAGTTACAAGGAACAACTACTTTAACTTTAGGTGAACCAATGATGTTAATGCATTGACAGAAATCTAGAAGACAGCATGAGAGAGAGATTCTATCTGTGCACGTGCAGCATAGTCTAAGGGAGAGACAAACTGAATCTTATATAATATTAAGTGGAATAAACCAGATTCCAACCTCTATACACAATATGATCCATTGTCTTTTTTATGGAGGTATAATTGACAAAGCATTCTATTAGTTTCAGTGTACCATTGTCTTTAATTGTAGTGCATACACAGAAAAATGAACAGCAGGGGTGCCTGGCTGGCTCAGTCAGAAGGGCATGCGGCTCTTGATCTCGGGGTCTTGAGTTTGGGCCCCACATTGGGTGTAGAGATGACTTAAAGAAATAAACTTGAGGGCGCCTGGGTGGCTCAGTTGGTTAAGCAACTGCCTTCAGCTCAGGTCATGATCCCGGAGTCCTGGGATCGAGTCCCACATCGGGCTCCCGGCTCAGCGGGGAGCCTGCTTCTCCCTCTGACCCTCTCCCCTCTCATGCTGTTTCTCTCTCGCTCGCTCTCTAAAAAATAAATAAATAAAATCTTAAAAAAAAAAAAAAAGAAAAACAAATGGCAGAAAATACACAAAATATGGTCATAGTGGTTATGATGGAATTCTAGGCAGTAAGAAATTTTCATTTTCTTTATAATTTTCTGTATTTTCTCACTTCTCTACGGAACTTGCAAAACTTTCACAATGTAAAATAAAATTAATGCCAAGGCCTGTTACGTGAGCAGGGAAAGACAGGTGTGGCGAAAGTTCTCTGGATCCTTGAAGCCCATCTTGCTGGCCAACCCCCACAGATTCCCGAGGGTGGGATATAATCCCAAAGATGCCCCAGGAAAGGGCCTACTTAGTACCGAGTCTCTAAGCAGTTAAATGTCCTGGTAAACTGGCCTGCACGAGGGAGGTTTAGGGACCACTCTTGCCCCTTGAGCTTCAAGGAATTTAGGCTGGAGGTAGGGCTGCCTTTTTCTCCTTGGCCCACTCTGGTTTCCTCCCTGGGTGAGCTCAAGGGCGCCTGCTTGTAACAGGAGGTGACCCTGGTCTGTCTTGCCGTAACAGCCACATGAGATGCAGGGGTTAAGGGAGAATGCGGACAGAACTTACATCACCCTGAGGAGCTGGCTTCAGTCCTCTTCTAACTAAAATCCCTTTACTGTTTCCAGAAAAAGTAGGGGAAGGGAAGGGCAGAAGCAGGGGCTGTCACACTTTGGTGACACCCTCCCCCCCAGTACACACAAAGCCACACACTCTCACACACACCCCTGAAACAAAGCATTCAGCAACAATACCTTATAATCGGGGCCGGCTTCCTAGGCACGTGACTCATACAGCAGCATAGGGCTCCGAGCTCAGGAGGGCCCCCACACTTTGGTTTAATGTTCTGCTGTTGCTGTCTTGACATTCTTAATAATTTTATTTTTGAGCTTGGGTTTTGCAAGTGCAGCCGGGTGGAACGGTGGAGCCTGCCCGCGAGCAGATGAGATTCGGGTCGTATGCGTGTCTCCTGCCGTTTCTTGCTGCCCATTTGCATAGAGTGTTGCTGATGCCCCAAGAGCACAGAACCCTGGTGGGCCCATAGAAGCGGGGGGCGGGGAGGGAGCTCAGCAAGACGGGGGGGGGGTGGAGGGGGCCAGGGCGAGGTCAGTGTGTCCCATCTACAACTGAGTAAGGTGGGGGGGTGTGGTGGGGGAATGCTGGTGGTGACAAACCAGAGGCCACGCTTTCCTTTCGAAGCGGAGCTTGTTTCCAGCGCAGAAAGACGGCAGTGGAGTTCTGGGAACATGAGGACCAAGGAACCCTAGCACATCCTGGGGGGTTGCTTTCCTGCATTAGCTGACCCCTTACGCTGAAAATAATGACACAGAAGGCAAAGATAAACCCACCCTTTCCCTTTCCTCCGTCCTTACTCACCAATAAGCTAAAGGTAGAGACAGCTGGTGGAATGCACGCGTATCAAGAAAGGAAATAACGTTTTGTCCTTGTGACGAGAATAGCAAATCATGATGCTGTACACCTGGAACTAATATCACGTTCTACGTCAGCTATACCTCAATAACGAAAAAACAGTAACTAAAAATTTAGAACATGAAATCAAAACAGTTGAATTAGTTTCGTGCGGTACGCTCACTGTTCTGGTAAGAACGTATGAGCTACAAAATATGGTTTGTGTAATTTTGGTGATTCTGCATGTTGGTTAAATGTTTTTACATTTGCATTTTATTTTGTATTTTTTAAAAAAGATTTTATTTATTTATTTGACAGAATGAGAGAGAGAGAGAGAGCACAAGCAAGGGGAGTGGCAAGCAGAGGGAGAGGGAGAAGCAGGCTCCCCGCTGAGCAGGGAGCCCGATGTGGGGCTCGATCCCAGGACCCTGGGATCATGACCTGAGCCGAAGGCAGACGCTTAACCGACTGAACTACCCAGGTGCCCCCTTACATTTGCATTTTAAACGGCATTGCCGGGGCGCCTGGGTGGCTCAGTGGGTTAAGCGTCTGCCTTCGGCTCGGGTCATGGTCCCAGGGTCCTGGGATCGAGCCCCGCATCGGGCTCCCTGCTCAGCGGGAAGCCTGCTTCTCCCTCTCCCACTCCCCTTGCTTGTGTTCCTACTCTTGCCGTCTCTCTGTCAAATAAATAAATAAAATCTTTAAAAAAACAATAAATGGCATTGCAAAGCATAAAAAGGTCTAGTGAAATTCAAATAGATAATTTATCAAATAGATAAATAGCAAATAAAAATAAAAATAAAGGCCGTGACAAGTCAAGCCAGACACTGCAGAAGAAAGGAAAAGCTTTATATCTGAGTGCCTTTAATAACACCGTTTTCCTGCTTTGTAATGAAGGAGCCCCACATTTTCCATATTCTGTAGCCAGTCCTGCCTATAATGTGGGGGCGCCCCTAGGAGGCTTTCTGCTCTGGTCTTCTCTATTTGTTCTTAAATGCTGCTCATGATCCACTAAATTGATTTCATGACCCCAAAAGCGTTGTGATGGGCAGTTCGAAGAACACTTTCCTAGAGGTTAGAGTGCCTGGTTACCATTTCCCCAAACATTTTTCTCCTAAGCTAAAGCAAAGGGCTTAACAGCCAGGCCTGGGGTCAATCAGAGGTGGTATTGCCCCCACCCCGGGGGGGGGTTGATGATCTGAGGTATCAGAAAAGTCCTGCCAGCACCTTCACAAGACTGCTTGATTGATTATTGCCATGGCTTCTAGAACCAATGAAATGGGTAATTTGGTCCCTCAAGGCCTTATACTTATGTCTCTTTGATCTTACCCCAGAAGTCTCTGCAATCCATCAAAGTAATGCTTCAATTAAGTTTACCCCAAAGCTATTCCAGGTACTAGGTCAAGAAGTCACCCCCGATTATATTTGCCACCTAAAATCATGCACGACTCTGTTATCTCAATAAGGTCATTAGACAGGGTTACACAATGTGTGCCAGAGGAAACTACATTTCTAGTTTCTAAACAACTAACACGCTGGAGGTTCGAAGCGTATGCATGGGAGTCAATTAGACACAGATATTAATCCCAGTTTTGCCCCTCTTTTGGACATGTGGCGATCTTTCTGAGTTTTGATGACCTCATCTGTAAAATGGGAATATTGATACTTACCTCGTAGTGCTGATGTGAGGAGTAAATTAGTTAATGTGTGGGAAGTGCCTACCAGCACTTAGTAAACGATAGCTCTTGGCAATTGTACTTCCAACAGATTGATGTCAGTAATGTTATTGAAGTTCCTTACATAACTTTCATCTTGAATTGTTCAGTCCAGCCTAAAGGGCCTTTCTGGGGTACCTGTTCTGTGGTTCTCAATGGTGGGGGAGTGACTTGACCCAACCAGGCAATTTTTGGCAATGTCTGGAGACATCTTTGGTTGTCACAACTGTGGGGGAGGTGTTCCTGACATCTAGTGGGTAGAGGCCAGGGATGCTGGTAAATATCCCATTATGCGCAGTCCGCCCGCCCCTCCCCACCCCAACACACGACAAGGCATGACCCAATGCAAAACGTCAGTAGAGCCAAGGTTGAGAAATCCTTCAACACGTCCAAAATTGGATCACTCCAACCTCTTATCTTCCAAAGTTCCCAGAGCTATCAGAACACATGGAAGCTGGTGCAGTATCAAAGAAGAATACCCATAATTATCTGAAAAAGTTATTAAAATGCTCGTCTTCTTTCCAACTACGTGTCTGTATGAGTCCTGATTCTCTTCGCGTACTGTAACCAAAACAACATACGGCAACCGATTGAACACAGAAGCCGATATGAGAATCTAGCCATCTTTTATTATCCCAGAGAGTTTCAAAAAAGGAAAACAATGCCATTTTTCCTCACGAATTCTTTTTGCTTTGGAAAGCGTAAGGTTTTTAAAAAATTCACCACCTATCTGGATAGCTATCACGTCTGTGAATCTTCTTCCTGAGAGGAAAGAGATCCTAAATAAGAGTCTAGGTGAATTTTATTGTCTATTTTCTAGGGATAGACACAACCCAAGTGAAAATACATGGATTCCTGGAAAACGTGTCCCTGAAGTGGAAATAAAAACAGAAGTGTATTCCTGTGGACAAGGTTGGAAGATTGTAAGGTTGGGAATTGATGAATTGAAGGGTAAATACGTACAAATGGATGGAAATCTGAGGTAGAAAATGGTGAGATAAACAAGAGAAAAGTGAATCGAAGCCGCACCTTACTCTGTAACGAAACTCTAATGAAACTCAGAGCGACAGTTAGCCACTGGGAAACTATTCAAACGTCCATTAGCAGGAGGATGGAGAAACAGCTCGGGATGTATTCTTGCAATGGAATGCTACTCAGCCGTGGAAAGGAATGGTCTGCTGTTACACACAACACAATCTCAACAACATTATGATGAGTGAAAAAAGCCAGGCACCTAAGAATATATACAGTATGATTCCATTTATAGAAAGCTAAAGAACAGGCAAAACTAGCGGGTGGTGATATAATTCAGAACTGTGGGTGCTTACGAGAGGGTAGAGATTGACTGGCAAAAGGCACAGGGGGACTCTCTGGGATTATGTGGGTAACAGCAGCGTGGCTGTGTACATTTTTCAAAGATCATCAAACTGGGCAGGCAGGATCTGTGCCTTTAATTGAATTAAATTCTACCTCAGTGAAAAAAATAAATTCACGAACCAACGGCTCAATCGTGTTTCGAAAGAATCTGTTTGTCACTGATCTCTCCTAAGATGCTTTTGTTTCCAACTGCAATGGTTGGAGCAAGGCTGTCACCATCTGTGGTCTGTTCTTGTGGATCTTGTGTATCTGAGACAATTCCCCCTCCCAGAGTATGTCTAGCCTTACGTGTATGTGGCACTGCGTCCTAACACGGAGCTTCATGAGATGTCTCTCTGGTGGAGTACGGAGAGGGCCGGCATAGGGAAAAAGACTCCTTTCTCCAGCAAAAACATCCCAACCATCTACTTCTCCCCACCTCCACTACTCCACCCAGAGCATGCTGGGAACCTCCCATGTGGACTCCCTGCTTCCAGTCCTGCCCTGCTACAATCCTTTGCCTACACAGCAGCTGCGTCAACCAGATCATACCATTCCCCTGCTCGAGCCTTCCAGTGGCTTCCCACCATATTCAGGAGGACACCCGAGCTCTTCCCTCTCTCCAACAGAGCCCCGCAGGAACTGTTCCTGCCTTCCTCATCAGCCACTCTGCCATTTACTATTGTGTTCTGGCCCCCCCTGGCTTGCTTTCAGTTCAAAAGCACCAAGTTCTTTCCTGACTCCGGACAATCACCCACGGCCATTTCTTCTGCCTGGAAAGCTCATCTCGGTCCCTCTCCGACAGACTAACTCACACATTTTGCAAATTTGCTCCAATGCAGCTTTCTCAGAGAGGTCTTTTCTGATTCCCTAGTCTGTTTGATTCTCCTGTTACTCATTCTTAGAGCACATCATCTTCTTTCATGGAACGTCTAGTGATTTATAGTTACATATTTACTAGTGTAGCCATATGTTTATTGCATATATTCCCTACGAGAATGTTGTTCCTCCAGAGTCCAGTGCTTATTCACCAATAAATAGTTGGTGAATGAATGAACGTTCCCATCCTGCTAATAACCATCTTGAAAGAGTCTTCTGCTGGAGTACTTTGGAGGCTGCTGGGAAGACTGGCCTAATGAGAAAGACAAGGGAGCAATCGTAGGAAGTTTTCTGCACAAAATAGGAAGAGCAATAATGCAACGGTGAAAGGCATCTGTTGTTTAAGTGACTGCCCCAGGTGATTCGGAGGCCGATGGTCCCAAAATGAGACTCATAATTAGTTGATGCTACAATTACTTAACTAGCACCGGGTGCCGGGGAGACCACCGAGAACAAGATAGATAGCCCCGGCCTCCACGGAGTTCACGTTCTAGTGCAGCGAATGACTGCTTAATCTGCATAAGACAAAGTCAAGGCTATGGTGGTAGTCCAGGGCTCGAGCTAATAGCGGCTCTTCGGACTCCGTCTCCACCCCGGCCATTAGCAACCTAGCAAGGGCTGAGAAGTCCCACCCCGGCCTGATCACGTTGCTTCTCTCTGCTGTCTCCCTATGTTAGACTACATCCTGACCAGGTCACTGCCTTTCCTGTTTTCACTGTGTTTCCCAGCCATGGCTGCTCAGTGGGATTGTTTAGGGAGCCTTTAAAAATACTGATACGCTGGGCTCCCCTCCCCCAGATACTCAGTTTTAATTGTTCTGGTGTGTGGTCAGGACAGGCAGATATTTTCAGTTCCCAAGGTGAGTCTAATGTGTAGCCAAGGTTGCGATACTGCATTAGAAAGAATACTGCAAGACACAACAAGGGTGGACGTCTGTGATTTTTTTAAACACTTTATTTTTTTGAGAGAGAGAGTTAGAGAGAGAGAGGAGGAGGAGAGAAGGAGGAGCAGAGGGAGAGGGAGAAGCAGACTCCCCGCTCAGTGGAGAGCCCCAGGCGGGGCTTGATCCCAGGATCCTGAGATCAGGACCTGAGCCAAAGGCAGCCGCTTAAATGACTGAGCCACCCACGTGCCCTGACATCTGTGATTTTTTTTTTTTTAAGATTTTACTTATTTTATTTGAGAGAGAGAGGACAAAGCAGGGGGAGTGGGAGAGGGAGAAGCAGACCCCCCGCTGAGCAGGGAGCCCGATGTGGGGCTTGATCCCAAGACCCTGGGATGGAGAGGGAGAAGCAGACTCCCTGCTGAGCAGGAGCCCGATGTGGGGCTCGATCCCGGGGCCCTGGGATCATGACTTGAGCCAAAGGCAGACGCTTAACCATCTGAGCCACTCAGGGGCCCCCAGACAGTTTCCAAGTGTTTAAAAGTGTTCCTGTTAGCTTTCTCTTCCTAATTTCTAGTTTGGTCCCATTGTGGTCAGAGAACAAACTGTGTGTTTTCAGTTCTTTTAAATTTGCTGAGGTTTTCTGTATGGCCCAGAGTCTGGTCTATCTTGGTATCACGTTGTCACAGGGGCCTGAAAAGAATATGCATTCTTCTGTTGTTGGATGGAATATGCTATAAATTTTGATTAGATCCTTTTGGTGATGGTTTGGTTCTTCTCTATCTTTGCTGATTTTCTGCCTGGTTGTTCTATCAATTATTGAGGGAGAAGTGTTGAAGTTTCCACTAAAATTGTGGATCTGTTTTTCCCTTCAGTTCTATCAGGTTTTGCTTCACGAACTTCTCAGCTCTGCCATTTGGTGCATACACATCAGGGTTCTTAGCAGATTGGCTCTTTTATCATTATGTAATGCTCCTCTGTGCCTGATACTTCTCTCTGTTTTGTAGTTCCTGCCTTCCTGTAGGTTATTTGAACATTTTTTTTAGAATCCCATTTTGAGGTATGTATAGTGTTTTTTTGTGTATCTTTCGGTAGAGGTTTGCAGTGGCTGTCCTGATATCGGGTGAGTGTAGAGAACATAATTTAGAAAACTCAAAAGATGACAAGTTTTCTAAACCGTGTCTGAGAGTTGAAGCAAAAAAGAAAACCCTACTTTGACCTGGTTGTCAATTACCTAAGACAATTATATTATAAATGGGGGAAGGTCCAGGGATGCAACGTTTCTGGCTGGGGTGGCTCCTCATTGGTGCTATGTAGGGACGGTAGTTCTGGCTCCTCATTTGGTCTCCGCTGAGATCTGCTCGGCTGGGAGAGGTTGGAATGCTTCCTGACTGCTCCTACGTGGCCTTCGCTGATGTTTGGGAAGTGTGATGTTTGGGAAGTGTGGGTGGTGTGGGGTGCGCAGTGGTGAAATCCTGACTCTTCACTAGGCCTTTTCCACTCCACCCTAGCCAGGGGATGAGGCTGCTCTGTGACAGCTTCTTGAAGGCGGGGTCTAGGTTCTACCCCAGGAATTCAGTGGCATGGCTGGGTTGAGGCCACAGTACTTTCTGTGGGGTTTGGCTGGAGTAGAGTGGTTGCTGTCTAAAAGATTTCTGTCTTGCTAGGCTGCTCCTCTGCTTGGCCTTGGGCTAGAGAGAGCTTGGGGCTTTTCTGTCTGTGCCTTTTGGCATTTGGGGTTGCCAGGTTCTCCAGCATCCAGGGCGGACAGAATTCACCACTGTTGAGGTCCTTGCGTCCCGAGTTTTCTCCTCCACCTGTCTTTTCCTTCCCACGTTTCAGTGTCTTCTTGGGTTTGTTTTATAAGTAACGTCCAGACTTTTTAGCTGTACTTCGTGGGAGGAATAGGGGAAAGCAGATACATTCTGAAATTCAGAATTTGGGGGATTTGAAGATGGCAGCTTCAGGGACTGCATTTAAGACCACTCCCTTAGGGATATCTACTCAGTGACTCTCAACTTTGGCTTCTCATTAGGCTCACCTGATGAGCTCCATTAAAAAAAAAAGTCCAGCCACCACCTATCCCCCACCCCTCAGATACTTTTCTTCCATTGGTCTGAGGTGAGACCTGGAAATCTGATAGCTTTGAAGGCTCCCCAGACCTTACTCATAATAGTCCAAAAGTGGAAATAACCCATACATGCATCACCTGAAGAATGGATCATCAAAATGCGTTATACCCATACAATGGAACAACATTCAGCCATGGAAAGGAATGAAGTACCGGTCCATGCTACAACATAGGGTGAACCTTGAAAACATTATGTAAAGTGAAAGAAGTCAGATACAAAGGGCCACCCACATATTATGATTCCGTTTCTATGTAATGTCCGAAATAGGCAAATCCATAGAGCCAGAACTTAAGGTTGTCAGGGCTGGTGGGATGGGGAAGACATGGGGAGTGGCTGCTAATGGCCCCGGGGTTTCCTTTTGGGGCTGAGAAAATGTTCTGGAATTAGACAGTGGTGATGGTTGCTGGATTTTGTGAATGTGCTAAACACCACTGAATTGCACTCTTTGTTGTTGTTGTTGTTGTTTGGGAGTTTTTTTTGCACTCTTTAAAAGGATGCATTTTATGGTATGTGAATTCTATCTCAATTAAAACAAATTCCTCCTACATGATACCCTGTATGTTCCAACACCTGGAGCAATGCCTGGAACAATGTCTCACATGAAGTTACAAATGTGGACAGGAGTCACAGAAATTTGTAAACGTCTAGGCACAGCGTTTGTATTTATTTCTGTAGGTCACAAATGTAGTGTCCTAAATTTATCTGATTAGAAGACTCACCTGAGAGCATGTTAAAAATGTAGGGCTCTAGGGGCGTCTGGTTGGCTCAGTGGGTGGAGCATGAGACTTGATCTCAGGGTTGTGAGTTCGAGCCCCATGTTGCATGTAGAGATTACTCTAAAAAATGTATAAAAAATTAAAAAATATATAGAGTTCCAGACCCTGTTGGTGAGGATTTCTGGGTTATAATCAGATTCAGGTCTGGGGTGGTGCCTGAATATCTGTCCTTTTAATAAGACCCGGAGTGATTTTGATGTTCAGTAAGGTTGGCAAGCACCATCTCTCTCTCTCTCTCTCTCTTTTTTAATAAAGCTTCCTTTTTTATTAAAAATTTTTAAACTGAAGTACAGTTGACACAGAGCGTTTTATTAGTCCCAGGTGTACAACATGGTGATTTGACAAGTCTATACATTATGCTGTGCTCCCCACAATGAACAAAACACCATCTTAAGTGAAGGGAAGCCACTGAAGGTTTATTCTCTTTTAATTGAGAATTGTTATTTTCTGAAATGTCTCATTGTTTCAATACCTTATTAGAATAAAATTAATTTAATCAGAATTTTGATTTACCACACGTTTGCCAAAGAGCTGTTCAGTGCCCTTATGTGTGAGCTATGTTAAACAATGGGAAATGGGCTGTGTATTTTTAAAGCCCATTTGATGCTGAGTCTAATTATGTCTCTGTAGTTGGTTCCCACAGTTAGCAGATGTGAATTGATGTCAACTGTAGATTTCTAACTGCTTGCTTATTGTTTCCCTGTCTTGTTCCTTTTTCCTTTTATCCATGCATAGCACATTTCTAACATTTACATCATTTATGCAGTGTTTCTCAAAATGGAAAATAGCTTTCCTGACAGTATTAAACACAAGTTTTTTTCACTATAAGGGAAAAAAAAAATAAAGTTCTCCAGACTTACCTGCTTCCCAGAAAGAACTTCTGTTAATGCCATTTATATATACTTCCAGACGCTTTGTGCATATATACAAAAATGGAATTATACTATGCCTCTGTCTTTTTCACTCTGGTGAACATCTTCTCATGACAGTGCTTTCAAGAGCTACCTTGTCTGTATTAATGGCTATATGGTGCAAAAATTAGACACGATCAATAGTACCCTGTGTGGGCTAGAGTGTTATGTGGGTGAAAGTTGGTAGCAAAATGTAGAAATGACCAAATGTTTTTCAATAGAGAAATGGTTAAATAAATGATGGTGTAACTGTGTAACTCTTAAAATGAATGAAGTACATCTGCACGTGCTGTCACGGAAAGATAACCAGGAAGCAATGCTAGGTAAAAAAGCAAAATTGAAAAAAAATAAAAAGCAAAATTACAGAACATAATGCGTGCTGTGATCCTAGTTTTGTAAAAAAATGTTTCTTAAACATATCTATTGTATATGTGTGTATAACGTGTACCTCTGTGTGTGTATATATTTTTATATACCTAGAATACACACATATCTCGAATACACACTTGCACCCCTAGAAAAATGTCTGCAATATAACAGCAAATGTTTACAGTAATTTCCTTTGGTGAGTGAGATGTTCACTTTTTTTTGTATTGTATTGTAACAAATCTGAACTTACTTATTACAATGAACAAGCAAAGTATAATTTCTAAAAGTATATATATATATATATTCAGAATATATGTCTATTTGGAATATATAAATTGCAGCTTGAACTGTATAATTCCATCTGGAAGCTGTGCTTTTGTGAAAGTTGGCAGTTTTTGAGGAGTTTGCAGTCAAATGCTCTACCACTGAGCTATACCCCCAGTTTTTGAGGAGTTTGAACATGATTCAGGCTGGGCTTTAGTTTAATCTGGAGAGACAAGCACCAAGGGAAAGGACAGACGGCAGAGACACCCTAGAAAGGAAAATCTATAGGACCTAATGACTAATTGTATGCAAATAGAGAGCTCAGTTACTGAAAGAACCTGGGGGGACCAATTGCTTGGGTAGGGAAGCTAGAGGAGGAATTTTTTAAATTTTATTTTATTTTATTTTAAGTAAGCTCCACACCCAATGTGGGGCTTAAGCTCAGAACCCTGAGAGTACGTAAGTTCCTCCAAAATTTAGTGACTTAAAATAACAATAATCACATATCATCTGCATGGTTTCTGTGGGTGGGGAATTCAGACTGGGCACAATAGGGAAAACTTGTTTCTGTCCCATGATTTCTGCACCCTCAGCTGGACGATCTAGAAGCCGGGAGCTGGAATCATCTGATGGCTTTCTCACTCACGTGTCTGAAGATCGATGCTGGTGTCAGCTGGGACCTAGCTGGGACTGTCTGCCAGAATGCCAACGTGTGGCCTCTTTGTGTGGCCTGGCTTCCTCACAACATGGTGACTGAGTTCCAAAAATGAGCATCCTGACAGAACGCGAGAGAGTGTGCGTGCGTGAGAGAGGTCCAGGTGGAAGCCATATTGCCTTTATAACCTTGCCTTGGACATCTCCCAGCACTGCTTCCACTGCATGCCATTGGCCAGTGCAGTCACAAGCCCACATCCCCGGATTTAAGGGGCAGGAAGCATAGACCTCATCTCCAGTGGGAAGAATGTTAGCCACATTGTAAGAGCACGTGGGTGGGATCCATAGGTGTGGCCATCTTTGGAAAATACAATCTCTCACACCTACGTCATACCTTAAGGTGAGTTAGACTATTACTCTCTCAGTGGATTATCACTTTTAGAGAGATCTGTATTTAACTAAGAACCCCAGTAGTTCCCCATGCCTTGACTTAAATGAATAAGTCACTAAATGTGGGGAGGCTACGTCATTAAAGGTGGGAGGCATGATTTGAGGAAGAGTGCTTTGGTCTAATATAAAAGACTTAATATAAAAATAAAAAAGACTCATAGGTCTTGAACACGGCACACAGGGTTCTCTATGACCTGGCCCTTGCCTAATTCTTGGGTTTAATCTTCCAATTATTCCTAGATTCACAGCTTAAATACAAGTTATGCCAAATTTCTAGAAGTTCATCAAGAATACTCTCTCGAGGGGTGCCTGGGTGGCTCAGTTGGTTAAGCGACTGCTTTCGGCTCAGGTCATGATCCTGGAATCCCTGGATCGAGTCCCGCATCGGGCTCCCTGCTCGGCAGGGAGCCTGCTTCTCCCTCTGACCCTCCCCCCTCTCATGTGCTCTCTCTCTCTCATTCTCTCTGTCTCAAATAAATAAATAAAATCTTTAAAAAAAAAAAAAGAATACTCTCTCGGGTTGGGTTCCCCAGAAGTAGAGCCTGAGTGAGACAAGGATCTGGGTGCTTGTAATTTACTGAGGGAGAGCTCTCAGGAAGAAGGGAAAGAGGGAAGCACCATGGGGCGGGGAATGAGGCTAAGCAAGGATGTGGTCTCATTTGGAGTCTGGCTCTGGCCAGATCCCAGATCACTATGAAGTGTGAATGATACCACAAGGTGATCCCACTCTGAGGCAAGGGGACTGTGTCCGTCAGTCATTGGCTGCAGGTTGGAGGAGGGGAGGCAGGCAGGCTGCCTACGTGGCATGGTGCCTAACCTCCGGGCCAAGGTGGCTCTCACCCCTCAGGGCAATTTTCCGGAGAAGGGAGAGAGGCTGTGAGCCTTTAGCAGCCCACATTCACAGCAGCTGTGGGGTGGGAGCACTAGTTACGTCAAGGGCCATCATGCACATTAATCTGTTTCAAGACCTCAGACCCTTTATCCTGGAACACAACTGCCTCTTTTCTTCATCACTGATATCACCTCTTCCAGGAGGCCTTCCCTGATAACTAGCTGGCTACACCCTACCCTTCCGTGCTCACATAGAATCCTACGCGACTCTCCCCGTAGCTCAGCATTTACCACGTTGTACTGAAAGTATCTGCTTATAGAACCAGCCTCCCCCATGGAGTAGACATTCACCAAGGCAGGAACCACGTCCTGTTCATCTTTTTGCCCCAGGCAGTTAGCAGAGTGCTTGGTGGAGCTGGCCTAAATAAATATCTGGTGAATTGAACACCAGGTAAGTGACTTCTTAAGGTGGTAGCACAAGGCCAGCCAGGTCTGCTGTCAAGAGCTCTTCCATCCCCAGTAGTAGGAGGGAAAATGGGAAATCTAGTTAATATATTTGTGAAAAATTAAGTGATTTATGACAAACAAACTAGCTGTGGGGCTTCTCCCTACACCTAAGTACAGATACTGTCCTACTATTGTTGCATTTTTTTAAAAGATTTTATTTATGTATTTGACAGAGAGAGAGACAGCTAGAGAGGGAACACAAGCAGGGAGAGTGGGAGAGGGAGAAGCAGGCTTCCCGCGGAGCAGGGAGCCCGATGCGGGGGCTCGATCCCAGGACCCTGGGATCATGACCTGAGCTGAAGGCAGACGCTTAACCGACTGAGCCACCCAGGCGCCCCCTATTGTTGCATTTTAAAGAATATGTTCTAACATGGTTTAAATGTTGTCTATTTAAAAAAAAAAATAGTGGGGGCGCCTGGGTGGCTCAGTCAGCAAAGAGTCTGCCTTCGGCCCAGGCCATGATCCAGGGGTCCTGGGGTCGAGCCCCGTGTTGGGCTCCCTGCTCAGCGAGGGGAGTCTGCTTCTCCTTCTCCCTCTGCCCCTCCCCCTGCTCATGCTCTCTTTCTCTCTCAAACAAATAAAATCTTAAAAAATAAAAATAAAATTTAAATAATAGTGTTAAGATGAGGAGGGGAAAATGATGAAATCTCTGCTTTAGCAGGAAAAGAAGTAGTTGTTTTTTTTTTTTTTTTTAAAGATTTTATTTATTTATTTGACAGAGAGAGACATAGCGAGAGCAGGAACACAAGCAGGGGGAATGGGAGAGGGAGAGGCAGGCTTCCCGCCGAGCAGGGAGCCCGATGTGGGACTCGATCCCAGGACCCTGGGATCATGACCTGAGCCGAAGGCAGACGCTTAACGACTGAGCCACCCAGG
>NC_138385.1:13783555-13806344 GCF_054177405.1 Leptonychotes weddellii | reverse complement strand
AAGAAGTAGTTTTTTAAAGTGGGTATGGCTTGGTGGAAGCTGGTGAAGAATTTGTCACAGCCCTAACCCTCCCCAGAGGTCCAAAAGGGAAACTGAAGGTATGTACTATCGGCTCCTCGGATGCAAAGGGCCTGAATGGAGGGATAAGGAGGGAGATGAACCTGAGTAACGTCTGCAAGGTAAAAGCTCCCTGGGACGCAAAGGCCTGGTGGATGTGGAGGAGGGCAGAGGCGGAAGGCACCAGGTTGCTGGAGGCAGGAGAGGCCTGGGCTGGTTTCCCTGTTGTTGTGCTGGGGTCCCTGTGCGTGTGGTGCGCAGCCCGGGAGCACCACACAGTGAGGATGCTCCTGCCTTGCGAGTTTCAGACTGAGGTTCCATACGCTGGGGGAATGGGGCGGTGGCCTCAGGGCTGTGAGGTGGAAGGAGGGGAGCACCATAGAAGATCCCAGGACCTCAGCCCAGAGGCTCCTACGCCCTGACTGGTGACAGGAAGTTCCCCAAGTGGCAAAACCCGCTGGGGAGCTTGTCTGGGGGCTGCCCTGGGCCAAATTTCATCACCGGCTATTTTTACTTTTAGCTTCCCCCACCTCTCAGAGTAACCGGGTCTATAAATGTCCGTCCGACTTGCTGTGTCTGAGCCCAGGGCAGAAGGGAGCCGCTGACAAGGATTGTGCTAGGCCCCTGTGCCCCGCAATCCATTGCCCTCGATTGGCAGAGGCCTGGATCCCGGACGCCCCAGGCTTACCTCACCAGCCCTCCTGCCATCAGGTTTCACAAAGAAGGTTCCCTGGGCCTGGGTAAATCAGATCACGGCCAAGCCAGGTCCCACACGACCTCATAGGATGGGTTATCGCAGGCCAGTCTTTGGGGGATGAGAGGCCAGTCTCCAGGCTGGTGGTGCTGCCCTGGGGGCGGGGGGACCACTCACACCCTGCTCTCTCCGGCCCCTCTGCACCCTGCTGGGGCGCTGATTCCTGCTGGGCTGCTTCTTATCTGTGTCTGGGCTCTCCGGCCCTCTGCTCATACCCTCTCATCCCGCTATTGTTCCTGCGGAGTGGGGAAGGAGCGCTTGGGCTCTGGGATGAATAGGCCTCACCTCGCAGGACTGCTGCCCTGAGTGAGGTGTGCAAAGCACCAAGCACCAAGCACCTTGCCGGCCCCGCACTTAGTGCTTAAGAAATGAAGCACCCACAACTCTGATGTATTCCCCACCGCCCCCCCCCCCCCGAGTCTGCCACAGTGGGGCGGTGTCTCCTCCCTCGGAGGCTTATTTTTATACTTGCCTAGGCCAGCTTGCCTCCTACTTATACTCGGGTGTCCCTCCTTTATTTTCTCCACAGTGTTTGTCTCATGCACTAGATATTTACTTGTTTATTTATTCTCCATTCCTGAGGGCAGGGATTTTGGCCTTTCTTGTGCACCCTTGTCTGTCTAGCTCCTGGAACAATACCCGGTGCATAGTAGATGTTTAATAAACATTGGTGGCTGAGCCACCCCCAAATATGCATCTCTTCTTTCATGCCCAGTCTCAGTGTGTGGCCCCGCAGTTGCCCTGAACTGCCCTGCTCAAGCCAGAATACTGGTCCTCCTCGGCTCCTTCCTCTTCCTCACACCCACATTCAATCAAGGAATAAGACCTGATTATCCTACCACCTAAGGGTCCCTGGCACCCATGTGCTTCCCCTCATCTCCTTGTTAGCATGACAACCTGACCCAGCCAGAAGAAAGAAAGAGACGCCTACTTCGTCTCCTGGATTCCATGTTTGCCCTCATCTAACCCATCCTCCAAGCCGCAGACAGAACGATAGTACCCAGACACAGTCCTTCAATGGTGCCTCACTGCTCCCAGAATGCAAGTCCAACTCCCCCGGCAGGGCCTACCAGGCCCCGCACGGCCTGACTCCTGTTCACTTCTGCCAAGCTCATCTCCAGCCACCTCTGTCCCCATCCTGCTCCCCCGCCCTCCCTCCCCTTTAATACAGAACTTCCCTTTTTTTTCTACTGGGTCTCTTTCAATGTCCCTCACCATCTTGCCCACCTCACCATTCCCTGACCAGAACACTCTCCGTCGTCCCCTTGCACCGTGCCTCACGTCCACCGGCCCTCCTCCAGGCTACTTTGTTTCTTGTGTGTCAGCTTCAAAGTCATCTCCTTAGGAAACCTTCTCTGTGTGTCCCCCTGACCTCTCCACGCCCCTCTAGAGCGTATGCTCCTTCCCGTGGACCCATGACACCACGCTTTGCCCCTCTCCCAGCACTCCATAGACGCTGCACCTACTCTTTTGATCATTTTCCCCAGTAGGATGTCATCTGCATGCGCATGGACTCCACCTGTTCTTGCTTTGGTTTAACACTTACCTAGAACTTACTCTGTGCTAAGCCCTTCTCGAAACTCTTTACAAATATTCATTCATTTGTTCCTCGTAACAGTCGTATGAGGCACGACTCTTACTACCATTCCCCAGACAACGAAGCTGAGGCAGAGAGAGGTCAAGTAGCTTGCACAGGGTCACGGAGCTAGCCCACGGCAGAGCTGGGATTTGAACCCCCAAATCCAAGTTCTGAACCCCTGCAATAGACCGTTTCCCTTGTTCACCAAGGGATTCTCGTTGCCTGCCATATAGCAGGCGGGGCCAGGAAATATCTAGAAAAAAGAAAGAATGCATGAACACCAACAGGAGAAATAGCCAAGTCTTCTGCGGAGCCACGGGGGGAGGGAAAAGTGGTAGCCACAGACTGAGACAGCAAGTGAGTTTAAGAGTCTGAGGAGTTAAAAAAAAAATAAAAAAGAGTCTGAGGCGTTGAAAGCAAGTCGTCCAGGGGGTAAGGAAGACACCAATAGAAGTGGCAGGTGACGGAAGAAACGCTGGCCTGGGAGGGGGAGCTCAGAAAGGCAGGTGACAGATAGCTCCACAGTCGACAAAGGAAAATATAGAACAGACTGTTGGATCTGGCCAGGAGCTGGCCCCTGGGGACCTCGGGGCAGTTTCCAAAGAGTGCCAGGGAGAGAAAGCAGACTGCACGGGCCCGCCAAGGAGGGAGCGGGAGCGGGGGCAGCCCGGCAGATCTTAGTCCCCTCTGAGCCATGACTGGCAGGACTCAGGAACGGGGAGTAATTGGGTTAAGTAAGGTCTTTTTGTCAAGATGCCAAGGTGATTAGGCCAAAGGTAACAAATCTTTGGAGAGCGAGAAGTCAGACCGGCTCTCCCCAAAACAAAGGTGGACTGCACCGCACCATGGCCAATGCCAGGCAATATAAACATGGGACAAAGCGTGCTAACTTTTGATGTGAAGGGAGTGAAGGCCGGGAGAGCAGTGCTTGGGAGGAACTTTTATCCCGAAAGCTGTCTGGTAACCCCAGACATGAGGTAGAAAGATCTGGAACCGGGGGAGTATGGTGAGGCATTAAAATGAATTGATTTAGAGGCTTCTGGTGAACGAAAAGCAGCTAAAGGGCAGAGACATGAAGAGGAAAGAGGAAACTATTTTCAAGAGCTAGCGAGTTCAAAAAGCATGAGAAAAGCAGAAAGAAGACAGGACGGTTAGTGCAGGTCATAGAGCTGCCATGAACAAAGCATCCTGTTACGTGGCTAGAGGCCTGGCAGCGAAAATGGGCCTGAGACTGGAAAGCAGGTGGGGAGAGGGTTTGGCTGAGGAAGGCAAATAGTGAGCAGTGGCCCAAAGCAGCGTCACTGCAGAAGGAAGCCTGAGGAGAACCACGGGGAAGCAGCAGGGTTTTTGGTTGGTTGGTTGGTTGGTTGGCTGGTTGGTTGGCTGGTTGGTTGGTTGGTTGGTTGGTTGGTTGGTTGGTTGGTTGGCTGGCTGGTTGGTTGGTTGGTTGGTTGGCTGGTTGGTTGGTTGGTTGGTTGGTTGGCTGGTTGGTTGGTTGGTTGGCTGGTTGGTTGGTTGGCTGGCTGGTTGGTTGGTTGGTTGGTTGGCTGGCTGGTTGGTTGGTTGGTTGGTTGGCTGGTTGGTTGGTTGGTTGGCTGGTTGGTTGGTTGGCTGGTTGGTTGGTTGGTTGGTTGGTTTGCGGGGCCGGGTGGGGATCATCAGCTCAAGGGCTTGGCCCGAAGGGGCCCCCTGGTGCCCAAACCCAGGGAGCTGCCCTGCTTGGGTGGAGGGTGGCAGGCAGGGGCCAATAAGGCAGGCCCAGGAAGACAACGAAAGAAGGGACAGCCAACAATTTCTTTCAACCACCATTTGCTGAGCCTGTACTCTGTACCAGGCATTGGTTATAGGCTCTGCCTGCTCTCCAGGACATGACATTCCAGAAGGAGGCAAAGCCAAGGCACAAATTAACCTATAACCCGAGGGGGCTGATGGTCCGGAGCGGAAAAAGATGAAGAAAGGGCCCTTGGGGGGGGGCGGGGTTTAGCATTGATGTGTGCCAAAGACATGTGATAAAGGGGTCTACGCGGGCTCAAGCATGCCAAGCCGTTTACTTTCCTCCAGGAAGTGAGGAAGAGAGGTTTTACGCTGAGGGCTGGGGGTTTGGTTTGATCTGGATAAGCCAATAAATCCACTAGATGGTTATTTTTAAAATATATTTTGTCACTTTTGTATTTTATAATGAGACACAGAGAGTTTTCAGATTCTATATTTACATCATTTCAATTCCGTTTGCCCTTATGCTGAGAAAGATCAATAACGTGCCCTGGTAGGGGGAAAAGGAACCATGAGAAGGCATTTACCTGCACAGGGAGCATTTCTGGAAACTGTTTCAGCAGTATTCACCTGGGAGGGATTGTTTTGAATAGTTTGTATGTCATTTTTAGAAATTTTTATTTATTTATTTATTTTTATGTTCAATTAGCCAGCATATAGTACATCATTAGTTTCTGATGTAGTGTTCAACGATTCATCAGCTGCATACAACACCCAGTGCCCATCACATCACGTGCCCTCCTTAGTACCCCATCCCCCCACCCCCACTTTGTATGTCATTTTGTAACATAATCTCTTGCCTGACTGTAAAAGTAGGGCACACTCATTGTAGAGAAGTTGGGGGGAAAGCATAAAGAAGATTTTTTTGTGTCATCTCAAAATGCCATCGGGGTACTGGGGCATAGATCTATCTGTCTATCTATCTAACTACCTATCATCTATGATATAATATATTATAAAAATACACATGTTTATAATTAAATATATTTATTACTATAGATAAATGTTTTTGTATAAATACAAATGCATAAATAAGGAGTGTGATCTGCCTCAATTCACAAATGGTATTTATAAATTATATCAATATATTATAAAATATATTAAAATGTATAATAAAAATATATTATGTATCTGATATAAACTCCTAATAGGAAACCTTTTTTAATTTTTAAAATTTAAAAAATTTTTTTCCTTTTTTTAAAATTTAAATTCAATTAGCCCACATATAGTACATCATCAGTTTCAGATGTAGTGTTCAATGGTTCATCAGCTTTATACAACACCCAGTGCTCATCATATCACATGCTCTCCTTAATGCCCATCCCCCAGTTACCCCATCCCCCCCCCCTTCCGCAACCCTCAGTTTGTTTTCCAGGGTCGAGAGTCTTTCATGGTTTGTCTCCCTCTCTGATTTCTTCCCATTCAGTTTTCCCTCCCTTCCCCTATGATCCTCTGCACTATTTCTTATATTCCACATATGAGTGAAACCATATAATTGTCTTTCTCTGATTTACTTATTTCACGTAGCATAATACCTTCCAGTTCCATCCACGTCCATGTAAATGGTGGGCATTCATCATTTTTTAAATTTTTTAAATTTATTCATTTGAGAAAGAGAGACACAGCAAGAGAGGGAACACAAGGAGGGGGAGTGGGAGAGGAAGAAGCAGGCTTCCCACAGAGCAGGGAGCCCGGATGCAGGGCTCGATCCCAGGACCCTGGGATCATGACCTGAGCTGAAGGCAGACGCCCAACGACTGAGCCACCCAGGCACCCCTATTCGTCCTTTCTGATGGCTGAGTAATAGTCCATTGTATATATGAACGACATCTTCTTTATCCGTTCATCTGTTGATGGACATCTGGGCTCCTTCCACAGTTTGGCTATTGTGGACTTTGTTGCTATGAACATTGGGGTGCAGGTGCCCCTTCTTTTCACTACATCTGTATCTCTGGGGTAAATACCCAGTAGTGCAATTGCTGGGTCGTAGGGTAGCTCTATTTTTGACTTCTTGAGGAACCTCCATACTGTTTTCCTATACTTTTGCATTCCCACCAACAGTGTAAGAGGGTTCCCCGTTCTCCACATCCTCGCCAACATTTGTTGTTTCCTGTCTTGTTAATTTTAGCCATTCTAATTGGTGTAAGGTGGTATCTGGTGTAAGGTGGTATCATAAATAAGGAGTATGATCTGCCTCAATTCACAAATGATATTTATATATCAATATATTATAAAATATGTTAAAATGTATAATATAAAATATATTATATATCTGATATAAACTCCTAATAGGAAATATTTTTTAAAAGACGTATTTATTTTAGAGCGAGAACGCCTGTGTGTGAGTGGGGGGAGGGGCAGTGGGAGAGGGAAAGAGAGAATCTTGAGCAGACTCTCCACTGAGTGCACACTATTCCTTCCAACCCAGAATCCCTCCCTCCTGCCTCTGTGCTCCATCCGTGAAACCTTCTGAACTTCTAGACTACTGGCCCATTGCTTCCGTTGCGCTTTTTACTTGCATCGCTTGTTTGTCCCTGGTTCAAATACTGCCATGTGGCCTCTTCTGAAATCTTATTTTTCTGAAAATGTTATTGAGTGTATATGTAGGTATATGTATACATGTGCATACATACATACATATATATATGTACATATATATATATACACATATATATAACAAAGAACATATGAAATTGTAAGCTCATTGACGTTCAAGGATTCCACGTTGCTTATAGCATACTGCTGGGAATCACACTTCCATATTTAAAAGTTGTGTTACATGAAGTAGTCAGCCAAGCGTGGTTGGCCCCCTCCTGAGCCTCTCCATAGAGCCAGACCTGAGAATATTTCTTTTCTTTTTTTTTTAAAGATTTTATTTATTTATTTGAGAGAGAGAGAGAGAGAGAGAGAGAGAGAGAAACAGCATGAGAGGGGATAAGGTCAGAGGGAGAAGCAGGCTCCCCGCTGAGCCGGGAGCCCGATGCGGGACTCGATTCCAGGACTCCGGGATCATGACCGGAGCCGAAGGCAGTCGCTCAACCAACTGAGCCACCCAGGCGCCCCTAATATTTCTTTTTTTTAAAGATTTTATTTATTTATTTGACAGAGAGATAGAGAGATCCAGAGAGCAGAAGCGGTGGAGCGGGGCGGGGGTGTGGGGGGGTGGGGAGGTGATGGCAGAGGGAGAAGAAGTAGGCTCCCCTCCTGGCTGAGCAGGGAGCCTGTTTCGGGGCTCAATCCCAGGACCCTGGGATCCTGACTTGAGCCAAAGGCAGACGCTTAACCATCTGAGCCACCCAGGAGCCCCTATTTTATTTTTAAAAAGATTTTATTTATTTATTTGAGAGAGAGTGAGCGCACAAGCAAGGGGGAGAGGCAGAGGGAGAGGGAGAAGCAGACTCCCCACCGAGCAGGTTGCCCAGTGCGGGGGCTGGATCCCAGGCTGAGATCATGACCTGAGCCGAAGGCAGATGCTTAACCGACTGAGCCACCCAGGCGCCCCCTCCCCTTTTTAAAGAGAGAATATTCCTCATTGTTGCCCTAATTCCGGCAAGCTGCACTTTCCCTTACTGAAAATCGAATTTAATGCCATCTACCATAATTGTTTCAAAGATTAAATAAAGCTAATGTGGGTGCCTGGCACTTCATAGGTGCTCAATAAACGTGAGCTGAATCAGAACCGAGGTTGGCAAACCTCCCATGTGTAAAGGCTGTGCAGACGCAACCATGGGTGGAATTATCCCTGGCAGGCCAATACTGAAAAAGCTCAATGAAACTGAAGAAACTTGTGCATTCAAAAGGCCGGTTTAGGTAACTGTGTTTAAGCTTTAGCTTTCTTTCTGAGTGGCTATGTGTGGAATGCAAGGCCAGCAACCGCCTCACAAATACTGATCAAGAGTGGGGAGGCATCGAAAGGAATGCGAGTAGGTCTTGCCAGGAAAGAAGTTTGCTGCTTCTGAAATGTTTTGGTCTTAGCCAGTGGCAGGATTGATCGATTGCAGTTAGCAGAGCGTCTTCTGTGCAGCCTGTCCAAGCATCTGCTTCTGCAGTGCTGCGCAACTGTTGCTCAAATTCACTCTCCCTTTCGAGTCATCATCTCTGAAGAGCCAGCGAAAATCCCTTCAAACCACCCGAAGTATCCTAACCGCTTTCAAGTCCCTTAAAGGAGGGTCCTTAACATTTCCCCTTACCCCCTGCCTGGGTTCAAACTTCAACTCCCAGGGTTCGCCCAAGTCCCTCCCCTTGCCCTGTCATCTAATGAATATGCAAATGCCACATAATTGGCAGCCAATGGCGTGGGTTCTGGTCACATGGTGCCCATGGTAGGTGAGCGGACAGAAGTTGTGTGTCGGTGAACAGAGACAGCTCTCAGTCTGGGGCGAGCGCTTGAGTGAGCGTGGACGGATGCTTGGGCAGTAGTCCCTGCGGCGGCGGCGGCGGCAGTAGTGGTGGCAGGGGAGGGGAAGGGGGAGGGCCCCGAGGGCTACACACGCTCACACTTTCAAGTTCCCTTGGAGGGAGAGGAGGTGGGGCTGCAGAAAGAGGAGGCCAGGAGCAGTTCCATCCGTCCCGTCCCGTCTGCCCCCTTTCTTCTTGCTACCTGCACCTTGGCTCTGCGAGAGTTGAGGGTTCGGGTGGTAGTCCGCGGCAGTGAGGGCAAGAGGGTCAGGAGAGTGGGCAGCGGAGCCAGGGGTGCGGGGGAAGATGCCCATCCTGCTGTTCCTCATAGACACGTCCGCCTCTATGAACCAGCGCACTGACTTGGGCACCTCCTATTTGGACATTGCCAAAGGCGCTGTGGAGTTATTCTTGAAGGTAAAGGGAGGGGAGGGGAGAGCTGGGGAGAACTCCCGAGGGATGGGGGTGGTGGTGGATCTAGGTGCTTCTGTAACGTCCGTGTCGCCCCCTCCTCCCTCCTTCCCTTCGCGGCCCCCTCCGTCATCCCTCGTCACGCAGCTGCGCGCCCGGGACCCGGCCAGCCGCGGAGACAGGTACATGCTGGTCACCTACGACGAACCCCCGTACTGCATCAAGGTAAAGGGGCCCTCGAGGGCGTGGGCGGGCGGGAAGTGGGAGCCAGGCGCCCGCGGCTGGCGCCCCTGCCCCCGCCCGAGGCGGTGCTGCGGTGCCCGGCGGGGCGCGCGGGCCGGGCGGGGGCGCGCGGAGGGCTTGGCGGAGCTGCGGCGGCGCCCGCGGCCGGGGCCGGGGGACGCGGGAGGGGCGGCCGCGGGGCAAACGGCGGCGTGGGGGGGGTGGGGGGGCCGCCGAGCCGGTGGCGGCGCCGACCGCAGCGGCCTCGGAACATGGCGGACATTTTGCTTTTGTATGAGCCAGAGAGGGAGACTGAGGGCGCTGCTGAGATGGAAGGGAGGGAGGGGAGGGAGGGGAGGGGAAGGAGGGCCCGAGACCCGGAGGGAGGCCGCGGGGTGGGCCCACCCCCTCGGGGTGCACCGGGCGCGGCGGCGGCGGCGGCGGCGGCGGCGGCGGCGGCCGAGAGGCCGGGCGGGCCGAGCGACTCCGCCCAGAGGAGCTGCCGGCCCGGCGCGCGGGCTCTCCGGGCGCCGGCTCCTCCTCCGGCCCTGCCTCCCCCCACTCCCCGCGCCTCCCGCTCTTCCTCCCGCTGCCCTCCCCTTCCTGCTGAGAGCGTGGCCGAGCCAGCCGCCGGCCCTCGGAGAGGAGACGGAGCCTGTGCACGACTGTGGTCTCTACCCCACCCCTCCCGATGGCAGATCTGCCCGCGGAGCGAGCCTCCCCAGCCTCAGACCCGGAGAAACTTCTCATTTCTCCCCCCGGGATCGGTCCGCTCCAGCCCGCTCGCGGGCACCTCCGCTGTTAGTGTTTCATCGCCGACTCCGGCGAAGCCGCGGCGGGCTGGGGCGGGGACGTGCTGACTGGAACTCACACGGGGCCCGAGCTTTTTAGGGACCTGGCCTACCTATTTACATCCTAAATTAGGTTGCTGTTAGCCACGTAGGGATTTGTCCCGGGAGAAGAAAGGAAGGGGGAGGACTCGACTGCGCGCGGCTGCAGTAGCCAAATTCGATGATTGGATCCACGGCACTCTGACCTACAGGCGAAAAGGAGGGAGGATTTAACCTCCGTGGGGGTAGTTAATTTATGTTCCGAATGGTGAGGAGATAAAGAACTTCCTTGCCTGCAGTGGCCCGATAAAGTAGAACGCAGACTATCAAATCAACCTGCATGAGAGTCCTGCTTGCATGTTGCAATTTCAGAAATGTATTATTACCATAATCCTTGACGTCTTTTGCTAGACGCCTTCTTTTTCTCAGAATCATCTTAATAGTGCTGGGGAGCAGCAGTCTGGATGTGTTGTAATCCGTTTTCAGGCGAGGGAAGTGTTTAAAAGAATGGAACCTACCAAAACCGAATGGTTGGCCAGAGAGAGTGTGCCTTCAGAAATAAAACCAAAGGGAGGCTTTAATCTTGTAACTCGGAGCTTGGGTTAGCAGTTCGATTGGTGGGTTCCCCTCCAAACTGTTCTGGATTGGAGGTTTTGTTTTTAGTTTTCGATTTATCTATATTAAAAACTGCAGCGAGTAGACAGCTTTCAAAATGCCATAAGCTTTTAAAAAATGTCAGTTTCCCAAAAGGGTGTGACCATTTTTTTTTTTCCACGTAGAAAAGCAGATGTTTGTACATCCTAAGTCTGAAAGCCTACACCCTTTGAGTACTAATGCAGATAAGAACCCACGATTTGTAGTGTGGCCATTGGAAATTCTCTTTAATTTGAAGTAGTAAAAAGGATAAGCCACAAAGCAGTGTGGCTTTTTTTTTTTTTCCGAAAGGATAACTTATTTAACATTTTTGGTATAGGAACATTTCATGGCAATATTTACAGAATCTTTGGAAAGGAAAAAGAAAGTCTCCCCCCCTCCCCCTTAACAACCATCATGCATCTTAACCACGTATACATATTACTTTGTGTTCTTGCTTTCCCCACCTATTTTGTCCCATGAATTATTCCGGGTTGCCACATAGTCTTCATACTTAAAATTTTTAGTGGCTGCGTAACTTATCCATGGTATTTTGGAGGCTCCAGATAGTTCTGGGAACAGAGGGGAAAAGTTGGATCTTGTTTTTAGTGGAAACTTCATCTGTTAGCTCATTTTATCCTGCCATGTTATAGATCACATTTTTTCCCCTTAAGGAAAAAAAAAAAAAAAAGGCGTCCTTCCAAGTTGAATTTGATCCTTGTTTTCTGCCGTAGGTCAGGTATGGGAAGGCACTTTGGGTAATGCTTTTAATTACCGATCATTAGTTGCCTTCTTATTTAGGCTTGATGCTTTTCCAAGGTTCGCTCAGGGTTTTCATTTTCATCTCACAAGATAACTCCATGTGCTAGAAGATGGCTCATGGTTAATGATCTTAATGATGTTTCTGTCATGTTGCTGTGTGTACCTGAATCACTAATGATCCGCATCTTTGGTAGCATTTTCTTTTTCTGAGTCTCCTCAGCCACTCCCTCCTTGCCTTCCCCCCAACCCTCCCCTCAGCATGTGGTAACTATTTGTTCTTTGGCTTTTAGGATCTAGGCATTTGGAAGGCCTGACATTTTAGAACATCTGGTGAATTTTTCTTAAAATTTAGTTGAGTCTTTCATTAGCTGATAGCTGGGAGCCAGAAAGGTCTGTTTTCCGTCACATGGATTATCAAAAAGGTCTTTCTTTGATTGTCAGCGGGCATCTTAGTTCCTACTTGAAACTTCACGCTTTGTTAAGAGCCTGGGTCCCTTCAGCCAAGTGATGTTATATATAGGGCTTATTGGTAGCTTATTTTCTGCAGAATACTGTGTTCTGTTATTTCTCAGTTGCTCTACAGTTGGAGGGCCATTGTTTATCTCTTCTCAAAATAACTGCTTATTTCTCAGGTCTTGGTTATATACAGCTCCAAACACTGCAGAGAGAATTTTTTTTTTCTACTAGAAGATTCAGTTCTGTTCGTGGTGTAACAGGCAGGAGTTGTGCATTTGGTTGGGAGGTTTTTTTCTAATAGGCGTGGAACTATTCCCAGTGTATCCACTTACAGGCTCTGACAATAAATCTTGTGAAAAGTTACAGTGACTGGAATTCTTCTCTAATGTATACTGTTGGAGTACATGAATATAGTGTTTCACCTAGGACTTAGTAACTTCTTACTGCATATCCCCTAGGAATGGCTTTGTGCTCTTTTAAAATTAGTCATACCTGTTACTTGCAGTCGGCTTGGCAGGGATGGAATGAGGTTTGATTTGGGGACCGTATGAAAAGCATATGGAATGCAAGCATTTTGTGCGACATCTGTTTCAAGCATTGCTTTGTAGACAGGTTTTATACACAGTGTCACAAGTGTTAACACTACTTTTATAAAATACAGCTTTAGTGTACACAGCTGGGATGAAACCCTGTTTAATATTTTATTTTATTATTTTTTAAAGATTTTATTTACTTATTTATTTATTAGAGAGAGAAATAGCATGAAAGGGGAGAGGGTCAGAGGGAGAAGCGGACTCCCCGCTGAGTGGGGAGCCCGATGCGGGGCTCGATCCCAGGACTCCAGGATCATGACCTGAGCCGAAGGCAGTCGCTTAACCAACTGAGCCACCCAGGCGCCCCCTGTTTAATATTTTAAATTTCTACTGTAACCATATAAGACTAATACAGGGTTTTTTTTTTTTTAAAAAGTGGGGCTTGTTTTGCATACTGGTTCTTAATAGTTTGGCTGAGGTTCTGCTGTCTTGTATGTTTTGTTTTGCTATGAATCATAATTTCCTTTTATTCAGTGAATAGCTGAGGTAAGCTTGTCGCTGCTACTAGTTCTGAGCAAGCTGAAGGCTCCGAGAAGAAAGTGAGCCATGAGACTGGGGGATATAATAAATATTCAAAATAGTTTGATGTTTGAAGCTACTTTCTTAAAATGATTTCTTTTTTATTGAAGGAAATGCTTTTTTAACATAAAACTGAGTCACTTTTCTAAAAATAGCTGAAACACATTTATAAATAGTGGGCAGAAGTTGTTTTGTTTTGTTTTGTTTTTTATAAATAGGAAGAGATGTTTCAAAGAAATATCCCAAGTCTGTAATTTGAAAACACAGAGCACTTGAAAAAGTGAAATTTTCCCTTGAGTGTTGCTTTTTCACATCCTGTAGCTAGTTTTGTTCACTGGTAGCTGCATGCCCGAGTCCACATGTGTCAGCAAAGGCAGCAGTTTGGCTTACAGATTTAGGAAGTAAACTTAAT
Source organism: Leptonychotes weddellii (assembly GCF_054177405.1). Taxonomy (NCBI): domain Eukaryota; kingdom Metazoa; phylum Chordata; class Mammalia; order Carnivora; family Phocidae; genus Leptonychotes; species Leptonychotes weddellii. The sequence goes on along the minus strand of NC_138385.1, from coordinate 13,792,945 downwards.
GCTCTTTAAATGATCTGTGTTCCAAACATGTATTGGTAGTTTAACTAAGGTATCACTTTTTCCTATGCCCCGGAGTATAGGTGATGGGCCTTATTTGGACAAAAGAGTGACTTAGAGGGGAGCCTTTCACTGTGGCTGGAAGCTAAGGAAGTGCTTTTGGGTGAACCGGTAGCAATGGGGGCCTGTGAGAGCACCCTGAGACAAGAAGGTGCACTCGAATCTCAAAATGCCACAAAGGGGGTGCATTGACTTCTGTGATGAACTGTGTCTCCCCTGACCTTGCTTCCTTTTCAGCTTTCATTGGCCATTCGGAAGCATGCGATGATAGGCATTTTGAAATAACAAAAGGGGAGAGGAACCATTCACACAATGAAAAGGAAACCTACTGAATGGGGAGAAAACACTTGCAAATCATGTATCTGGATAAGGCATTGATGTCCAACATCTATAAAGAACTCATCCAACTCAATAGCAAAAAACCAATCATCTGACTTAAAAATGGGCAGAGGAGGGGCACCTGGGTGGCTCAGTCGGTTAAGCGTCTGCTTTTGGCTCAGGCCATGATCCCAGGGTCCCACATTGAGCTCCTCGCTCAGCGGTGGCCTGCTTCTCCCTCTCCCTCTGCCACTCCCCCTGCTTGTGCTCTCTTGCACTCTCTGTCAAATTAATAAATAAAATTCCTAAAAAATGGGGATCTGAATTGACATTTCTTCAAAGAAGACGTCCAGATGGCCAACAGGTACATGAAAAGATGCTCAACATCCTTCAGCATCGGGGGAAATGCATATCAAAACCACAATGAGGTATCACCTCACATGTGTTAATTAATGACTATTATCAAAAAGACAAGAGATAACAAGTGTTGGCGGGATGTGGAGAAGAGGGAAACTTGTGTGCTGTGAGTGGGAATGCAAACTGGTGCAGCCACTCTGGAAAACAGTATGGAGGTTCCTCAAAGAATTAAAAATAGAAATACCCTTCTGGGTATTTATCTGAAGATAATAAAAACAATGACTCAAAAGACACCTGCACCCTCCAGCCCCCTAGGTTTATTGCAGTATTATTTACAATAGCTAAGTATGGAAGGGACATAAGTGTCCATCGATGGATGACTGGATAGATAGTGATACGTATATTATTCAGCCACACAGAAGGAAATCTTGCCATTTGCAAAACGTGGATTATGCTCAGTGGAATAAGTCAGGCAGAGAAAGACAAGTACCATGTGGTCTCACTTATGTGCGGAAGCCAAAACAAAAACAAAACCCAAGGAAACAGATCAGTAGTTGTCAGAGGCAGGAGTTGGGAGGTGGGCAAAATGGGTGAAGGGGTCAAAAGTTACAGACTTCCAGTTATAAAATAAATAAGTCATGGGGATGTAATGTATGGCATGGTGATTATAGTTGATAATAGTGTTATTGCATATTTGAAAGTTGCTAAGAGAGTAAATCTTAAAAGTTCTTATCATAAGAAAAAAAGACAATAATTTTGTAACTGTGTATGGTGATGGGTGTTAACCAGACTTATTGTGGTGATCATTTTGTAGTATATACAAATACGAAATCAACATGTTGTATTCCTGAAACTAATATAACGATGTATCAGTTATACATACATAGGTACGAAGTAAATGCTTACAGACTTTTGTCCAACCTATGAATTAAATACAGTTTACTGGAAAGAATTTTCTTTTCTTTTTTAAAAGACTTAATTTATTTATTTGAGAGAGAGAGTGTACGAGCACATGCTGGGGTGGGAGGGCAGAGGGAGAACCAGACTCCCCACTGAGCAGGGAGCCCTATAAGGGCTTAATCCCAGGACCCTGAGATCATGACCTGAGCTGAAGGCTGACACTTAACCGACTTGAGCCACCCAGGCGCCCCTGGAAAGAATTTTCTGAGTGAGGTACTCTGAGTGGTAACACTTTTCCTTTATACGAGGAATTAGAACTTTAGTGAAAGCTTATCCAGAAAACCCTTCATCGCTCAAGTATATGCCACTCTATCTGTACTTTTGTTGGTGGTTTTGTTTTGCAGTGAACAAAATTCCATGTTAAAAAAAAAAAAAAGCAAAGTTTTCGGTAGAAGATTCGGCACGAACTGGCGGATGATGGGGGAGTGCTGACAGAATTGTGGAGGCCAGTCTGTTCCTATCCCAAACCTCTCCTCTGTCCATTCGTTGTCGCTCAGCTGGTCTCCCTACTTCCGCTCTTGCTCCCCACTGATTCCTCCCCTTCCTTGCCACTAAATTGGTCATCCTCAAAATAAAACAAAGTAAAATAAAGTCATCCCCCTACTAAAAGATTTTACTTCAGTGGCTCCCCCAGTACTTTTCGGAGTAGAATCCAGGCTCCTCCAAGGGCTCCGTCATCTAGTTTACCTTCCCAGCTGTGCCTTCTCTTGGACCTTAGGCACCAGCCACAGTGAGAAAGTAGGCTGTCTTCCCCAGACTCACTATGCCTCTTGTTGATCCCTCTGCCTGGGACACACTTGGCCTGACATTCTATATGTCTTCATTCCATATTCTCCAAAGTCATCCTGCCCCTCTGCTCCACCTCTACTCCAAAGGGCATAACAACTCCCACCGTGATCCTGCAACACTGTCCGGACCTCAACTCCAGCAGTCAGCACGGCATACGGTGATTCTCAGTGCTCACGTGAGCTTTTTAAGGCCCCATATTTGAACTTCTCTCTACTTGTGCCCCGGGCACCTAGGGAGTGCCTGGATTTTAGCAGGTACTCAATGAATGGGAGAAAAAGATCTCAAGCAGTATGAAATGTGACAGCTACCCAGTCCTGCTCCGGTTTCTGCTACTCTTCCTTCAGAGGGTGATCGCTATTAACGGATTGACGTGTTTAATGTTGATGACAGCTAGTGTTTTCGCTTAGGTTCAGGTTTAAAATTTGGGAGAACTGTGTCTTTGACAAGACCAATGTATGTGCATCCCCTTTCTTTTGTTGGTTGAAGTATAACTTATCTACTGAGATACATCCATCTTAACGACCTGACTCCGTTTTACAAACCTTTCTATGTTCGTGTAACCACCGCCCCAGGGCCAGCTACAGAACATTTCCGTCACCGCAGAAAATGCTTCTTGCTTCTTCCTGCAATCCCTTCCTCCCCTGCAGGTAACTGTTGGTCTGGCTTTTATCACCACGGTGGTGATAGGATCAAAGTGGTGTTTACAGAAGAGAAATCTGACAGTGGATCACCACCACAACCGTCTAGGGCCCTACGATCTAGGCCTGAAAGACCTGGCCCAAGGGGAGACCAGAAGGGTAAAAGTCATGGTCCTAGTCATCAAGGGTCATGAGAATGGTCCTTGGAAAAAAGGTGACTGGAGAATGTGGATGAAGGTATGGGATGTGTCAAGAGCAGTGGGCCCTTAACCAACAGATTGGAGGTGAGGGAAGGGGGTGGGCAAGATACAAACAGAATTCAGGTTCTCCAGTCAGGATTGTAACTAGCTGTGACTGGGTCACAGAAGGGCTTTGAAACCTCCAAGCCAGAGTGTGTACATTTTTCCGGGGTTGAAGAGCTAGGAGACGGAGTTGAAGAGAAATGGGGCTAGACTTGTCTGTGCGCTTGTTCGGTGATTATTCCCAGTAGTGGAGGATGAGGTGGGCTGGGGAGAGGGACATAGGAAAGGTGGGAGGGGACCCAGAAGATGTGGTTGAAATTGCCTAGTTTTGCATTAGTGCTGACCACCTGAGAGCTCTTGGCCTTGAGGCTGGGCTTGGGGTGGGAGGGATGGCAGAAAGGCAGGGCACATGGGAGGAAAGGGCAACTCCTGTCCTCCGTAGGTTGCCTGTGCTTCAGGAAGATAATTAGAACTGCTTCTGAGACAGGGCTCTTAGTTTCACAGAGCGATCAAACATGGCGTCCAGTTCCCTTTTGCCAAGAGCATAAATGAGAGATCCAGGCGGTCCCTTTGTGTGTGTATTGGGAGGTGGGAACACACTATCTCCTGGATACAATGTTCTAAATGGTGATTAGGTTCCCAGACCTTCCTCCCCAGGAAAGCCTTTTTAACCCTTAATGTCGCTTAGCCCAGAACTATTGTGTTTGTCATTGTTTCTATGGGGAAATGGATTTGGGTTTCCAGGGTGATTTGTTAAAAACACATCCTTCCCCTCTTCCTCACAACTCCTGGTGACTAGTGAGTGGTCCCAGGGAGGGGTAGGGACACTCTAAGGGCTCCAGTAAGGAGGGTGAAGGGCTGAGGTGGCAGTGAGGGTAGGCATAGCTCTTCAAATACACCATTCATGTTTTATTTTTTAAATCTTTTTAATTCATTTATTATACACACACACACACACACATATGTATTTTAGAGAGGGAGAAAGAGAGAGGGACGGGAGGAACAGAGGGAGAGGGAGAGAGAGAATCTTAAGCAGTCTTCATGCCCAGCAGGGGCTCGATCTCATGACCCTGAGATCCTGATCTGAGCCCAAGTCGAGAGTTGTACGCTTAACCGACTGAGCCACCCGGGCGCCCCTCCATTCATGTTTTAGATCGGCCATATTTACACCGTTCAGTACAGCACCTACTGGGCACATTTGGTGATCAAGCGCTTGAAAGGCGGCTGGTCTGAATCAAGATGTGCTGTAGGTGTAAATTAAACACTTGATTTTGAAGACTCAGTACAAAAATATATAAAGTATCTCAACAGTTTTTGGGTTGATTACAAGTTTAAGCAATCATACTCTTCGTATATTGGGTTAAGTAAAATATACTATCACTTTCACCTATTTCTGTTTTTTAAAATGTGGCTACTTAAAAATATAAAATGACATATGTGGCTTGCACTATATTTCTGTTAGACAGCAGTGTTAATTTATATTCTTTCTTAAGATATTTATGACGTTCATGTCCTAGAAACTATTTGCTAAGGAGGCTCTTTTCCCTTGAAGTTCTGTTTAAAATTAACAGCATAATGGACTCATTTGTGCATGAAAGGTTATCATACAGTTCAGAGTTGATGGGTTGATAACCCTCAGCCCTGGGGCAAAATATGAAAGCATCCCATTCTTGTTTGAATTGAAAGCCAGTTGGGTCACTTAGACTTTTGGATGCAGTTGGTGATCCAACTGGTTGGGTTAGAAGTGTTTTCCTAGGCTAAGTACAATAGAATATATGTGTGAACTCCTAATGTAACTCCAGGAATGCAGAATTCTGTTTGTAATATGTGCTCGTCAGTGGCCCTAAATGTTGCATGCTTTTAGTGTTATTAGAAATATGGGACATAGCCCTGATTCGATTTATAGAGCTTCTTGGCCCAAGAATCCTTAGGAACAGCATTCATCAAGAAAAGTAGGATAAAGGATAAATTCTCTAGCTTGGCATAGTGTAAAACCTAAGAAACAAAGGGGGGTTTGTATCCCTGCTCTTATTGAAGGCGTTCTCGATGTTTCCTAGCCAGAGCCCTTGTCTTATATCATTAAAAGGAGGGGGGGGGGAGGTCCAGGTCCACATGATAGGAGAGCTCCCGTGATTATTCCTCTCTCTAACCTTGGTCCCCCTAATGGGGGTTACAGAAGTGAAGTGACTACGTTATCTTGTTGCTACTGTAATGATTCCCACTTAAGGAAGAAATAGCAATGTTCAATCCTGAGTCTGGACGAAAGTGCAGATGCACTGCTGAAGGGCACGTATTTTAAAGACCTGGTTTTGGGACCTCCTAAAACCCACTGTGTTGTCATCGAAAGCGTTATCTGGCTTTTACAGATATGATTGGCCTTATAACTACTTTCTTATAATTGTGAACAATAATACAGTGGCTTTCTAATAATAGCAGCTGACATTTATTGAGTCATGCCTATGTACAGGGCAATTTGCCAGTGAATATAAAGCACTTATTTCATTTATCTTCCCGACCAGGCTAACTCAGAGAAACGGGGGCCCGGAGGTTACTTATAACACAGCTGAATAGTAACCCGGGTCTGTCTCTACTCCAGAGCCTTCGCTAAATGAGCCACTTGACTTTTCCTATCAGTCATGGGAGAGCATTCCTTTTAATAACTTCTCACTGGTATTTTCCCATTCTGATACGCGTCCTGGAGCCATGTTTTTTAGACAGAATTATCATGCTCTTATTTATAGTTGTTCTTGATATAGCAGTGTTTGGTATTAGAGCAAAGCACTCAGTGAATGAAAGTTATGACTGCCAGGGTTACTAGTTTTATTTTATTTTTTTTTCCTGACTATTTCTAGGTGAATATCACGGTGCATTCGTTTGTGAAATGGTTTGGCGTTTGATGTCCCCCGGTTCTGCCCCTACCAGGACGGCGTGTGGAGGTGGTAGAGATTGAGATAGTAGAGATTGAGATAGTAGCTGTATGTTGGGGGTGGAGCTTGAGGGCCGGTCCTCCGGTCCTCCGGGGCTGAGTCCGCCCTATAGGAAGAGTGGGAGGCTTGAAAGAGCAACAGGGCAGTCTCTGCCTAGCTAGTGGCTTCCAGAATCTGATCTGCCACTTTCACTTTATGAATCTCCTGATACATGTTTTTCTCCCAAGGAAAAGAAAGATGTTCAAGATACACCACAGTAACCATTTCGTTTCTTCTAATCCATAACCTGTGGGGAGGCAGAGTGGTTTTGGAAAAGGCTGGAAGGTGCCAGAAGCACCCTTGCAGTGTTTTAGGCATTGGCCTGTGCCTTACCTAATGCTACCTTCTTGATTCCCTCCACGTCACCCAGTCTCCCCAGGCCCCTGAGCCCTGCCATAACCCGGTCACTTGTATTTCTTCCTGCTTAGTTAGGTTGGGAGAGGTGGACTTCAGAGAAGGAATGGAGATGCACCCTCCCCGCCCCCGCTGCCCCCAGCCACTGGGGTCTTAACCGGAGAAAAGGCGTATGAAGACTTTCGTGCTGATGTGCCTGATGTCGGGAGGAAAAGTGGAGTGCCATTTCTTTCTTTCTTTTTTTTTTCTTTAAGATTTTATTTATTTATTTGCGAGAGAGAGAATGAGAGACAGAGAGCATGAGAGGGGGGAGGGGCAGAGGGAGAAGCAGACTCCCTGCCGAGCAGGGAGCCCGATGCGGGACTCGATCCCGGGACTCCAGGATCATGACCTGAGCCGAAGGCAGTCGCTTAACCAACTGAGCCACCCAGGCGCCCTGGAGTGCCGTTTCTTAAACCATGTTTGCCTGATTATACTCGTCATTAATGGCATTTGCTCTCTCATTATCTATATCCTGACCTGTAGGTTGAACAGTTCAGTAAACTTAGTACCAAGAGCCAGACTCTGGACTTGAATGCTAATGAACAAAAGACCGAAAGCATTTGTGTTTGTGCAAGTAAGGAACAGTACTAGTGAGAAAAGTAAATATGATTTCTCAAGGTCTTAGGATTCACTATATAGCTACTTGGGCCAATTTACTCATGTTTATTCTCTTTGCTCTTGACCACGTTTGGAACTGTTAATACTCCTTCCTTCCAGAAACTGACTGCCTCCTCTATATTCTTTCCCTGTCTTCCAAATCCACTCTCTTGGTCAATGTATCTGACCTCATGCATGGTTTCTAATATTTCTTCCACACGGATGCCTCTCCATCTTCAGCTTCTTACCTAGCTGACTACAGGACATCTCCACTTGGCTGTCTCTCCTGCCCTTAGCTCATGGTAGGCACATCAGGAAGACCCTGTGGCCCTGAACCTATCCCCTCTTCCATATTCCCCAGCTTTTAGTCACCCAGGGTTGAAAGCCGGGCATTATTCAGCTTTGATCCTGTCCTTCCATTTCTTCTAAGACCTGTCCATCATCCCTTTGAAATATCTCTTACATATGTTCCTTCAACTCAATTTCCGGCTGCCATCACTTGAGGCCGGGTCCTGACCTTTTGAGCTTTGACCACTATAACAGCCTTCGACTTGGTCTCCCCAGTGCCTCCCAAATTCCTACGCTTCCCACACTGACCGCTAACTTTCTAAAAAAGCTGGTTTCATCATATTCACTTCCTTCCCCCGCCCAGGTCTTCAAAGCTTCCCCAGGGCCTATGGGTGCCATCCTGGGCCCTCTGGGATGTGCTCCATGCGTGTGTATAAAACGTATTCCCCATCATTTCCCCACAGGAGCCCCGCGCTTCAGCCAGACTTGTCTCTTCCACCCCCTGAGTTGGGTCTCCCCATTCCTAATGCCAGCCCTTAGAGCATCAGTTAACCAAAGGAAGGGGAGATGCAGAGCCCAGATAGCCGGAGGCTGGTGGGGGGGAGGAGAGAAAGTGAACTGGCAGCATTCCAATAAGGGTGTGACTTGAGGGGGAGGATGTGACAGAAGGTGCTTTATTATAATGATGAGAAGTTGCAAAAGGAAGAGGGAGGAGGGTGGAATATGACCTTTGGAGGTTGCTTAGCCTGAACTAGACCAAGATGTGATTTAAATCGGCCTGCAGTTGCCTGAAGGCACGGCTGTGTCCTCAGGAGCCCTGGTTCTCTTTGCATTTGTCTGTGCCCAAGGGAGCCTGCATAACTAGACAGGAGACAACAGGATTCTGGGGGAGACTATCTAGGCTTTAATACAGCCACGGCATTGGAAAGTGGGGGTCCCTCCTGGGGTATTTGTTGTAGGAGAAAGCTGAAGATGGGCAGGTCAAAGCTCTCTCCATTTTTCTTAAAAGCTCACACATCTGTGTCGACACACTGTGATCTCCACCTCATAGTGACGCTTCTGAGCTGTGTGTTAGAAGTCTGGTTAAGTCTAGGTCCTTTGACAAAAATCAGTTTCTAGAAAGTGGTTACGGTACATCCTGCCTAGTAGGTCACCCAGCCTACTGTCATGTACCTGTGGCGAGGGGTGTCACTTTAGCACGTAGCCACAGTCTGCCGCTGATTAGATAGATACATGACCCTGGGCAAGTCACTTTCCTTTTATAGGGTCGATTTTCTTATCTGTAAAATGAAGGGATTAGACTAGATTATTTCCACTGTTCTTTCCGGAAAAAGTACGGGACAGACCGTATAACCGAAAGGCACGTAGGGGAATAATTGAGGCATGGAATTCAAAATTGCCTTAAATTTTAGAAAAATGGGGGCGCCTGGGTGGCTCAGTCGGTTAAGTGTCTGCCTTCGGCTCAGGTCATGATCCCGGGGTCCTGGGATTGAGCCCCACATCAGGCTCCCTGCTCAGCGGGAAGCCTGCTTCCCCCTCTCCCTCTCCCCCTGCTTGTGTTCCCTCTCTCGCTGTGTCTCTCTCTCTGTCAAATAAATAAAATCTTAAAAAAAAATCTATTCAAAAAAAAGTCTAGGGGGGCCTGGGTGACTCTTGGTTTTGGCTCAGGTTGTGATCTCAGAGTCCAGGCTCTGTGCTCAGCAGGGAGTCTGCTTCTCCCTCTCCCTCTGCTCCCCCCTCGCCCCCCCCCCCGTTCATGCGCTGTCTCTCTCTCAAATAAAT
>NC_138385.1:13739421-13783455 GCF_054177405.1 Leptonychotes weddellii | reverse complement strand
GTTGCATTTAACGCTGTATCTGATGGAGTTTGGCAAATTCTTTGCTACTCTAAGTATTTTTCCTTTAGTAACAGTACAACTGATTCTCAGAGAAGAGTTTCTAAAGTTCAGTTTCTATGTGTTAGCATCCTCTGGTGAAGATCAAATTTCTTTTGATCTTACCATGCTTTCAAGTGAGAGGTGTGCTACTTCATAATTTCATCCTGATTCTCTGGGGTAAGAATTGAAAACTCATAAATGCACTTTGCAGATATTTTATTTATTTTATTTTATTTTTTAGAAGATTTTATTTATTTGACAGAGAGAGACACAGCGAAGGAGGGAACACAAGCAGGGGGAGTGGGAGAGGGAGAAGCAGGCCTCCTGCCAAACAGGAGTCCAGCGTGGGGCTCGATCCCAGAACCCCGGGATCATGACCTGAGCCGAAGGCAGACGCTTAACGACTGAGCCACCCAGGCGCCCCCATTTTGCAGATATTTTATTTATTTATTTTTATTTATTTATTTTTTTAAAGATTATTTATTTATTTATTTGAGAGAGAGAGAATGAGAGACAGAGAGCATGAGAGGGAGGAGGGTCAGAGGGAGAAGCAGACTCCCTGCCGAGCAGGGAGCCCGATGCGGGACTCGATCCCGGGACTCCAGGATCATGACCTGAGCCGAAGGCAGTCGCTTAACCAACTGAGCCACCCAGGCGCCCCGCAGATATTTTAGACTAATCTTTAGGATAACGATCCTATCCACTAAAAAATCCTATCCACTAAAAAAAAAAAAAATCCTAAAATCCTACCCACTAAAAAACAAAACAAAACAAAAAAACCTCATACTAGGTATTCTAAAGAGACCGGTGACACAAAATCATGAATTTTGTGTCAGTAGAATCAAACTGAATCATTTCTTTCCCCCGTTTACTCAAAAAATAAGTGCTCATGGTGGCGCCTGGGTGGCTCAGTGGGTTAAATGTCTGACTTTGGCTCAGGTCATGATCTCGGGGTCCTGGGATCAAGCCCCACGTTGGGCTCTGTGCTCAGTGGGGAGTCTGCTTGAGGATTCTCTCTCTCCCTCTCCTTCTGCCCCTCCCCCTGCTCGTGCTCTCTTTCTCTCTCAAAGAAATACATAAAATCTTTTTAAAAAAATAGACACTCACGAGGGCCTTTAGCCATCTGCTGGAAAAAGAGTCCTGCAGGCTGCACACTGTCAGATACATTTCTGCAATGTACTAGTTCTTAAGAAATTGTAACTTTTTTAACAAGTAGAGGACTCAAGTAAGCCAGAATTCTTGTGTGTGGTCTTGACTGGTAGTATTTCCTGAAGCACGTGGGTGGAAATTAATTGGTGGACTGAAACACAGCCCATTCAGAGTTCTCAGGGAGAGAACGGATTTAATCAAATAAATGCACTTCGACCATTTTAGCAAGTTCAGGACACTAAGTGCCCCTGGGGAAGTGACTTTGACAACAAGGAATCCAAGATAACCGGATATTCTTAAAACCAGTAATTTTATAAGAAAAAGCTGTATTAGTAACACAGAATGATAGACCACCTCTTTTGAACCTGAAAGTGTATCAGTACCTCGAGTCCCCCAAAAGTGAAATCAGTCCAAATCGCTAGAGTTTTGAGGGGGGAAAAAATGTCAGGGTCAGAAAATATAATACCAGAAGAGAGTTTTAAAGGAGATACAAGAGGCAAGACAGTTCCATTCTTTTAATGATATGGTGTCTTTCTCATGTGTAGTTCACCATTTTAACAAGCTCCTTTCTAAGTGTGCGGCCTGTAAATACAATTTCAAAAGAAGTTTGAATGTTTTAAGGTGATTCAGCTATCACAGTGGTCTGTTTACGTAGGAGGGCAAGAAAACCTTGTCTTATATCTCTCAGAATTAGAGTCTGTTTTTGTTGTGAGAAGAAAACTCCAGAAGTTTTAAAGTTTTAATTCGCACAGATATTCCATATAAGGCTAAGGGCAAAGACCAAGGGAAAAGTCATCCGTCTCCTCGGGAGACAGAGTTGATTGGAAAAGCAGGACTTCCTACTCTTCACGTCATTCTGTCTCGCTGGTCAGTTTACCAACGCAAGGACGGTATGCGGTGACAAAGTTGATAGAACGTGAGATGGGAGAAGAAAGTAAGTTGCTCGAAAAATGCGGTGGAAATTGATTTCGTCTGATCGTCCGAGTTGCAGCAGAACCAGTTTGCCCCCAGCTTGCGGAGACCAGATGGAAAAAAAAGGAAAATAGTTTATCTTTCAACAGGAGAAATGGTGGCCCTGCTAAATTTAAACTCCTTGGCTTTAACTTGAGACACCTGGGAAAATACTCAAATCCGTTAATCATCTGGTTTGTAACCACCTCGAAGAAGAGCCCGCGGTCCAGGATAGCCCTCTATCTGGGATTATGAAGGGCAAATATTACCAGGCTGATTTCATTTCCTTTAATAAAAGATTTAAAAAAAAAAAAAAAGAAAGTCTTGTCAAGGAGAGGGAAGCAGTGTGTGTTGTCTCTCCCTGAATCCCAGGGAAGCCTTTTTATTCATCACGAAGGGCTTACTAACGAGCTCTGAAGACTTGGGCTGAGCGGAACTATTATTTTTCAGGGGAGTGTCCAGATAGGCTTGTGACAAGCTCTATTTTTGCTCTTTGAGAAGATTCTCTGCGATTCCCTTTCAGTAGCTATCACTGGAATTATTCATTTATTTCTTGATTTATAAGTATTCCATTTACATAGTTTTTAAGGGGGCACTTCTCTTGTGGAAGGTGAGCTGTAGCTGCCCTAAGTCTGTTTTTCGGTTACGTTAGAGGGGGAGATTCAGTGCCTGTTCATTAAGTTTGCACGTGAGACTAAGCCTAACAAGGTCATTTATATTTTGGAAAAGGATTACAAGTGCCCTTTAGAGATGGAGCAGGGCTTTTCCCAAAGGGCTCTAGCGCCACTCCCACATCCCCTTCAAGGACAGTTGATCTGCTTTTATCTCTGTGACTTGTTTACACTTCCTGGCATGATTTCGACGGAGGAAAGGGTTCTCCCATTTTAAAAAAGAAAAATAAATAAAAATCAATGAATCGGAGAAATGGTCTGGCCAAAATGGGATGAAGCTCAGGAAGGAGAAGTGTTAGGATGGTGAGATTTGGGGGGAGCCACTAAATAGCACCCCCTCCTTTCCCTCCTCCACTGAAACCAGTAACGAAATAAGACACAGGAGTCCAAGTAATGGCTGTCTTCCTGACAAAGGCTAGACTGGAGGACACAGCCTAGGTGCGTGTTCCCCAAAAGCTCCCAAATTGTTCACACGTTGCTAGACCTCCCCTATAGAGCCTACCCCTTAAGCAACATATGTCAGAACATACCAGAAAATTAGAAAGAGTTTCAGCAATAGGCCTACAGGGAGCATGCCAGTTTCCTGTTGCCACACCCAGCAGTCAGATAAGAAGATGGAAGTAGGGCCTCAGAGGAGAGTGGAAAGTATTTCTTTTAGGCTTCGCCCTTCCAGGGAAAGGAGTGCAGCTTCTCTCCTTTCCGTGGTGATCCGAGGGGGCACTGACAGACTGAAAGGCCCATACTTTTTCTGTTGGTATTCAAAGACATGTTCAGTTGACTCTACAAATTTCAACCAGGCCTGAATTAACGTGTTTATTAAGATGTGAGGTGTTTTCTTTCTGTAAGTCAGATTTATATAACGGTATGGAATTAGAAGATAGGAAATCTCGAAGGGACCTTAGCGGTGGTTTTTCAGCCTTTTCATTGCTTAGATGAGGCAACAGCCCCAGTAAGGGGTAACCGACTTCCTCTGGACCAGTTGCTTCGCTAGTTAGTTCCGGCCAGGATAGACCAGGGTCTTCCACGTCCTAGGTCACTGCTCTCCACACCCAACTGGTCTGCATTCAGACATCAGGGAAAGTAGGCTTCAGTGAAATGAGATTTGGAAGTTTCAATAAATGTATGAACTCTTAAGCTACTAAAACAAGGCCTGTCTATGAGGTGAATATGTGGAATAGGTAGAAGGTTCTCTAGTACAGTGGTTTAAATTGGCAGGCTCTAAACTTAGGCTACCTGGGTTCAAATCCTGGCTGTGTCATTTACTAGTTGTTCGACCTGGACGAGTTTCTATTTCCATTACTATAAAATGGAAATAAGAGCAGCACCTACTTGATGGGGCGGTGGTGGCGCCCGGAAGAGGAGGATACTGTGTTTAGTGTAAGTGGGGTCCTGACACGTCGGCCCAGACATGCATTACCTCTCATTATTATTCAGCACCGTCATCATCGTCGTCACCATCATCATTTGACTTCTGGGAGACTTTTTAAAACTTGACCTGGGGGCGCCTGGGTGGCTCAGTTGGTTAAGCGACTGCTTTCGGCTCAGGTCATGATCCTGGAGTCCCTGGATCGAGTCCCGCATCGGGCTCCCTGCTCGGCGAGGAGCCTGCTTCTCCCTCTGACCCTCCCCCCTCTCATGTGCTCTCTCTCTCTCATTCTCTCTGTCTCAAATAAATAAATAAAATCTTTAAAAAATAAATAAATAAATAAATAAATAAAATAAAACTTGGCCTGGGAAGACCGTAAACTCTTAATTTAGGATTTCACTCATCCGAGGTTAATCCTTTGTCCCAATCCTCTGTTCCTTCGGTGTCCCGGGCTAGAAGTTTTGTCATCATCTTTTGCTCTGTCTCCTGTAGGCCCATGCATGGTCTGTCTGTCACCAGGTCCTATCTTGTTGGTTTGAAGTGTTTCTCAGTTAACCCCTTCCTCTTCTTTCCCATCCTAATTCGCCGGGCCCTGATTCCCTCAGGCCTGGATTACTAATTCAAGCCTCCTAGTTTCTTTTTCCTGACCACAGCTTCTCCTACTTAAGTCTTACTTCTTCCTGGTTTAGGAAAACAAAAGAGGGATGGTAATACCATGCCTGTTTTATAGGGTTGTCCTACACAAATGTGAAATGGGAAAGTAATTAGTAAGCTGCAGAGCTCCATAAGAATGTGTGGAACTCATCATCATGAGTCAAGATTTTACAGACATGAGAGTAGGGTACCTTTGGAGTAAGTTGAAAGAAAAGACTGTATTAAGAAGGTAAATGGGGCGGGGGGGCGTCTGGCTGGCTCAGTCGGGGGAGCGTGTGACTCTTGATCTCGGGGTTGTGAGTTCGAGCCCGACGTTGGATGTAGAGATGACTTAGGAATAAAATCTTTAAAAAAAAGAAGGTAAATGGGCTGTCCTGAATTCATTTATTTAAAAAAGTCCACTCCGAGCAATGAAGAGTATAATGAGAATGAGAATGAAGAATATAAACATCTACTTTCTGCCACTAGCTCTTTATAATTATCTTTTGGGAAGAAATTTGTCTCATGAATAAGGTTCTCTAAATATTGAGATTAATCCATAGGCTTTTCCCTCCTCAGCATTGTGAGGAATGCATTTAGGGACATTCGGTTTTCTCTTGAAGGAGCTAGACTGCTCCGAAGACATGTGGCCCCCACACTTTGTAGTACCGAGGTGGGAGTAGCATCCAAATTTCTTGTACTGTTCCATTCACCGCAAAGAATTGGAATTGACCTAAAAACCATGCCAGTGATTCAGGTGCAGAAACGATTTGTAAAATGCTTTCAATTCATAGTATAAGGGGAAACTCAAAGGGCAATTATTCTGACAGATTGATTAGTAAGATGATGAACAATCAGGACACATTATTTTAAATATGGATGAGTTACAGGGTGCTTGCTTACGTGGTACTCATGTCTTATCTCAGCCCTTCCCCAAACCAAGTAGTCAGCTAATTTTTCTTTGCTCATGCCCTGAACTACTTTGTGGCTCCCGGGAGTTCAGTGCTCGCTGTAGTGAAGTAACTCCGAAAAAGAAGTCAACTGTATAAAGTGGCTTGTGGGTGAACGACGGGCCATTCTCAGATTTGCCCAGGCCACAAAGCTCAACTTAATGGACGACCTTTCTCCCTCACCCAGCCCTTCTAATTAGCTCCTAAGAACTTCTGACTCCGCCTCTGAAACACTTTGTTCATCGGCAGCCTCCTCTCCCTTGCCGCCGCTCTTGCTCAGGCTTTCATCACTCTTCCCATAAGCTATTGCAACAGTTTCCAAACCAGTTTCCCTGCCTCGAGCTTCAGCCTCCCCACCACCCCCCAATTTATTCTCCAGCCCCCCAGCGGAACGATCTTGCTAAAATCCAGATCTGATCGTGCCCCTCCCCTAATTAAAAACCTCAAGTCATTCCCAGAGCCAACAGATAAAATCCAAACTACAGAGCACAACGTACAAAGCACCGTACAGTGAGGGCCCCACTTACTGGCCTCGCCTCCCGCCATGTACCCAGAGCAATGATAATCAAATTACTTGCGGTTCCCCACGAAGCCCTAGCCTTCTATGGACGCTCGTTCTCTTTCTTGGCGTGCCCCTCCACTCCCACCATCAGGGCGGGTTGCCCCGTGCTCTTCCGCAGATGCCCCGTGTTCGGTGAGAAGCCCTCCCCGACTTTCTGGCCACTTGTCCCTTCAGCCTGTAGAACTGCATTTCTCATTCCTCTGTGGCAGGAGTTCCTCGAGGGCTGAGCCCTTTCCATATCCCCGGCGTGTAACGTTCTGCCCAGTGCGGCCAAGTTGGCCCATGCAAATGTGTTGACTGAAGGAAAGACTTGCTCTGTCCCTGCCAATGGCCGACCTTTCTCTTCGGCCACAAGGAAGAAAGCTTATTTTTGAACTCAGTGTGATTTGTAACCTTCTGATGTTTCTAGGTATTTGGTGAGGACAATTTCCACCACAAGCCTTCCTTTTAAGTAAAGCTGAGTTTGTCTAATCCAGCAAGATTTTCCTGGGGCCACAAGGAATTGTTCTCATGCTCTACTTTGCCTGGGCGCTAGAAGTCATATCCACAGTGTGGCCAAAGGAGCACGTGGAAAGGTTTCACCTTTAGATCCTTCGCTCTATAGGATATGTTAGGAGTCTTTTTATTTTTATTTTAAAGATTTTATTTATTTATTCATAAGAGACAGAGAGAGAGAGGCAGACGGAGAAGCAGGCTCCCCGCTGAGCAGGGAGCCCAACGCGGGGCTCGATCCCAGGACCCTGGGATCATGACCTGAGCCGAAGGCAGACACTTAACCGACTGAGCCACCCAGGCACCTGTTAGGAGTCTTTTTAAAGGACAACTAAGCACATCTTTAATTTCACAGAATCCCAGACTATTGGACTGGACTGGATCTTAACCAGGCTCTGGACTGTTCAGCGGAAGGGGGCGCCATTCTCACGGATTCCAACGGGAATGACCCCTCCCTTGGGTTGTGTTTTGCGCAGCCTCACGCAGTGTCCCTGCTTGCTTAACCCTCTTCATTTGCAGAGCATACAATTTAGGTCCTCAGAGCCAACAGGTTCGCTCCAGGTCACGCAGACTCTGCCCCCTCCCCGCCCCCCCCCCCCCGAGTCTGTCTCCCACTCATCCTGACCCAAACTGCTTCTGGAGACTGGGAAACTAGCGAAGATAGTGTTTGCTGTGGTTGCGTGGATAATGGACAGGATGCCTTCAGCTAAACATGACCTTTAAATGCTTTATCGCTTATTATTTGCTTTTGCTTCCACATCCAGCTGTCCTGGCCCAGTTGGCATGACTTCAGCATTCAGCATCTCACACTGCTGCCCTCGGGGCTGCCGAGACCCAGGTGGCCATTCCTCCCACCAAGTTGCCAAGCTGTGTGCTGTTTGCTCTGTCCCTGGCTGGCCTTCTCTGTGACCCGCTCTTAGCTGCCAAGTCTTCTTTTGGCTTCTCTTCTTTGCATTTGGTGCTGCTTTGTTTTTGTGGCCGTGACTGACCAGTCACCGTGATCTTTTCCTTCTCTTCTACAAACCATTCAATCAGAGCGTGTTGGCTGCTGGCCTTGGGTCTCTGGATCTTGGCCGCTGTCCATGGCTGCTGGGGGTGCCGAGGGGGTGCTGCTTCTTTGCCAGAACTTTTTAAATTTCTTTCTCCCCCCTTTCCTAGATTTGGGGCTTTCTGAATGTTTGAAGATGCCAGAAGGGTTGTCTCCAAATAGTTGTGGCTCTATTCCTAGAATTCCCCCTTGACTCTTATTTAAAGTGAAAATATTGTTTGGGCGGAAGAATCTTGGTTAGAAAAGTTCAAGTAGATCAGACAGTCAAGAGCAAGTTGTCTCTATCAAGGACAGTGCATTTAAAAATAGTCCTTCCTCTCCTCCTCACTTCATGCTCATCATCCGTGTCAAAGTAAGGTAAATACTGAGGTGTTTGGGTAGGTTCGATTGGACCTGAACAGAAGATTGGACTTCTTGAGCCAGAGCCTTCCGGCCGTAATGGACGAATGCACTGTTTGCATCTTTGCTGTTGGTCATTAATGCTGACAGATCTTTCTGAAACTGATTGCTTGCTTTAGTTCCACTTGGTCAGTCAAGACATAGAATAGGATTAGATCAAGGAACTATTAATTTGTTAGAGGTTAGTGGCTGCTTGCACTTTATATATTGTTCATTGTATAATCGGGAATTTCTTTGTAAATGTTTGGTTTTCAGGCTGGTTGGAAGGAAAATCACGCAACATTCATGAGTGAACTAAAAAATCTTCAGGCTTCTGGACTGACTACTCTTGGTCAGGCTCTAAGATCCTCATTTGATTTGTTAAATCTCAATAGATTAATATCTGGAATAGACAATTATGGACAGGTAAAAAAAACTTTGAGTGAGTACAGCTAATTTATTTTGGTGACTTGGGGTAAGAGTTTAAAATTGGGCGTGGTTACCGAGTTTTCTGCTACTTTTCACAACTGCCAAAAGGAAGTCCGTATCTTTTAAATACCTGCTTTAAAAAAGATCCCTCTTTTGGGGTGGGGGCGGGGAGGGTCCTTGTATGTGGCTTGATCATATAAAATATGTAGTGAAAATTGCCTCCCCATCAGATCATCAGCTATCTGAGAATGGAATGAATAAATTGCTGAGAAATATTGGAACGAGGCTTTTAAGGAGAAATTTTCAGTGTCCTGAACTCCCTCGTCTCTCCCAATTCAATGGAAAAGCTCTAGAATAAGAGAAAGGCAAGATAGCATCTGGTGCTCCTGTTGTCCTTACTCTAGAAAACTCTGCGCACAATAACCAGAGTCACTGTCCCGGCTCCAGAGCATAAATCACTACTGAATGATATGAATTCCTCAGTTTATTCTGAATGTTACCTCAGCAGGGATCCTTACTTTGATTCCCACCCGCTTCAGTCCCTAATCTTTTCCTTCTTATTTATCCAGGCAAATTTTATCACACACTTGAGACATCCCTGTCTCAATGTAAAGGCAAGGCAAATGTAAAAAAAAAAAAAAGTTTAAATACGATTTTATTACTTTACATGGCTCTAATACTTTTTAAATGTATTTTAGGGGAGAAATCCATTTTTTTTAGAACCATCTATTTTAATTACCATCACAGATGGAAACAAGTTAACAAGTACTGCTGGTGTTCAAGAAGAGGTGAGATTTCGTTTTTTTTTTTTTTTAAGTTTCGCTTAAATGGCAGAGAACATGCCGCTATTTCTGTGGGAGGCCCGCATGGCCAGTTAAGAATAAGTTTGATCAAACCTTCCACGTTCACGAGCCCTGAAAGATTGTTGAGTCCACGAAAGAAAAGTGACCCTGTTAACTCTTTCTTCACTGTTGCACGGGTTGTTATGATGAAACGTCTCAACTTTTGCCTTATCAGCTTCATCTCCCTTTGAATTCTCCTCTGCCCGGAAGTGAACTAACCAAAGAACCTTTTCGTTGGGATCAAAGGTTATTTGCCCTGGTGTTGCGTTTGCCTGGATTGGCTTCTACGGAACCAGAGCAACTAGGCAGTGTACCGACTGATGAGTCCGCCATCACTCAGATGTGTGAAGTCACAGGAGGTATTGGCAATGTACCTCGTAAGCGCCATATTCTGTCTTGTCCTGCTTTCCTCCCGAATCTTATAGCTCTGCTGCTGCTTCTCGCCATGAGTGTGAGGTTTGCTGCCAATGTAGTTACGATCCGTTCGAGATGTATTTTAGGATTTCAAATGCTTATATTGTTAAGTCGCATTTTATTTGATCAAACTCACACTGTTTGTTCTTCCTTCTGGTACAGGTCGCTCCTACTGTGTTAGAACACAAAGGATGTTGAATCAGTGTTTAGAATCTCTAGTTCAGAAAATTCAGAGCGGTGTAGTTATTAACTTTGAAAAAACGGGACCAGATCCACTTCCTGTTGGAGAAGGTACAGTAGATGACTTTTTTTCCTTTTACCCTGGAGAATGATCGGAGATGGGGAAGACATTAAACGCATAATAGACATGGGCTTTACTGCCTACACCCATTCATGGGGTTACACACATCCGTCCAAACAGCTGCCATTCATTCGTTGCCTGGGTGGTCAGATTCTAACAACTTTAATTCAGTGTCAAATCCTCTTACGAAAATTCTTCCTTTTCCCTACCCTTTTCATATCCCCTGGTCCTAGTCTGGCGATACACTGCATTGTTCACCTCTCAATTCACGAAATATCTAGAGAATCACTTCGGAGTGCCACTTAACCAGTAACCTGGTTTTGGTCTTGTGAGCCCCAAATGTGCCAAGCAATCTTTAGGAAATACGTGTTTGTCACTGCATGTCAGCAAGAGATTGTGAATATTTGTCCAGAAACTGCTTAATGTCCTATAAGATCCTACACCGGGATTTTCCCGCCCACTTTTTAACTGCTGAGACTTTTCTCTTCAAGTGACATTTTACAGAAAGTTCAACATCGCAAAATAGTTGAGCGCAGAAGTACTGTTGTATAGGGGAAGGGTCTTCTCCCTCACGTCATCCCCGCGCTGCAAGGCTCCCTGGGAGCACGCTGCAAGGCCGCTTCTCCTCGTTCCTGGGCGCTCACACACATCATTACCCATGGTGCTTGTCTCACCTGATCCATACATTGGCATTGCGTGGCCACAATCAGTGGGGGCTGCTCAGAAAGACAAGTGCTCCTGTCTGAAGCCATGGATCCTGTGGTTCCTGACCTTTTTGATGTTTAGTCCCCAGAACCCTTTAAGAAGCTGTTGGAAATGTAAAGACCGCTCTCCTTAGAATAATGGACATAGGCCACACAAATACAATTTGGTATTTAATTCTAGGGTTTCTTGGACGCCACTTTAAGAACACCCACCATGGAAGACTGAGGACTCACAGCCTATTTGAAATTCATTAAATTGATTGAGGAAGGACACGTTTTCTTGCTAATGATTGACGGTTCCATCCATACTTCTGTGTTCATTATCTTAATGTGAACTGGGAACAGTCCTGTGGAAAGCCTATTGGATTTGGTGTCCTGTAAATAGCTCAGATTTTCTTTCTAGCTCCATTTCCCCTTTGTCCAGGGTTCTTAGCCTTTGAGATTCTGAAGAAAGCTAAGAACTCTCTCCTCAGAAAGATGCACATCCCCAGAATTGTGAGCTCAACTTCAGGGGGGTCTCTTGGTCCCCTGAAGCCATTACATGTATTCCCTAGAGATCCATGGACCCTAGTAAATCTCCTGGCGTAAAGTAATTACTTGTTTAAAGTGACACTTAAATAAGTAAATCAAATGACCTGTAATTTAAGAAATGTGACTCAAATCATTAAAACGTCTCTTTTACAAATATAGACTATTGAATCATTGCATTAAAGGTTATATAACTCTGCCTTGCCCTCTTTTGGTGGACAAATGAAATATGCTAGTTTAAACAATTCAAATACATTTGGGATACATCCTTCAGCATTATACAATGCCCAGCTTCCATGGAATTTTAATGGTGGCTGGGGAAACTATCATGAATTTGTCCATAATAAACTCGATGCATTTGCTTTATGTTCCCTCCCCCAACTATATATGTAGATTGTATTGTCAACATTCCTTCTATTCTTTGAGTGCATCTGGATTGTTTTTATTTTGCCTTTGTGGTCATTGGGTCTGTTTAGTAAAGAATACTTTTTCTCCCCCCATCTAACTGGGAATAGAAAGAAAATCTAAATGGAATGTATGACCTACTTTGTCAGATCCCAAAAATGTAAAAACTGTACCAAGGGATGAGCAATTTCATTTACCTAATTTGAAAAAATAACTCTAGTGCTTTGGTGGGGGTAATTTATGTGTCCAAATTCAGAAAATTGAAAACTAATTTTATAATAGTTTTCCGTATAACTAGGTGTTCGGGGCATGGTTAAGGATGGGGGTGGGGTGTTGGATTAGAGGGATGGATTAGATGAAAAGTGCTAGAGAGAACATTCAGAAATCCTGATAGAGTCTTTGATTTCTCTCATTTTTTTCACAAAGTACCGTTTTGGCTTGTTTTGTACTTTGCCTGGAGCTGAAAATTTTGTGCAAGAAGATCAGCAGCTGTAAAAAGAAATTGATGCCTTAGTATCTGTCTTTGTTTACCTTTTAGATGGACTTATGGATTCATCCAGGCCAAGCAATTCATTTGCTGCTCAACCATGGCATAGTTGTCATAAGCTCATCTATGTACGACCTAACTCTAAGACTGGTGTTCCTGTTGGACATTGGCCAATTCCAGAATCTTTCTGGCCAGATCAGAATTTACCTTCACTAGTAAGTGTCATAAAACAGAAAGGTAAACATCATTCCGGATTTTCAGTTTGCTGATTACAGTGACCCTTGTAAAATGGCTTTGAGGCTCTTTTTTTTTTTTTTTTAAAGATTTTCTTTATTTATTTATTAGAGAGAGAGAAACAGCATGAGAGGGGAGAGAAGGAGAGAGAGGGAGAAGCAGGCTCCCCGCTGAGCCAGGAGCCCAATGTGGGACTCGATCCCAGGCTTTTAAGCTATACCTTTTCTCTCTGGCTGGAAGTCTAAGCTTGTACCTAAAAACAAGAGAGGACTTCCTTGGTCTTCTGGCATTCTTTCTTTTAGTTGCCTTTTGCCACTTGAACTGCCCACTTTGGATGTTAAAGCGTTGTTATTTTTGATGGCGTCGCAATCTGTGGCTTGGTTTTTATTTCCCAGCGGCTGACTTGATTGACATGGGAAACGCCACGTCCAAAGAGCACGGGCATTGTTTTTCGTGTACATCCTCAGGAAATGAAAACTTAGCTTGCACCTTGCCTAGGTTCTAGAAACACAGAAGCTCTTCTACTTCCTCCTGGGGAGTCGTTAGGCACCTAGTGGAACTTTGTGGACCTGCTTTTCATCTTTTTGTAATCCATGGACTTGCGTTCCTTGCAGTGTACCTTTCGGTGATGGATAATTAAGCAGTATTTGAAAAATGATCTCTAAGCGAGGACTTTTCTTTTTGTTCACTGCATTTGGGAGAAGAGGGTTTGATATTGTAGTTGTTCCTAGTACCAGATGAATTGGCTTTTTTGGGGGGAGAGGGGTGTCTACTAATGAGGGAAAGCATGTGGAGCCCACTCTCCCTTCATCTTCCTCCCCCAAGCCTCTGCACAAAGGCCAGAGTGAGCCTTCTGCTGTGGGGGGAGGGGCACAAAACGATCACTACGCCTTCAGTTCAGCACCTTCCTGGTTCAGCCAATCTACATCCTGTGTGCGTTTTAGAAATTTCTGACATGAACTGTATTTTCTTCTGGATTACTCTTTCTAGGCTCCTTTTCCCAGGAGATGCCATGAGAATATAGGACTGAAGAGCCACTTCCGCCCCTGCTGTGGGGGAGGGTATATCTCCTCCGCCTTCCCTCAGGGCTCCAAGGTGACACACTGGGCAGATCTCAGTGCCCAGTCGCTCTTAGCTCCAGACCCCAGAGTGAATGTTTTAGTTACGGATTTATGTCATTATTGCTAGTGACAGGGCTTCACTTGTGTCTTTATGGCTTTTTAAAAATCAGTTTAAATCAAAGAAGCCAGAAGTATTTCTCAGGTTTAATTAAAATGAAAATCAGGAGGGGTGCCTGGATGGCCCAGTCAATTAAGCGACTGACTCTTGATTTCAGCTCAGGTCGTGATCTCAGGATCGTGGGATCGAGCCCCGTGTGGGGCTCCACACTCAGCGCAGAGTCTGCTAGTCCCTCTCCGTCTGCCCCTCCCCCCATGCTTGCACGCCCTCTCTCCCTCTCTCTCTCTTTCTCAAATAAGTAAAAATATTTAAAAAATGAAAATCAGGAAAAACTGGGATGAAAGAAATTCCAGCTAACCCACACATCACCCCTGTTACCATCCCCCCAGCTTTAAAAGCACATTTGATGGCTGTTTCCCTCAGCTCCTCAAACATCTTGTAGGTGTGTAAATCACAAAGGCAAAGGAGTATGTTTTTCCCCTTTATAAGGGAAACGGAGATGTTTTGTCATATTCCTATTAGCCTGAGAGATCTCTCGGCAAGAAGAGGGGGCATCACGTCTCACCCTTGTCCCGGGGATTTGTCCTATCTCCTCATCTCTTCATCTCTACCAGTCCGCTCTGGTACCTTTGCAGCCCGCCCAAAGCATCCTCGGCTCTAACTGGTCTGAGACAAGCTTGTGGGGGTGAGAAATTTCCACTGGTCCTGGGTGTTGTAACTGGCTCATTTTTGGTACTTGCCTTGCCCTTTCCATGGCTTTACAGTTTTTCTGCTTGCTTGTTAGTAGCTCTAGCCCTGTCATTAGCTCCTTTGACAGCTTCATGGATTTCTTCTTCGCTAGCAGCATCTGGACTATCTGTAATCTCATGGTACAAAGGAATGAAGGGCAGGTCATGCTTGGAGGTTGCAAAGTGGATCTGAAAATCGGGGTTCATTCTATAGATCATTAGTGACTTCCTAACCGTATTCAAAGCACTTGTCATCTTTACTTCACTGAAATTGTAGTTATGAGTGTTCTAATTCACCTTTCCTCCTCCCAATGCCAAGTAGATGGTAGAGCTAAAGAATCCCTGTGCCCTCCCCAGATGGACGCTGTTGGCGATGCCCTCTTTTTCAAAGCACTGCTCTATATCTCAGCGATGGTTTCACAAAAGACGGAAGGGGTTGCGGATTTGTCAGAAATGTAAGCTCGCTTTGATAACGGACCGTATCTTCCCCTCTTGTCTTTTAGCCTCCACGAACATCTCATCCTGTTGTGAGGTTCTCCTGCGTAGATTGTGAGCCAATGGTAATAGACAAACTTCCTTTTGACAAATATGAACTTGAACCTTCACCCTTAACTCAGTACATCCTGGAACGAAAGTCTCCCCATACCTGCTGGCAGGTACTTACCCTTACCTGTTGGCCAAATGTCTGTAACCACTCTGGGAGCTGGGAATTCTTTTAAGAAGTTTCAAAGGTGGCTTCTGCAGCTGAGGCTTCGTGTGAACTTGACAGATTGGAAGTACAAGATCAAATTTTTTTTTTAACGTTTTTCTTTAAATTCCAGGTAGTTAACGGTACAGTGTATAATATTAGTTTCAGGTGTACAAGATATTTTTGACACAAAAAAACCCCCATAAGCCCTGAGACTACTTTTGTGTTTCTGTCATGTAGTCAGACTTCTCTTCCTGTACAAAGCACATCGGTGTGTGTAACATGGATTTTACTCGGATGCGGCAAATGCATGTGTTACCGGCTCTTCCAAACATTATACTTCAGGCGGAAGGGCTTGCTGATTTATTAATAGACTCACCTTTGGATATTAGTTTGTAAAAATCCAGACATGGCAGTCACACAGCCCTTTTATTGGGATATAATAAGGAAGTCCTACGCTGGAAGTGTGTTTGTTCTATTTCTAAACGCCGGCACCATATAGCAATCAGTAATTGTTAGCTTCTATTTACGCAAGAAACACTTTTAGACTGCCATCTGTTTCATCCTAAAATGTGAGATTATTGCTACTAGTTGTCTTTAAGCTACTTAAATTCTCCGAAGATGCTAAAACTGGGTAGGAGAAAAGAAACACACTTGAAGCAAGAATGTAAAAGTGTAAGAAACAGAACAATCTCATAAATATAATACTGAGCGGAAGATGCCAGCCATCAAAGATCCCATATCCTGTGATTCTATTTTATCTACACTCGAAAAGAGGCAAAGCGGGCTGACTCTGTCAGAAGTCGGGTTGGTAGTTTCTCTTGGGGGTGCAGAGCAGTGACCAGCAAGGGACATGAAGGGGTTTCTTTCTGGTTGTGTTCTATTTCTTGATTTGGGTGCTGATGACACAATGCCCCGGAAATGTGCTAGGAATGTAGAGATACGGATGACAGAATGTTAACTCAAAACCACGATAGGAGGTTGACTTCACGGATTGACACAAATTTTGCAACACAAGCAAATACAATTACAAATCATATCTTTTCCCTAAAAAGAAGCCCTCTTTTCTGTATAGCACATTTCTTGTAAAGCTTCTCCAGAGGCACATAAGACATCCTGCCCTTGCTTCCTGCACCACCCCTCAAATAGGCCATATGCCTATCTCCTGTACCTTATGTGACTTTGGTTTAATTTGAAGGCAAGGAATTAGTGGGAGTGAAAAGGAATAAGATGAACCAGGAGCCAGGAAATTTGGCTAAATCACGATGGAGCCTGGATTCCAACCCTACGCCTGCCACCAGTAATGTGGTCCTGGGCCAGACACTTACTTTCTCTAGACGAGATGGTCTCTGATGATCCCTTTGAATCCCCCTCCCCCCATTCTATGAATCTGCAGGTGATAAGGAATTTGGAAAAACTCAGGGGGCTTATGAGAGGGAAGGGAGGGAGGGAGGGAAGAAAGAGAGAAAGGGAGAGAGGAACAAAAAACAGTGTTTCACCTCTCATGGGCCTCCTAGGCCTGACCCCCGATGGCTGTGTGTAACGTTTTTAATCCTTTATGATGATTTCCCCCCTCTTCTGTTCTACATACTTAGGAAATAGGGGGAAATCCACCATGTGTTACTACACTTCTTTGTTTCTATTAAGGTTCAAATTATGACATGAAATCTAGTAGATGAGTCCTGTTTTATAGCACCAGCACGACTCATTGTTTTGTGGGGTCACAAAAGACACAGGAAAGATTTATTCTTAGCTACGACTAAATATAGCAAGAATTTAGTCAACTGGTAGGTGATATGGCCGGTACCAGGAATTAGCATGGTGAATGGATTCTGTTCACCATCACGGTTTGACTTTTGCCTTCAATGATCCTGCTGAAGGACTTCGGGAAAGGCAAAGGTCTAGGTCCCTAAAAGTATATACCGGTGCCCTAACTTGGGCCAAAGAGGAAACAGGGAACAGAGAGGAAAAAATGGTACCCAGAGGACATCAGCCCAGCATATCGAGTGTACGGGACCTGACCGTATAATCAGGAATCATCAGCGAGGAATAAGATGGTAGTCACATGGAATAAAGATTAATGTTTTGATCGTTACTGAATGTTTGCTCTACCAGCATCATTTAGAAGAGAAAATGCCTTCCAGATTGAACCAAAGCATCTCCTTGCTGCCTCCAAATAATTAGCGCCGGTGTCCAGCTCATAATAGGCCACTCGATAAATATTTACCCGATGAAAAATGCTCCGTTTTTCTCAAGTCCCCACTCTGGTCCCCACTTGTTCTTTTGAGAAGTCCGTTTGTTTTCATGGCTGGTATCACTTAGTGGTATTTCAGCCTCGTTTGCCATTGTGCTAACCAAGTAAATATTTGGGTATTGTTGAGGTAGCCCGTGGTCTCCGAATGGTGACCGCATAGTCCGGTTTCAGTTCTTAATATAATGTATAAAGAATCGCAATCAGAACGTTCTTATTTAGTATGGCCTATTTGGACATGACCCCAGGCTAAAAGCGCTATTGCCATTTTTACATTATAGTTACGCTGTGCCTTAGATGTCATTCTGGAATGTTGCTGGGAGTTTGGTTTCACATAAAATCCTCATTGTCATAACTGTGTCTGATCTCATGTTCTTAGGTATTTGTTACTAGCAGTGGAAAATACAATGAACTTGGCTATCCATTTGGTTATTTAAAAGCCAGTACGACTTTAACTTGTGTAAACCTCTTTGTGATGCCGTACAACTACCCGGTTTTACTCCCTCTTTTAGGTAAGTAAAGTATATGCCACTTCATCGTCTTTAAAACGCAACAGAAATGAAAAATAGGAGAACGGCTAAGCGTTTTAAATGTAGTCAAAGAATAATTGATATCGGGATATAGAAAAGGCTAAACACCGGTTTGGAAGGATAGAATTTGCACACTGTTTTCTGTTCTGTTCGTTTTGTTACTTCGGTTTTGTTTTGTTTTGTTTTTGTTTTTGTTTTTTTGCATCAGACCGAAGAGACACTTAGCCTCTGGTGTGGCTCCTGTCACATTTTAGGCTGCGAGCACCAGTGCTGACGTTCCCCGCCGCGCCCCCCAGCCCCCTGCCCCCCGTTTCAAGTGACTTGGCTTTTCCATTGACTAATTTGGGACCAAAAATTCCATTGATTGGGGTTAATGCTCCAAGAATCTGATGGTTTTCTCCAGAAAATAGGGCTTCTGTGCGGGATATTGGCTCCCACTCGTTCCCCCATAAAAGCATCTTAAATGTTCCGGAGGCATCTGTGTTATAGGCAAGTTAAGGAACTAGGTACGAGCGTCAATTCTGCAATCACTGTAGTCGGAGAAGCTGTCGTTTCCATGGTAAAATTCTACAAGGAGCGACTCCAGAAGCTGCTACCGAGATACCACTGAAAATGTGTGTAGAGATTTTTTTTTTTCTCATTGAAAGAGCCGCATCTGTTTGGAGCAATATAGTCTTACCATGTGGTAGGTATCCTTCTAGTTGTAAAGTTGGGATCATTTTTATTCGATGGGGTTTCTTAATTTTTGCAAAAAGTTTCAACCTTTGAGTTTTCATGTAGTCATTAAAAGCGTAAGATTTTTAGTGCTATAAGTAGTGTTTGTACTACATGTCCTGAAAAAAACAATTCTTTCAAATGTTGCAAGTTAAGCAGGTTAAGAATGGCTCATTATAAATGGATTAGCATGATTATTTTGTATATAGTCTACCGACTTTCTTAGTCCACTCTAAAAATGTCCTCTCAAAGGTGATTGTCATTGATACAAAATATAGGTTATGTCTTTGAGATTAATAAGGGTACCAATAGAAAGTACCTATATTTTGTGGATTTGTTTAAATTATTTGTAAGTTCAAATAGATTTATTAGTTAATGATTTCTTTTTTTTTTTTTTTTTTTATTTATTTGAGACAGAGAGAATGAGAGACAGAGAGCATGAGAGGGAGGAGGGTCCGAGGGAGAAGCAGACTCCCCGCCGAGCAGGGAGCCCGATGCGGGACTCGATCCCGGGACTCCAGGATCATGACCTGAGCCGAAGGCAGTCGCTTAACCAACTGAGCCACCCAGGCGCCCTAGTTAATGATTTCTTAAAAAATGTTTTTACATGGGGGTAGCTGACACACAATGTTACATTAGTTTCAGGTGTACAACATAGTGATTGGACAAGTCTATACCTTATGCTGTGCTCCCCTCAAGGGTGTCTGCCCTCTGTCCCCATACAGCACTGTTACAATACCATTCTCGACGTTCCCTATGCTGTGCCTTTCAGCCCCGTGACTTCCTCATTCCATAACTGGAAGCCTGCACCTCCCACTCCCCTTCACCCATTTCACCCCCACCCCCCACCCCCCTCCCCTCTGGCAGCCATCAGCTTGTTCTCTGGATTTATAGGTCTGATTCTGCTTTCTGTTTGTTTATTCATTTGTTTTGTGTTTTTAGATTCCACATATGAGTGAAATCATACGGTTTTTCTGTTTCTCGGTCCGACCTATTTCACTTATTTTCACCTATTTCTCACCCTTTGTGACTTCAGTTCTCCCAGCTATAAAGTGAAAGATTAGATAATCTCCACTTTGACTGTTAATGGTATTATTTTTCTATTTTTTAAGATGACGTTTTATTTTCAGATAACTGTAGATTTCGCATGCAGTCGTAAGGAATGACGCTGGTGCAGCCACTGGGGAAGACAGTATAGAGATTCCTCAAAAAGTTAAAAATAGAAAAAAAAAGTTAAAAATAGAATGGCCCTATGATCCAGTAATTGCACTACTGGATATTTACCCAAAGACTACAAGAACGCTAATTCAGAGGGATCCGTGCACCCCTATGTTTCTGGCAGCATTATTTACAATGGCCAAGATCTGGAAGCAGCCCAAGTGGCCATCGATAGGTGAATGGATAAAGAAGAGGTGGTATGTGTACACAATGGGATATTACTCAGCCATCAAAAATGAAACCTTGCCCTTTGCAACTACATGGATAGACCTAGAGAGTATAAGGCTAAGCGAAATAAGCCAGAGAAAGGCAAATACCATATGATTTCACACCTATGTGGAATTTAAGAAACAAAACAAATGAGCAAAAGGAAAAAAAGACAGAGAGGCAAACCAAGAAACAGACTCTTAACCATAGAGAACACACTGCTGGTCACCAGAAGGGAGGAGCAGGGACATGGGGGAAAGAGGGGATGGGCACTAAGGAGTCCACTTGTGATGAACACCGGGTGTGTATGCAAGTGTTGAATCACTACATTCTATACCTGAAACGAATATAACACTGTATGTTCACTAACTGGAATTAAAATAAAAACTGGAAATTAAAAAAAAAAGAAATAGGGGTGCCTGGGTGGCTCAGTCGTTAAGCGTCTGCCTTCGGCTCAGGTCATGATCCCAGGATCCTGGGATCGAGCCCCGCATCGGGCTCCCTGCTCCGCGGGAAGCCTGCTTCTCCCTCTCCCACTCCCCCTGCTTGTGTTCCCTCTCTTGCTGTCTCTCTCTGTCAATTAAATAAATAAATAAAATCATCAAACTTAAAAGCTTTTGTGCAGCAAAGGCCATAATTAGCAGAGTGAAAAGGCAAGCTACGGAACGGGGAAAGATTTTCAAATCTTAGACCTGGTCATTTTCGCGGGTGTGTGTGTGTCTGTTTTCTGTTATTCAGACTGGGTGATTTCTCCTGTTCTCTTTTCCAGTTTACTGATTATTTCCTCTGTCCCCTCCGTTGTGCTTTTGAGCCCATCCGTTGAGCTTTTTATTTTGGTTATTGTATTTCTCAGTTCTGAGATTTCCATTGGGTTCTTCTTTATATCTTCTGCTTTTTCCTTTCTCTTTCTTTGATGAGGCTTTCTGTTTTCTCATTTGTGTCACACCAGTTTATAATTGCTTGTTGAAACCTTTTGTATGCTGGCTCCTTTTACATCTTTATTGGATATTTTTAATGTCTCGATCATTTTGGTGTTGGCATCTCTTGATGGTCTTTTGAATGTGTCGTGAGATCTTCCTCGTTCTTGGTACGTTGAGGGATTTTCAGTTGACTCCTGTGCCTTTTCAGCATTATGTTAGGAGTCTCGATCTTATTTAAGCCTTCTGGTTCAGCTTCCTCTCTCACTCCTGGCAGAGTTTGCAGGGTACTGCCTTGTTAGTGCCGGGAGGGGGTAGAAGTCCAGGTTCCCCACTTGGCCTCTGTTGACACTCAAAGGGAGGGGCTCCTCGTTACTGCTGTGGGGGTGGGGTGGGGGTTCTGGATCCTCACTAGAATGATACCTCCCTGGCTGGGAGAAGTAGGAGTTCCTCACTACTCCTCCCCATGTGGTCTCCATTGACACCGCAGGGGTTGAGGTGACCTTATTACTGCAGGGCTTATTATGTGAAAGTGCCCCTAACCAGGGTAGCTGCTCTCCCAGTAGAAATTGAGATGCACAGCTCTTCACAATAGCGAGACCCGCCCTTTAAGCCTGGGCTTTTGGTCTTGCGGGTAATAGAAGTCAGATGTGGACATGTCATAAAGGTTAAGAGGAAGCATCCAGGCCTTCCTTTTTGCACCTGCTGTGCCTAAGTAGCCACGTGATGCCCACTCTCACACTCCCCAGTACTAGGTAAGGTCAACTCCCAGCACTGTCTGCTTGGTCACCCGTCAGTCTGCCTCTTCCCCAAATGCCAAGTTCCCCTTCTCCCTGCAATGGCTTCTGTCACAAGAGGTACATGTGCCACATCTGTCCCTGGTCCTCCTTAACCTCTGACACCAAGGATCCAACCCTGCCTAGAGCATCAACATCCCTCTGCAAACATCCCAAGCCAGAAACCCATTGGCATCTTTGATCCCTCCCCCTTCCCCCATGCCAGGCATCCATCTGAGGGTCAGTCTGTCCTTGACTCAGTTCCCATTCTGCCCTTTGCCTTTAAATATCCATTTCCAGGCTTTTCTGTAAGCTGTGTCTTCCCAGGGAGCACAGGAGTTTTCACACCCTTAGAGGCTGGAGGTCCTTGTGCCCCCGAATCCCAAACTTAGGTTTTGTGTTGAGTTCTGAAATAGACACTCTCAACATTTCCACCATTACTTCGCTTTCTGGGTTGTGTAGCCCCATAGTGTTAAGAGTATGCACTGTAGAGCGGCGCCTGGGTGGCTCTGTCAGTTAAGTGTCCAACTCATGATTTCAGCTCAGGTCATGATCTCGGCTCAGGTCATGATCTCAGGGTCATGGGATCGAGCCCCGTGTCAGGCTCCTCGCTCAGTGGGGAATCTGCTTGTGATTCTCTCTCTCCCACTCTCCCTCTGTCCCTTTCCCCTCTCTCAAATAAATAAACAAATAAATCTTAAAAAAAGAAGAGTATGGACTGTAGAGCGTAGCTGCCCTCATATGGATCCTGGCTCTGCCGTTTGCTAGCTTTTTGACCTTGGATAAGGTATATAGCTTCTCTGTGCCTTACTTACTTCATCTGTAAAATGGGCGTAATGATAGTACGTATCCCAAAGGCATTTAGTTGGGATTAAATGAATTAATGCAGTTAAATTGCAAATAGTAACTGCTCAATAATGTTATTAGCATTATCATTACTATTGTCATATTGATATCTATGTTATTTTCATAGCTCTTGAAGGCACTGCTATTCCATATGAAGGACATTATATAAAGATAGAGGACAGTTTTGCAATTTGTTGGGCAGAGCATTTAGTAAAAAGGCAAGTTAAGTCACATACACTTCCTAATGCCCAGAAACATCACTGTATTACTGCATAATATGATAACTGTCCATAAAGGTCACCCTTGTTTTTTTTTCTTTATTGATTCAAGATTTCCGTCAAAAGTAGTTAACAGAAGCTTAATTATTTAAGCACTAAAACTTACCTGGAATGGATAAGTGAGGCTTAATTGGATCAATGAGTCATCATGAGAATCATGTCGGTAGGGTGGTAACCAGAATATCACAGTTGGCAAGAAGATTATCTCTCAATAAGGAGATCTTTTTTTCTATCGAGGGCCAGTAACTACAGAAATTAAGACATCTGTAGCAACTTTTTTCCCTCAGCTATACCACATTCAGTTCGCCCGTTTTTTTTTTTTTAAGATTTTATTTATTTATTTGAGAGAGAGAATGAGACAGAGAGAGAGCATGAGATGGGGGAGGATCAGAGGGAGAAGCAGACTCCCCGCTGAGCAGGGAGCCCGATGCGGGACTCGATCCCGGGACTCCAGGATCATGGCCTGAGCCGAAGGCAGTCGCTTAACCAACTGAGCCACCCAGGCGCCCCCGCCCGTTTTTTTTAAGAGTATTTATTTATTTATTTTAGAGAGACAGAGAGAGTGTGGGGGGAGGGGCAGAGGGAGCGAGAAATCCAAGCAGACTCCCCACTGAGTACAGAGCCCCACACGGGGCTCGATCTCACGACCCTGAGATCACAACCTGAGCCAAAACCAAAAGTCAGATGCTCAACTGACTGCGCCACCCAGGTGCCTGCCCCGTTTGTTTGTTTTTTTAATTAAGAACTGAGATTTGTGTAAAAAATAAAATTCAGCTCCATATTAAGACCAGTGTTCCAATCAGGAGAACAAAAAGAAACGGAGGCACAAGAAGGCGAAGTGGTTTCTCAAAGCTCACTCTGCTAAGTGTGTGGCTGAGCCTGGAACTGAGTGGTTTCTCAAAGCTCACTCTGCTAAGTGTGTGGCTGAGCCACCTCTTCCCCCCCCCCCCTTTTTTTGCAGCAGGAAATGGGGAGAAATGAATGGAAGGGAAAATGTTAGTAGTTTTTGAGGTGTGGGTAATATCACTTTACTCTCCTACACTCTGATCTCTTTGTCTTTCAAACGTTGACTAGCTGAGTGTTTATGACATCTTCACTGTCCTGTCCTAATACAACCTAACGCCATGGAAATCATTTCCTGCCCTGCGGAGAATGTGACTCAAGCAGCCTTACCCCAGTAGCTCTCTACCCTTAATCTAGACTGTGGAACATTCTCTTTCTTCCTCCCCCGTTTCAAAAACTCCGACAAGAAATAATTAGACTAAATTAGACTAATTGGTGGAATCATTGCAATCGGCATTGTTTGAAATTCTAAGACTATTCTTGACTCTCATTATCTAATCTATTTATATCTAAATGTCTCCCCAGTCTTGTGGTATTTCAATTTGTCAGTTTCCAAAAATCTGCTTAATTCCCAACAGACTCCTCATAAAGACCCAAGTATAACAGCATCTTTCCACCGTCTCTCGTTCCTTTCTGTCAAGATATGAATGGTCTTTAAAGGACCTGCATGTTACAATGAGCCAGAAATCTCTTCAGATCTGTTTTTCTTTGTTCTTTCTACCCTGCACCAAAAGAACAGAAGACCCACATTTTATGACTTTGTAAATTCATTTAAATTAGTTTCGGCAGGGGTGAATAATTTATTATAGCAGTAAAAGGAAGAAAATGCGTAGTTGCTTTTCTTAACTAAAGTAATTCAGCATTTCAAAGAATAGGCCTATTTGTAGAGAAATCATGCATATGGCATAGGGATGCTTTTGTCCTTGGAAGTAAAGCATTTGGATTTTTTTGGATAAGAGCCAATGAAACCTGAAGAAACAAAATAGAAGATGAATTTAAAATATCTCTTTGGCATTTGTATTAAGTGCGGCAGGTTCCCGTTGATGTCTGGCGATACCAATTTTGAATTAATATATAAAAAATATTTTTTCATACCCTCAGAAGGAAATAATGACATGGTTTGGCAATTTTCCTGTAGTGTCTATATGCATTTAGATTATGAAAACAATTAAATTTAAGTTTGAAAAAGGTAGAGGGGATGTCCGCTTATTTAAGGACAGTATCTTTAGGGGTATTAACGCACATGGTATTCAAGAAACACATTTAGTTGTACAGAGTTTCGAACTCCAACCTAACATCTCCACTAGCTTGTGCTAGTGCCATGACCTAATTGTTAGCTAATATTTGACAGACCCAACGTTTGGCTCGAAATGCCTGACCACTGAAATGGAAGAAATGAAGGAGGGCGGGGAATAGGACTATACAAAGTATAGGCTGATGAAGGCGAATCCAAAGCATAATTTAGAGCTCGCTGTCATTGCCTGGAAGTTAGAGGCTTTGCTTTTGTAAAGTCTCTTTACAACACCCTCCGTTTATTTATTTATTAATTATTGACATATAATTGACACATAATGTTAGTTTCCCGTGCGCAATGTTAATGAGTCAGTCTTTGTACATACTGTGAAAAGAACACTGCGGACACTAGTTCACATCCATCACAACGCGTGATCACAAATTTCTTGCGATGAGAAATTTTAAGATCTACCGTCTTAGCAGCTTGCAAATACGCAATACAGTATCATTAACTAGAGTCACCATGCTGTACATGATATCCCCCAGGACTTACTTATTTTGTAACTGGAAGTTTGTGCCATTTGATCACTTTCAGCCATTTCGCCTACTCCCTACACCCCCACCCCGCCTCTGGCTGCCACTGATCTGTTCTCTGTCTCTGTGATTCCGGGGTTTTGTCCTTGTTGTTGCTTTAACACCCTCCATTCGAATAAAAAAATATTCCGTCAACCAGTGACCATGGATTCCCCCTCAGGTGAAAATTAGTACAGTCATGTTACCAATATGTAACGGGTCAGAAAGATATTTCACGTGTGGATCGGAGTCAGGGCTTAAATATTACATTTTACGTAGCTTCACAGATGGCAGAGGAATATCTAACCTGAGAATTTTTTTTTCTAGAAAAACACTCCATATAATTTTGGTAAATAGTACCAAACAAGACAGTCAGATCAATGAGAGGTTCATCTAATGTAATTAAAAGTTGAGATGTCTAGGAAACGATATAGCAGATGCAGGTTGCTTGATTTAGCTCTTGGAATTTAGGACTGGAATCACGTCATACTTTGTTTGGTTTTTCTCTTACAGATGACTTGTTTAAAGTTCACAAGCTTAAGCCAAATCTGAAGTGGCGACAGGCTTTTGACAGCTACTTAAAAACTCTGCCTCCGTACTACTTATTAGTATGTATTTATGTGTATATATGCATTAGCTGTATCAATGATGATTCTTGTCACCAGAAATGTCAGTGAACCAAACACTGGACCCTTGAAATAAGCTCGATATTTTTATTGCTAAATATTTGTGTCACCACTGTCTTCTCAAATTATGTGGAAGAAAATTGTTTCTTTATTTTATTGCCTTTAACTGCCATGGTTATTCTTTAAAACAACACGTCTATCTCTGTTTCTCTTATTAAAGTAACCTTATGAAAGTGGGATTTGGGGATTTAAGAAAAATAGGTCTGGACTCATGTATGATGCCAACTTCCCTTTTTAACTCTAGAAATTTTCAATATGGGGTTTCCCTCTGAAAAACAACTCTGAAGGCCATATATTGACGTACTGCCTGGTAAATGTGTCCGAGACACAGCACGAAGCAGGGGCACTGGTTGGGGGAGGGGAATCCAAAAAGAACAAAAAGCTACTTGGCCTCGTTTGGGTTTCTACAATTTGGGGAAAAACAGTCATGATGATTTTGAACTGGTCGTATAATCGAAATCAAGATGATCAA
This sequence comes from Leptonychotes weddellii, assembly GCF_054177405.1. Lineage (NCBI taxonomy): Eukaryota > Metazoa > Chordata > Mammalia > Carnivora > Phocidae > Leptonychotes > Leptonychotes weddellii. The sequence goes on along the minus strand of NC_138385.1, from coordinate 13,756,733 downwards.
AATCATTTCAGAGGCAGATGTGGCAAACTTTTGGCCAAGTTTCTAGAGGTGAAAAGGCAGAATCTTAAAGGGTACCAGTGGTGTCACTGGGAGGAGAAATTGGGGTGTGTTAGTATTTACCATGGCAGGAACGGGGTGCACGATAAAATGCAATATGAAATGATTTTATGATTTGGGAATTAAGCCTGAAAGCAATTTACCTGTTTGAATTTGCTGTTTCTTGCTCTTCTTCTCCCACTCTCTTCTGATTTTGTTACTTTCTGCTCCTTACTCCTCTGCTATATTCATTGCCACTTTTTAATGTTCCATGTTTGGTTTTATGTGCAGCACCTTGACTTCTAAGAAATGAATCATGTCCCTTTGCCCCTTATAACTGAACTTTGAGTATTTTAAGATTTATTCTATTCTTACTGTTGTGTATTTTGTTTCCTTATAGCCATTAAAGAAAGCACTAAGGATGATGGGAGCTCCAAATCTGATATCAGATAATTTAGATTGTGGACTTAGTTACAGTGTTATCTCTTACCTTAAAAAACTCAGCCAACAGGTAGTATTGGTAAAAACAAACAAACAAAAATCCTTTGCCCTCAGAAGTGCATTTCCTTATTCTTTAGTGTAATTGTAATTTTTCAAATTAAATGTGTATCTATTTCTCCACTTTATGGATTAGTAATAATGTGATTCTCTATGGCTTCTAGTTTCACCACTAAACTGCAGTTAAGGGTCTGTCAGTGTCATTGGATGCTGTGCCATTTCTCCTTTCGCTCGCCAGTTTGTGCTACCCACAAGCTGGTTGATATCTTGTGGCCTAAGAGGGGCAGAGGCTTAGTAAAATTATCTCATGGGTCACATTTTGTCTGTCCTCAACCTAGTTTCTCCTTAAGTCACGCTGGGCTAGAGCACCCCCCCCCTTTTTTTAGGTCAGCACACGGAGGCATGGTGTGGTGGTTCAACGTCTTGCCTGACATTCGTGTTTAGGCAATAAATATCCAGATGCCTTTTCTTGGAGACGGGGAGATGAGACCAGTGTTCCTCATTGCTGGAGGGTGATAGGCCCCAAGGAGACCTGAAGAGTGGAGTTCAACCTCCTCTCTTCTTGCCCTCCATCTGTTCCTTTATACCCCCACCTCATTTACCATTATTCACCTTGTCCCTTGCCTGCCCCACTATTAGTACCTCATCCTCCACTCACCCCTACTTATCATACTTCTCACCTCTACCTAGCCCATTCTTGCAGGATGGAAATATTTGAGAGCTACTGAGTTAGAGCTTTACTGCCATACAAATGTGTTATGTTATATGACCAATTGATGCAGCCTTTTTACTTTCTTCTTCTGCACAAGGGTATTCCCAGGTAGGGAGCAGTACTAGCATTTGCAGTGGCCGTCAGGCTTTAAGGCAGATATGTTTGGAAGTTGGGCCTGTAGGAGACAGATAGTAGTAAGCCAAAGAGTGTCAGATGTCACTAAAGAACCCAAATGACTCCACAGTTGGGGATGCTGACACACCTTGCGAGGACCTGGCACAGACAGAAGGATGGTCTGAGGCTTACCAGCTCCTACCTGGCCAGCATGCTCATAAATGCGAAAGAAAGGAAAGGCAAACCTAGATTTCTGGTCTACCGAGTGTCCCCACGACCCCCTTTCTTCTAATAGATTTTTGTTGTTGTTAATGTTTTGTTTTGGTTATTTATTGACTGATTGACCTGTTGATTTATATATATTTTTTATTTGATGTCTACCTTAGGCCTTTAAGGCTGTGTCAGCAGGGTGTGGCCACAAGGAAGAATAGAGAGCAGAGTTGAAACTCATGCAAGTTCTGGGACCTCTGGGACATGTTGTTTGTGTAGTTTTTCAAATGAGATTTCGGAACGATTTCTGGAAACAGGCCCTTCATTTGCTCTTCTCCCTTATTTCATGACTTAATTTTTTGGAAAAATAATAAACGTACTTAATTCCAATCATAGTGAGAATTAGCGAATATCTCCGACCTAATCATAAGAAACTCAAAATTCTTTTGGGCTTACGGGGCATTGGTGGGATTCCTTCTTTTAGAGAAAAAGAAAAGATTATTACCTATTTATAATCACTCCAATTACTAATTTAATTACTAATTTAATAGCTATGTCGCCAGTGTTCCTTGAACCATCTCAGATGTATGTAAATCACAAAATGTGCCCAGTACACTGTCAAGCAATATTTATCAATGTGGTTTAACAGTGTCTAGTAAGAGGATTTTTTTTGTAAGTTAGCTAGAAACTTACTGAATACACATTACATATTATTTATGTGGTAATGTTTGTTAAATTAAGCATTACTTTTTGGGGGGTGGTCCGATATTAGAAATAAACAATATAATTTTTTCCAGATGTGATGCCAATCTCTGTAATCCGAATTTTAGCACTAGTTTACGTTTGTAAATACAGAGTCTTAAACCTTTATGTCTGGGTCTGAAATAAATATGTTGACTTAGACTAGATTCTACAGCAACAAAATGTGATTTTAAATGTCTATGAATGGAAGTCTTAGCCACAGTTTCCATTCTCTCCATGATTCAATCATAATTTTGACACTAGACAAGAGGAAAAAAAAATGTAGTAAGTCATTTACCTTTCTAGGCCCCCTCCCTGTTTGCTATGCACAGGGAAATATTTAATTATCAGTTTTTCTATGATTTACGATTGAAAAATTCTTCTGTGGGGTTCTTAAAGTATTACCTTTCTTAAGTAGTGAAAACAACCGTGATAATGTAGATCTTTTCTTAACATACTATGTACTTTCATTTTAGACCAAACTAGAGTCAGAACGAATACTAGCATCCGTGGGGAAGAAACCTCCCCAGGAAATTGGAATCAAAGTGAAAAACCATTCTGGAGGTGGCGTGTCCATGACGCACAGTAAAAATTTTAGAAAACTATTGAAAGAAATCATAGGGGAAAGTGCACCAAGACTGACAGAATTGAATACCAAAGAATTTGCTGGCTTCCAGTTAGGGCTCTTAAACAAGGTAAACTGTGACATAAATCGTTCATGTTTGTTTGAACTCGTCAGAAACATTTATGTCATATTACTTTAATTTTGAAATGATTACGATCCTGTTTTGGACTTCATGGTTATCCATATGGACCAGTCTAGGAATTGTCTTGCCCACAGACGCCGATATGGAATTAAATGTACAAGATACGTTCGGCGGGGAGGGGTGGGTAATGTCTGGGAAGGATAAAGGGGCGAGAGGACAGGAGTAGACAGGGAGAGCCTTCAGGTCGTACTGCTCCCCTCGCACCTGTGAGAGGAGAGGACAAGGAAGAGGATCGGGTTTGAGGAGTCTCGGGCAACAGAGCATCTGTGAGAGAGTCTTGGCCAGCCCTGCTGGGACCCCTGGACCCACGATTTCCCAGAGAGGAGGTCCACGTTAGGCAGAATGGGCCGGGCCAGCTGACATACTTGGAAAAGGATATTCCCAGTGCTTTGAATATTTTGTGGGCGTACTGGAATTCAGAAAAAGGCCATCGAAGGCAAATTGGCCACCGGCCGATTTCTACTACAGTTAGTTATATTGACTGTCGTTCTTTTCACTAAGATTTTAAGAGAGTAAGAATGACACTTTCGATGTCAAAAGCCCCAGGAGTGACTGAAATTATTTCTTCCCTTTCGAATAGGATTTGAAACCTCAGACATATAGAAATGCTTATGATATTCCACGTAGAGGTCTTTTAGACCAGTTAACCAGAATGAGATCCAATTTGCTGAAGACACACAAGTTTATCGTGGGACAAGATGAAGGTAAATGAACAAAGCAGTACTTTTTGTTGATTAGGAGAGCGGCAAGCCTGACTTCCATGAAGGTGCTTACTGCATAATCGGTAGGTTATTTTGTAATATTTTAAGGCTTAGAATGCCTATTTTTGCTTAATCCCTACACTCCCCAGCACAATTTGCTTGTCCTCAGGTTTTAGGGGAGGTGTGCATGCTTCAGCTTTTGTAAGCTTCAAAACAGTCCCATGAGAGAGATACTGCTTTTATGCCCATTTTATGGACATGGAAACCAAGAGTGAGCATTTTTTTCTTTTTTTGAAGTTTTTATTTTAATTCCAGTCTAGTTCACATACAGTGTAATATTAGTTTCAGGTGTATAATTCAACACTTCCATACAAAGACCGGGAGCTCATCACAAGTGCCCTCCATCCCTGTCATCTCTTTCACCCATTCCTCCCACCCCCTCTGCTCTCGTAACCATCAGTTTGTTCTCTATGGTTAAGAATCTGTTTCTCTCTCTCTCTCTCTCTCTCTCTCTCTCTCTCATTTTAATGGCTAGTCCAGGTTCCGGGAGTTGGAAAGTGGCAGGATCTAGGTCTGTCAGATTTTGGAAATTGCACAACCCAGCCTGCCATGATGAATTCAATCCAGAATTCCTCATTTACACCTGATAGTGTCTAGGATAATTGGTGATGGTATACAATTCCCCTTTACTCCCTTTTGTTCATTTTAAAATGGGTCATTTTTCTGTTAAAATGAGCAAATCTTAGCTTGGCCCATCTCCTGAAATTATACACCAAGTTTTGTGGTGAGGAGGAAGCTTCTCTAAGGAAGAGAGCCTGTAGATTTAATCACATTCTCCCAAGAACAGAAGGCCTACTAACCAAGGTACTCCAGATGATAAGAGAGAACCATGGAGCCTAGGCTCTTTGAAATGCAGAACATGGTGCCTCAAGTTGGGTGGTGGTGTACCAGATATCAGCCCGTTTTCAAACCTGGTTGGAAGCAGAAGGGAGTTGTGGTTGACCTCATGATCTGAGCCTGTAGGCAGTAGTGATGGTACCCTGAGTAATGAGTGGGTTGAAGAGAGATGCTTTTGGATCTTAGAATTCAAGATTTTATGCCAAGGCCCACATTGCTAAAGCCGACTGTGATCGTGTCCTCTCAAAAGGGTGGGACACTGCAGCTGTAGACCATGTGTTTTTCTCCCTATGATGTTACAGATTCCCTTCATAGTGTTCCAGTCGCACAAATGGGTAACTATCAGGAATATCTAAAGACGTTGGCTTCTCCTCTTCGAGAGATCGATCCCGATCAACCAAAAAGACTGCATACTTTCGGCAATCCGTTCAAACAAGATAAGAAGGTAAGATGCCGATTTCCGGGTCTGCCTACTTGGTGATATCCTTGCTATAATTCCTTTCTTCTGGGCACGATGAATATAAATCAGAGCTCCCTCTGTTTAAAAGATAAAATAGACTGTAGGGCTCTTTGTGCATGGAAAGCAGGTGCCTCCTGATGCAAAGGTGTGTTGCTTGAAGAAAATAATAGGCCTTGATTGAGTACCAAGTAGGAGCTGGTGTTTTAAATGATCACATTTAATGCTTGCAGTGCAGATGAGTGTTCCTATCTGCCCTTTCATAAGAAGAAATCAAGGCTTACAGTGGTCAAGTGGCATGCCCTGAGTAAACACGGCTGATAAGAGCCAGGATTTGAACCCACATCTTTCCAGCTCCAGAGTCTGTATTCATTCCCATGTCTACACACTAATTCCTCTAATATTGAGATCACCATTTATTTCCTGTTTCCATGACTCAGATCTCTAATGCTCTATCTAGACCGTGATGAAGTGTTCCTCTTGAAATAGGAAGTACTAGGTGATGTTGCTTTATTTGGATTGTCCTACTAGAGATCTAAATGTGACGTGTGTGTGTGTGTGTGTGTGTGAGAGAGAGAGAGATGCTGACTTGACCATTTAAGGATGAGGACACATGGGGATTATATCTGCACACACGGAGAAGACAATTGGTATTAAGGTGCAGACCATACAATAATCTCTCTCGTAACCAAACGAGACTGGAAGGTATCCCACTTCACCCACTTCACCCCCATCCTCAATTAATTGGAGTTTTTCTTAATCTTTCTGTGCCTTGGTTTCCTCACTTGTAGCATTGGGGCTCTTTGTTACGCTTAACTAATAGAGCCCTGTGGAGTATTGAGTGAGTGCGTGTAATACTGTTTCGAACATGACCTGACATGTAGTAAAGCTCAGTGAATGTGTTCTCACCTTTCTGTACTGCTTTGCTTTGGAAAGTGCCTTGGAAATGTCATTTATTATGATTTTATGAAAATACTTCCATATTCTTGGGTTATCCTTGGATGACAACAGCTTTTAGCTACCCTTCTACACTTCTACTCTTATCCTTTACCCCCCAGAGTGAGAATCCCCCCACAGTGGACATATTTGAATCTCTGTGAGGTTGCTGTCGGGGGAATGACATTTTCTTTTTTTTTCCATCAGCCGGCTGTCCACCATTTAGATGCAGCATTCTGTACGGTGATAATCAGTATTTCCTAATGATGCGTTTAAAGCGCAAAAGCACACAAGGGAATTGTTGGTTCAGCATGGTTTGTCCTTCCTCAGAAAGGTCACTGTGGGTTTATTCCCATTTCGGTTCATGCGAGTTGCTCATTCCTCAAGCTTTCTGGGTAACCGTGATTGTACCGTGTCTGACCTTGGCGACCCGTTCTACTGGACCAGAGTGGCGCCGTCTGAGCGAGGAGTCGGTGTGGGGCGTGGCAGATCTCGGGCCCGTGAGCAGGGCCTGTGTTGGTGGTGGGACGCATGATCTTTAATGGAACATGTTCGTTGATGTCTTCTAGGGAATGATGATTGATGAAGCAGATGAGTTCGTAGCAGGGCCACAAAACAAAGTGAAGCGTCCCGGAGAAGCCAGCAGTCCTCTGTCACCTAAGAGAAGGCGGAGTATGTCCCTGCTGTTGGCGGAACCACAAACACCACCTACTGTAACTAACCACGTGGGCGGCAAGGGACCACCCTCAGCCTCGTGGTTACCATCTTATCCAAACCTCATAAAACCCACCCTTGTCCACACAGGTATAGAGTAGTGGTTGTGATTTCCTTATGGCTCCTAGACGACTAAGACACTAAGCAACTTTAGTTTCCTTTGTACTCATTTCTTTTGTATTCGCTTTTTGGTCGTTAAGTAAACCGTTATTAAATCATCCATGGGGTAGGTGCAAAGGTGCCCCGTGGGGCACGGAGGCCCTGCTGTGGAGGTAGGAGCATGTTACTGCGTGAGTCAGAGCGAGGAAGCAGGTTCCCGAAGCAGCAGGAGCGAACGGGCCCAAGAAGAGCATGGCCGGGTCTGCACTGGCTTTGTGGCCTCATCTCCTCTTCCTGCTCTCACCCAGAGGCTCCGCCTCTCCCCTCTGCTGCCACGGGAGTCATCAGGGTCCCCCCCTGTGTCTGCCGCATGTTGCCATTGCTCCTTCGCGCCATTTGACGCAGTTGTTCACTCCCTCCTCCATGGAAACAAACACCACGAGCCCTGGTTTTCTTTGCCCTTTTATGGCAACCCCTCTTCATCCTCTTTTTGTGGTTTCTCCCCTTCTCTCCCACCTGTAAATAGTGTAGGGACCCGAAACTCCATCCTGGCCCCCCTCCCCTCCCTAGGTGACCCCGTGCAGTCTTAGGCTTTCCAGGAGACGCACATGTCAACAACTCGGGTATTTACCCCTCTCGACTACAACTTGCTCCAAACGCCAGAATTAAATTTATCGATGGACATGGTATCTCCACTGAGGTGTCCGACGGACGGGCAGACAAAACTCAGTCGGTTTCACGTGGTTCATTGGAAAGCCTCACCTCCGCTCTCTCCAAAACAGCTCTCCCCGCAGCCGTCCCCAGTGCATGACGCTTAATCTTAAGTGACACCACCTGTTAGCATGAGGTCAACGAGCCAGATCGGGAAGAGCAGGGCACGATCCACTCTCAGGAGCAGTTGGGCATGGGCCCCTGCCCAGCCCTGGCACTATTATTTCCCCAGGGTTTCAGGTGAAAACCCTTGGAGTCACCATGCTTTCTCTTAATTCTTCTCTCACTTCCATCCCTTAGCAAGTCCAGGCAACCTGACACCCAGTAGAATTCCTGTATCGCCCCCTTTGTCTCCATCCCTCTAGTCCGTGCTGCCACCATCTGTCCCCAAGCTACTACAGCAGCTTCTCATCTGATTTCCCTGCTTCCCATTCTTGGCCCTGTCTAACCCATTCACTGTGCTGTGGCCAGAGTGGCCATGGCCGCACAGAAACCAGATCGTGCCATGGCCATCTTCAAACCCGTCATCAACTCCCCCCGCACGCAGAACAATCTGAGCTCCCGATGCTGGTTTCCACGCCCTGCACGACCTGGCCTTGTCATCCTCTTTTGCCATCACGCATCCTCTCTGTGTCCTTCTTGCTCTCTCTGCCTCTGTCCTTTGCTGGTCCACATGCCCTGCACCACCTGACCCTGTCATCCTTTCCTACATGTGTCCTCTCCGTGTCCTTCTTGCTCTCTCTGCCTCTGTCTTTTGCTCCTCGGCCCCGGCTCGTCCCCTCCTAGGGGCCCTGCACGGCCCTCCCGGCAGCTGGACCTCCTCCTCTGCGTGTGCACAGGCCGCCTCCGTCTCCTGTTCCTGGCTCTGCCCAGGGCTCACCTCCTCAGGGGGCCCCGCCCGACCACGCCTCATGGACGCTTCGCCTCCTGCTCTCGCTCACATCCCTGCTTCCATCCTTCCTAACACGAATACAAGCTGTTAATCCCTTTGCATTTTTTACATGTACCGTCTGTCTCCCCCATGAGGATGTAAGTTCCATAACGGTAGGGATTGTTTCCGTCTGTCTCATTCCTTGCTGATCCCCCGGCTTTGGCTCGGTGCCTGGCCCAGAGGAGGCCAAGCATATGAAGTACAGGGATCAGACTTGGGAGTAAAAGGAAACCCACTTCTTTGTCACAGAAGGGAATGATGAGAATCATATACAGACAAAGATTTTTGGTGATGGAGTCCACCTAATGGCCACCTGTGTTTCCTCAGAACTTTTGAGGTAGAGAGGAGGGAGGTTGAAGGGGGCCCACGTGGTGTGGTGCCAAGCTCAGTGAAGCATGGTGTTTTATATGTCAATGACAGGAGTCATGACATCAAGTGAGACTTGCTGCTTTTCAGCTTGTAAAACACAGGCAGCCGCTAAATATGGATGCCAGGGATCTGGGAATGCTTATTCGTTGTACTCTCTGACTTGGTTTCCATATGTATTCGGAGCACCATGAAGAGAAGAAAGTGGTTTTGTAGTAGTATCTTCCTGAGCTCAATTGGAGGGGTCTCAGACTCCATCTGTACATCTTCTTGCTCTCTGAAACAAAGAATTTCCTCAGAACTGAGGAGCACTGGGATCTACCTGTGGGGTGGATAGAACGCCCCTACCTCACAGCTCAACTTCTTAATTTGGTTTCCAGATGTTACTGTTATTCCTGAGGTCCATGAGGAGAAGATGGAAAATGGTCAGATCCCACCTGATGGCTTCTTGTCAAAATCTGCCCCACCAGAGCTTATGAATATGGCAGGAGATGGTATTCCACACAACCAGTTGGATTCTCTGTCTGATGACTTCGCTAGTCTAAGGAAAGATGGCCTGATTCACAAACCTGGGACTAACGCACTTATAGGAGGAAGCAAAAACGACAGTGTCTCTGTAGAGGATCGAAAAGCCTCAGTAACGTCGACTTTGGGAACTGTACCAAACACTTTGCAAATAACTCCTGCCATGGCGCAAGGAATCAATGCGGATATAAAACATCAGTTAATGAAGGAAGTTCGGAAATTTGGACGGAGTAAGTAGTGAAAGAACACACGTCAGTAATATGACGGAAGGTCCTCGTTCTCTGATGCAGGATATGATTCATGCTATCTCTTGAGGTACATTTTTGGGAAGTATTGGGTTTTCACATCACTTAAAGTGATTCCTCTTGCTTTAACTAAAAGGACCCAATACGGAAGTCAGAATCCTGAGATTATTTTCACTGGGCTAAAAGGAAGGCACTAGCAGGCCGGTGTTCCTTCTGGAGACTCTAGGGAGAATCTGTCTCCTTGCCCTTTCCAGCTTCCATAGGCTGCCTGCACTCCTTAGCTCCTGGCCCCTTCCTCCGTCTTCGAGCCGGTCGCACTGGCGCCTTCTCTCCTGCCTAGCCTCCTCTCCCATCCTTACATCTTTTCTCTCTGACGCCAACTCTACGGCCTCCCTCTTATTCGGGTGTTTGTGACTACGCTGATGCGTAAACCTGAATTATCTCCCCATCTCAAGATCCATAACTTAATCACATCTGCAAAGTCAAGTCCCTTCTGCCAAATACGATAACGTATTCGCGGGTTCTGGGAATTAGAGCACAGACAACGTTGGGGGCCGTCACTCAACCTACCCCTTCTGTGCAGTGTTTACGAGAGTTTCCTTAGTAGCTAATGGGCAGCTATTTTGATTTGAACGGTTAAAGTACAAATTATATCTAACTTCCCACCCGTGAAGAATGACTCCCGAGGATGTGTAAAGATTGAATTTTATTTCCCACTCGTGTTTTTTTTTTAAATACTGAAGCTGGTTTTCTTTTTTATATCTTCAGAGTACGAAAGGATTTTCATTTTGCTTGAAGAAGTGCAAGGGCCTCTTGCGGTCAAGAAACAATTTGTTGAATTTACCATCAAGGAAGCCGCAAGGTGGGTGTAAAGAGGAGACCTTCATTTTTTTTTTTTTTTTTGAAGCAGTAGGGCCCAATGCAGGACAGGGGGAGGAATGAGCTCCGCTTTGCTTTTCTCCAACCCTGGCTCTCACTCAGAGTTAAGGCTGTCTCCAGAGGCATTTAGATTGATAGTATCTGAGTCCAGCTCATTCATCCAACTCTGTGGAATCCTCTGGGCTCACCACAGTCTGAGGCGGGCTTGGGCCCTCCCTCAGTTGGCACTGTTAGCATTTGCTAAGCCCCATCTTTACACGAGGATGCATTTTCGATCCCCATGGAGATCACCAGCCCAACTTTGTCCCCTGCACGGTGCCTTGCACATTGGAAGTGCTTTTAGTATCTTTTGGTTAATAAAATTTCTCTTTATTTTTAGGTTTAAAAGACGAGTCTTAATCCAGTACCTTGAGAAGGTCCTAGAAAAAATAGACTCCCATCACCACCTCAACAATGTTAATCACATCAACAGCAGATCATTGTGTTAATGCAAAGACCAAGGAGAAAAAAGGGCAAGTTCTCCGTGCTGTAGGATGGAAAAGCATATTGTTAAAGCTTCCTAGAATGTTTTAGCCAAGGGAATTGCCTTCCTGAGGCTAAGAAAAAGCCATGGAGCTTTTTTTTTTTAAATGAGTATCTGGAAGTAAAAGCTGGCTTTTGCCCTAAGAGTTTTTCCCTTGAAAGTATTAGTTTGTTGTTCCGTTTTCTTTTCCCAGTTGAGGAAGGTGATCTTAGTAATATCAGCCGGTTCAATTCAGTAAACACTGTCACCCCTACTAGATGTGATAAGGGTTTCCTCCGTGGAGCTTTGTTGTTCTGGGCATTTCCAGAGTGACTAGGGGCCCCCTGTAACTGGAGCACTGCTTGGTGCCCTTACTACGTCCTCCAGAAAGAATAGGTGTTCAGAAGCCAATTGGTCATCTTGTGCGTACCGAACAAAGTTTTCAACTTTGTTCAACAATTGTTTTCAACAATTCATAGTTGTGCCTTTTAAATGCAATATTCAGGACAGTTTGAATCAAAGAGTAAGAAAGCTGCTATTAGGGTAACTTATTTCTCTGTGGGAGGGGGCAGGGAGAGTCACAAACGATCTACCTCCAACTCTCTTCTATTTTGTCTAGAGACATTACCAAGTGCACCTGAGGCTACCCCAGCCCTGACATTTGTTCTTGCATGTGACGCCAGAAAGTCTTCAGGTGGACTTGGACATTCTGTGCTTTGGAAGCACTAAAAGAAAAAAAAAATCATGTATATATTTCCTTTAATGTTTATACAAAGGTTTATATGGAGCAGTATTGTGATGTCTGTATTAATTTGCAAAAATTTAAGTGTACCAAGAGATTCTGAGTTTGCGTATATGAAATAAATCATTTTATGGATTTTCACAAGTTTGGTAATGCTAGAGAAATTTCTAGTTTGTTTTAAAGATTTTATTTATTTATTTGAAAGAGAGAGAGCACAAGCAGGGGGAGGGGCAGAGGGAGATGGCATTCTCCCCGCTGAGCAGGAGCCTGACTCAGGCCTCCATCCCAGGACTCTGGGATCATGACCTGAGCCAAAGGCAGATGCTTAACCGACTGAGCCACCCAGGCACCCCGAGAATTTTATTTTTCCTGTGATGCGTTATTCCTTTCAGAAAACAGAGTACACATTGTTAAATGAAGATGTTAACATTAGGATTTAAGCTAATGTTTAAATCCTAAACATTAAATTGAACCCAGAACCCGGTGATGTTGGGGAAAATGGCAGAGCAGTGTACTCCGGGGGGTCAACCTCTCTCCAGACACACTGAAAAACCTGTCGGAATGAAGGACTCTGGAAGATAGTCAAAGATGTACAGCAACCAAGCAAAACGCTGAATCAGGAAAAAAGCCATCGAATCGTGATAAGAGAGTTTTGGGGCATTTGAACATATTCTTGCCCACCCCCTCCCTGGTCTTGAGGATGGCAGCTTGCATTCTAAGTGTGGGTTCCTGATTCTGGAGGGAGGTGAGTGGACCTTAGTCCCAAGGAATTGTGTTTGTTTGAACCTGCCTGGGGGCTGCTGGAAGGACTGACAGAAGGGGAGTGATTTCTTCTGTTTGGCCCACCTCCTGGAAGGAAACACTGGGGAATGAATTACTTTGGAGAATAAGGGCTTTGACATGCTCCCGTGTGTACTTGGGTATCTAGAAAACCATGTGCATGCCCGGGGCAGAGGTCAGAGTCAGAAAAGACCTGAGAAGCCCATAAGACTTCACCTCTGGCTAAGCTTTAGGCTCGGCATGATAGTGGGTATAACAACTAGTCAGAGGATCAGTAAGGAAATAGAGCACTTGAACAACACTGTAAATCACTTAGATCTAACAGATACGTATAGAACACTCACCAACAACAGCCGAGTACATATTCTCAGGTGCTCACAAAGTACTCTCCAGGATTGTCCACATATTAAGCCATAAAACAAGTCTCGATGAATTTTAAAAGATTGAAATCATGCAAAGTATCTTTTTAAAAAAGATTTTATTTATTTGTTGAGAGAGTGAGTTTGTGCAAGTGGAGGGGAGGGAGCAGAGGGAGAGGGAGAGAGAATCTCATGCAGACTCCCCACTTAGTGAGGAGCCAGACTCAGGGCTCGATCCCATGACCCTGAGATCATGACCTGAGCCAAAATCAAAAGTCGGACCCTTAACCGACTGAGCCACCCAGGCGCCCCTACAAAGTATCCTTTTTGCCATAATGGAATCAAACTAGAAATCAATAACAGAAGTTGGATATTCACTTCGTACCATATACAAAAATTAACTAAAATCAATAAGAGCTAAAGTCATAAAACTCTTAAAGGAAACTTTGGAGTTAACTTTCATGACCTTAGGATTTGGCAATGGTTTCTTAAGTATGGCACCAAAAGCACAAGCAATGAAAGAAAAATATAGATAATTTGACTTCATCAAAATTAAAAAGCTTCTGTGCATCAAAGGACTATTGAGAGAGTGAAAAGACCACCCATATATGGGAGTATTTTAAAATATTTGCAAAGCATACATCTAATATGGGTCCAGTATTCATAATATAAAAAGAATTCTTTCAACTCAACAGCAAAGAGGCAGTCTAAGGAAAAATAGGCCAAAAATTCTTTGAAAAAATGTATCTCTAAAGAACATACACAAAAGGCCAACAAGCACATGGAAAGATGCTCAACATCATTAGTCAGTAGAGACATGCAAATCAAAACCACAATAAGATAAACACTTCACACCTACCAGGATGATCATAATCAAAAAGAAACAGAACAAGTGTTGAGGATGTAGAGAAACTGGAACCCTCATACATTGCTGGGAATAAAGTACTGACACATGATACAACATGGGTGAACATTGAAAGCATTATGCTAAGTGAAAGAAGCCAAACAAAAGACAAGACAGGGCATATATATGTATGATTCCATTTATATGAAATATCAAGAACTGGCCAATCCATAGAGACAGAAAGTAGATAACTGGCTCTAAGGGGCTGGGGGGAGGAGGAAATGGGGGATGACTGCTAGTGGAGCTTCCTTTTGGGATAGTAAGAAAGTTCTAGAACCAGATAGTTCTGTGGTGGTTGCACAACATCGTGAATGAACTTTATGCCATTGAATTGTACATTTTAAAATGGTAAATTTTATGTGTAGCTTACAACAACAACAACAAAATGCTCCAGAGTAGTCCCGCTGCCATCTGATACCACTTGATGCCATATGGAGCAGAATGAGTGCCATCTCAGCCCTGCTCAAATTCCTGACATGCAAAATTATGAGATGTAATAATGTTTTATTTTAATTCAAGCATAATTAACATACAGCATTATATTAGTTTCAGATGTACAATACAGTGATTTAACACTTCTATACATGGCTCAGTGTCCATCACAGTAAGTGTGGTCTTCATCCCCTTCACTTAATTCACCCATCCTCCCTCCCACCTTCCTTCTGGCAACCACCCCAGTTTGTTCTCTAAATTTAAGAGTCTGTTGTTTCGTTTGTCTCTTTTTTGTTTTTGTTCATTTGTTTTCTTTCTTAAATTCCACATATGAGTGAAATCATATGGTATTTGTCTTTCTCTGACTGGCTTATTTCACTTAACATTATACCTTCTAGCTCCATCCACGTCATTGCAAATGGCAAGATTTCATTCTTTTTATGGCTGAGTAATATTCCATCACATGTGCCCACCCCCCCACACACACCCCACATCTTCATCTTTATCCATTTATCAATGGACACTTGGGTTTCTTCCATATCTTCGTTATTTAAAAAATGCTGCAGTAAACATAGGAGTGCATATATCTTTTTATATTAGTATTTTTGTTTTCTTTGGGTAAATACCTAGTAGTAGAATTACTGGATCATATGGTAATTCTATTTTTGATTTTTTGAGAGAAGTAATAACGTTTTTTAAAAAAATCATTGACTTCTGGTTTCTGGTCTGCATGTAAGGAGCTTGGAATTCATCACTCCATCCCAACAAGTGAAAGCCTGAACAGACTGAAAAACCAACAACTCTTCTTAGATCTGTAAGTGAGGGGAGGACACAGGGCAGACCACTGCTCCCAAGATTGGAGAGACAGGCAAATAACAGGGGGGGTCATGGTTTTTTGGAGCAGAGATTAATGATAGGAAACCACCATGAGAATGAGGGCCAGGGTAGAAAAACCTGAACTATAATCAACAAATTGTTGAATGCTTAGTGTGGACAAGTCTGAGAGTTAAAAACTCCAGTCTTTGATTGTCAAGATGTCAGTTCTTCCCAACTTGATCTATAGATTCAATGCAATCCTAGTCAAAATCCTAACATCTTCTGGATATTGATAAACTGTTCCTAAGATTTATTTATTTATTTATTTATTTTTTTAAGATTTTATTTATTTATTCGAGAGAGCGAGAATGAGAGAGAGTACATGAGAGGGGGTAGGGTCAGAGGGAGAAGCAGACTCCCTGCCGAGCAGGGAGCCCGATGCGGGACTCGATCCCGGGACTCCAGGATCATGACCTGAGCCGAAGGCAGTCGCCTAACCAACTGAGCCACCCAGGCGCCCTGTTCCTAAGATTTATATGGAGAAGCAAAAGATCCAGAAGAGACAACACAATATTGAAGGAAAAGAAGAAAGTTGGAGGACTGACCTTATCCAACTTCAAGACTTACTATGAAGCTGCAATGTGGTATTGGCGGAAGAACAGACAGATCAATGGAACATAATAGAGAACTTGGAAATAGGCCCATAAAAAATAGTCAACTGATCTTTGACAAAGGAGTAAAGGCAATACAGTGGAGCCAAGACAGTCTCTTCAACAAATGGTGCTGGAACACCTAGACATTCACATACAAAAAAAAAAAAAAAAAAGAATTTAGACGCAGATCCTTCACAAAAATTAACACAAAATGGATCATAGACCAAAATATAAAATAGAAAACTATTGAACTAGAAGATCACATAGGAGAAAACCTAGAAGACTTTGGGTATGATGATGACTTTCTAGACACAGTACCAAAGGCACAATTAATGAAAGAAAAATTGACAAGCTGGACCTCATTAAAATTAAAAGCTTCTTCTCCATGAAAGACCAATGTCATGAGAATGGGAAGTCAAACCACAAACTGGGAGAAAAGATTTGCAAAAGACATATGTGATAAAGGACTTTTCTTGAAAATATTCAAAGAACTCTTAATAAGAAAACAATACAACCCAACTAAAAAAAAAAATGGTCCAGAGATAACAGGCATCTCACCAGAGATGATATACAGATAGCAAATAAGTATATGAAAAGATGATCCATGTCCTAAGTCATTAGGGAATTGCAAATTAAAACAGCAATGAGATATGGCTACACTCCTATTAGAATGGCCAAAATCCAGAACACTGACACCACCAAATGCTGACAAGGATGTGGAGCAACAGGAACTCTCATTCATTGCTTGTGGGAACACAAAATGGTATAGTCACTTTGGAAGACAGTTTGGCAGTTTCTTACAAAACTAAACACATTCTTGCCATACCATCTTGCAATCACTCTCCTTGGTATTTACCCAAAGTAGTTTAAAGCTTATGGCAACACAAAAACCTGCACCTAAGTGTTTATTGCAGTTTTACTCTTAATTGCCAAAACTTGGAAGTGACCATTGTCCTTCAGTAGGTGAATGGATAAATAAACTGGCATATCCAGACAATGGAATATCACTCAGTGTTAAAAAGAAATGAACTATCAAGCCATGAAAAGACATCGAGAAACCTTAAATGCATATTAATAAGTGAAAGCAGCTGATGTGATGGGCGCCTGGGTGGCTCAGTTGGTTAAGCGACTGCCTTCGGCTCAGGTCATGATCCTGGAGTCCCGGGATCGAGTCCCGCATCGGGCTCCCTGCTCGGCAGGGAGTCTGCTTCTCCCTCTGCCCCTCCCCCCTCTCATGCTCTCTGTCTCTCATTCTCTCTCTCAAATAAATAAATAAAATCTTTAAAAAAAAAAAAAGAAAAGAAAAGAAAGCAGCTGATGTGAAAAAGCCATTTACTGCACGATTCCAACTATCTGCCTTTCCAGAAAAGGCAAAACTCTGGAGACAATGAAAATATAGTGGTTGCCAGAAGTTGGAGGGATTGAGGAGAAATGAATGGACCAAGCACAGAAGATTTTTAAAAAGACTTATTTATTTTATATATAGAGAGGGGGGCGGAGCAAGATGGCGGAGGAGTAGGAGACCTGGATTTCGTCTCCTCTCAGGAATTCAGCTGGATAGGGATCAAACCATTCTGAACACCTA
>NC_138385.1:13661865-13738921 GCF_054177405.1 Leptonychotes weddellii | reverse complement strand
TGGGTGATGGACATTGGGGAGGGTATGTGCTATGGTGAGCACTGTGAACTGTGTAAGACTGATGAATCACAGACCTGTACCTCTGAAACAAATAATACATTATATGTTAAAAAAAAAAAAAGGAGATAGTAGGAAGGGAAAAATGAAGGGGGGGAAATCAGAGGGGGAGACGAACCATGAGATACTATGGATGCTGAGAAACAAACTGAGGGTTCCAAAGGGGAGGGGGGTGGGGGGATGGGTATTAAAGAGGGCACGTATTGAATGGAGCACTGGGTGTTATATGCAAACAATGAATCAGGGAACACTACATCAAAAAGATAAATAAATAGAGAAAAAAATAAAAAATAAAAATAATGATAACAAAGAGTAAGATATAAGGTTAGCATACAAAACTCAATTGCTTTCCTAAATACCAACAATTAAAACTGGAATTTGAAATTTAAAAAACAATACCATTTGCAACAACAGTATTGTGTTGGGGGCTATTCAGGGTCTTTCATCTTTCCCTATAATCTTTACAGCCAGTTTGTCAATAACTACAAAATAACTTGCTGAGATTTTGATTGGAATTACTTTGAATCTATAGATCATGTTAGACAGAATTGATATCTTATTGATACCGAATCTTCCAATTTGTGAACATGGAGTATCTCTTTATTATATAGATTTTGTGGTTTTCCACATAGAGATCCTGTACATATTTTGTTTGATTTCAAACAAGATTCAGTATTAATAAGATACTGAATCTTCCAATTTGTGAGCATGGAGTATCTCTTTATTATATAGAATTTGTGGTTTTCCATATAGAGATCCTGTACATATTTTGTTTGATTTCAAACAAGATTCAGTATTAATAAGATATCAGTTCTAACATGATCTACAGATTCAAAGTAATTCCAATCAAAATCTCAGCAAGTTATTTTGTAGTTATTGACAAACTGGCTGTAAAGATTATAGGGAAAGATGAAAGACCCTGAATAGCCAACACAATACTGAAAAATAAGAACAAAGATGGAGGACTCACACTACCCAATTTCAAGACTTAGTATAAAGCTACAGTAGTCAAGAGTATGGTATTGATGAAAGAGTAGACATATAGAAGAATGGAACAGAGTAGACAAACCAGAAATAAAGCCACACATATAGTCAACTGATTTTTGACAAAGGAGCAAAGGCAATTCAATGAGGAAAGCGTAGTGTTTTCAACAAATGGTGTTGGAACAACTGGATGCTCATATGGAAAAAAAGGAACCTAGACACAGATCTTATATCTTTCACAAAAATTAACACAAAATGGGTCATAGGTCTAAATATAAAGTGAAAAACAATGAAACTTCTATAAGAAAACATAGGAGAAAACCTAGATGACCGTGGGTTTGGAAATGAGCTTTTATTTTTTAAATTTTTTTAATTTAAATTTTACTTAGTGAACATACAATGCAATATTGGTTTCTGGAGTAGAATTCAGTGATTCACCACTTATATACAACACCCAGTGCTCATCGTAAGTGCCCTCCTTAATCCTCATCCCCTATCTAGCACATCCCCCACCTACCTCCCTCCATCAACCCTCTGTTTGTTCTCTATCATTAAGAGTCTCTTATGGTAGGGTGCCTGGGTGGCTCAGTTGCTTGAACATCCGATCTTTGATTTCAGCTCAGGTCATGATCTCAGGGTCCTGAGACTGAGCCCCATATCAGGCTCCATGCTCAGTGGGGAGTCTGCTCAAAGATTCTCTCTCCCTCTGCCCCTCCCCCTGCTCTTTCTCTTTCTATAATAAATCAATCAATCTTTGGAAAAAAGAGGCTCTTATGGTTTGTTTCCCTCTCTCCCTTTGGAAATGAGCTTTTAAATTCAAAACCAAAAGCATGATTCATAAAAGAAATTTGATAAGTTGGACTTCACTAAAATGAAAAACTTCACTGTGACAGACACTGTCAAGAGAATGAAAAGACAAACCACAGACTGGGAGAAAATACTTGAAAGACACATGTCTCTAAAAGACTTGCATTCAAAATATACAAAAAATTCTTAAAACTCAATAAGAAAACAAACAACACAATTTGAAATTGGGAAAAAGATCCAAATAGATACTTCACCAAAAGACAAATACAGCTGACAAATAAGCATATGAAAAGAGGCTCAACATCATTTGTCATTAGGGAACTGCAAATTAAAACAAGATATCATGGGGCGCCTGGGTGGCTGACCCAGTTAAGCGACTGACTCTTGGTTTTGGCTCAGGTTGTGATCTCAGGGTCATGAGATCAAGCCCGGTGTCAGGCTCTGCACTTAGCAAGGAGTCTGCTTGTGACTCTCTCCCTCTCCCTCTGCCCCTCCCCCTACTCTCTCCTTCTCTCAAATAAATAAATCTTTTTTAAAATAAATAAGCAATAAAACAGGATACCTATTAGAATAGCTAAGACCTGACCATGCCAGCAGCTGATGAGGATGCAGAGCAACAGGAACTCTCATTCACTGTTGATGGGAATGCCAAATGGTACAGCCACTTTGGAAGACAGCATGGCAATTTCTTATAAAGCCGAACATAATCTTACCATATGATCCAGCAATCATGGACCTTGGTATTTACCAACTAATAGGAATAATTATGTTCACACAAAAACATGCATGCAAGTGTTTAGGGCAGCTTTATTCACAATCGTCAAAAACTGGAGATGTCCTTCAATAGGTGATGGGTAAACAACCTGTGGAACATTCATTCAATGGACTAGTATTCAGAGATTTTAAAAAATGAGCTAAGCCACAGACAGACATGGAGGAATCTTGAATGTATACTGCTAAGTAAAAGAAGCCAGTCTAAAAAGGCCACATACTGCATGATTCCAGCTATACGACATTCTGGAAAAGGCAAAACTATAGAGACAGTAAAAAGACCAGTGGTAAACTGGGGCTCCAGGGAGAGGGACAGGGTTGAATAGGTGAAGCACAAGGGATTTTTAGAGCTATGAAATTATTCTATATGATAATGCAATTGTGGATACATAACATTATGGATTTGTCAAAATCTGTTGAACTTCAGGGCACAAAAAGTGAACCCTGGTGTATGCAAATTTTTAGAAATCATTGAGGTCAGGGGAATTCCAGGGCAGAAGGCAGAATGTGACAAAGCAATCTAACTGTATTAGACTTGTGAAACAAACATACTGAAGGAGAGGGGGTGCTGACTTAAGTAACTTTGGAGATGAGTGGGGTCTGTAAAATAACGGCAAACACACACACAATCGCTGCTGTAGTTGGAAATGTTGTCTTCCATGGGAGTACAGGGTAATGTTTCTGAAATTGTGTATATACTGGATTTAACAATTCAAGTAAACGGGTAGCAGATGGTGGGAACCAGGTTTCTTAGTGTGGGTGTGGAAGTCTGCAGATCAGCAGGAGAGGTGGTTAGAAAGATTTATGTGGTGATGGATGGAATATCAGTATGAATTCGTGTTTCACGTAATAGAAATACAGAGGTTACATCCAGAAATATTTATATATGTATATATGCACAGGTTAGCGCACACACATATTTTCTTGCTCTGTCAGCTGAAAGGGCCTCGAAGCAACAAAACGCCAGCAGCACTGGGTACAACTAGGGCCCAGATCCTGGTTTCTAATACCATTCTTCTGTAAAAGGAACCAGGTTCCCTGGAGAAAAGGCTGATTCTAGGACTGGGGAAGGAAGTATACACGATGAGCCTGGGACATCTTGTAGTGCCAGAAAGTATGGAAGTGCTCAAAACAAAACAAAAAAGTCCAAAAAATTTTTTACGAGTATGTCAAAGGGAACAGGAGCCCAATGAAAAGCTCTCAATGTCCAAAACTGGAATAATTTCAACCTCAAAATAAAGCAGTGTTACAGGATAACCCAAAGTATAAAAAAAAAATCCAAGAGCCCAAACTCCTATAAATAAATGACTGAATAAATTAATAAGTGGGAAAGAAGAAATATACCTCCTGTGCAGAAGAATGCCAAATAATTGATGTAGATCCTCCATCCTTGAGGAGGTGGAGCATAATTCCCCACTCCCTAAGTGTGGGCTACGCATAGTGACTTCCTTCCGAAGAGTACAGTATGGAAATGGGGAAAAAAGGGTAGCTTCACAGTGGAGAAACCTGACAAACACTAACTTAGGTGATCAAGAATAATATCAACAGTGATAAGTCATGTTAATAAATATGCACCCTTGGGGCGCCTGGGTGGCTCAGTTGGTTAAGCGACTGCCTTCGGCTCAGGTCATGATCCCGGGGTCCCGGGATCAAGTCCCGCATCGGGCTCCCTGCTCGGCAGGGAGTCTGCTTCTCCCTCTGACCCTCCTCCCTCTCATGCTGTCTCTCATTCTCGCTCTCAAATAAATTAAAAAAAAAATCTTTAAAAAAATAAATAAATAAATAAATAAGCACCCTTGATATGGTAACAATAGCACACATAATCCTAGTATAATAATGGTAAAAACGTCAGACAAATCCCAACAAAGGAACATTTTACCAAATACCTGACCAGTATTCTTCAAAGTTGTCAAGGTCGGGGTGCCTGGGTGGCTCAGTCGGTTAAGCATCTGCCTTCAGTTCAGGTCATGATTCCAGGGTCCTGGGATCGAGCCCCGTGTTGGGCTCCCTGTTCAGCACGGAGTCTGCTTCTCCCTCTCCCTCTGCCCCTCCCTCCAACTTGTGCTCTCTCTCTCAAAGAAAATCTTAAAAAAAAAAAAAAAAGCTGTCATCAGAAACAAGGACAGTATAAGAAACTGTCACAGCCAAGAAAAACCTAAGAAGACTCACAATTAAATGTAATGCAGTATCCTGGATGGAGGCCTGGAACACAAAAAGGACATTAAGTAAAATCTGCAGAAACTTGAATAATAACTGTAGTTTACAATAATGTATCAATATTGGTTCCTTGCTTGTACCAAATGTCTCATGGTAACCTAAGATGTTAGCAGTAGGGGAAACTGAGTATGGGGTATGCGGGAACTCTGCACCATCTTCCCAATTTTTCTATAACTCTAAAACAGTTCTGAAAAATAAAGTTTATTTAGAAAATATCATTTTAAAAAAAGAAGTAGGGGGACTGTTTAAAATTAGAAACTGGAGAGACACACTGAACAATATAGTTTGCGAACCTTGGTGGGGGCAGCTATGAAAGTCATTCTGGGGATACATGGGGAAATTTGAATATAATATTGGATGATTCACCATTTTCTTCAGGGTGAGAGTGGTACTGTGGTTAAATGGGAAATGTCCTCATCCTTATAGGAACAGACCACTGACGTATTTAGGGATGTCATGGTGTTGTGAAGTGTGATTATGAAGTCCACACTTAACCATAAACTATTCAGGAGGGGACAAAAGCACGTTTGGAGACAACAAAAGCAAAAGTGGCAAAATGTTAGGAATGGTGACCAAATGAAAATGTATTGGCATTCCTCATAGTATTCTTTCATGATTTCTGTAAGTTTGAAATTTTTCAAAGTAAAATTTTAGAAAAATATCAGTAGGATTCTAGAAATGGACAAAATGATACTAAAGGCCCTCTGGAAATATAAACATGCATGAATAACTAGGAAAAAGTCCTGAAAATAGTAATAATGCAGTGTGGACTAGCAATGTGAAATATGAAAGTGTATAGCAACTTAAAATAATTAAAAGACTGGTAATTTTTGTAACAGACTTCAGAGCTCAGAAACAGATCTAAATATACACGGAAATTCAATGTATGGATGAAGATGGCTTTTCAAATCAGTGTGGGGAAAAAAGCAAAAAAGTGGGGCTGCGATAACCAGATAGCCATTTGGGGAGAAAAGTGTTGAATCCTTACCTCATTCCTTCTACCTAAATAAAGTCCAAATGAATCAAAGATTTAAAGGTTAAAAAAAAAACTTAAAAGTACTGGAAAAATACATTAAATTTATTCTTAAATGTAAAGAAGGCCTTTTTAAGCAAGGCATGAATCCCTGAAGCCATAAAGACTGATAAGTTTAACTACATAAGTAAGTAAATAAATAAATCAATCTCAGGAAAATATTCTTAAACATATGACAATGGACCAATTTTCTTAGCTTACAAAGAGCTCATACAAATCAGTAAAAAACAAATCATCTAATAGAAAACAGAACATGACCACACAGTTCACAGAAAATGAAATATAAGTAACCAATAAGCATGAAAATGTGTTCCATATCCTTCATTAACATGCAATATAGCTAACGCAAGATGTAAGATATCATTTATTCCGTTTCAGATGATCAAATGTTCAAAAGTTTAGTACCCAGTATCAGCGTGGGCCTCGGAAATAATTGTTCTTACAAATTATACGTGGGAGAATAACTGGGCCAAGATTCCTGGAGAACAATTTGGCAATAACTACTTAATTGAAAATGAAAAATACCCTTTGATCCAGCAATTCTATTGCTAAGAATTAACTCTGGGTATAATCTCATTATATGTATAACTATGTTCACTGCAATATGGTTTAGCTATAGTAAAATATTGAAAACAACCTGAGATCCTCTCAGTGTTTGAACATTTGTAACACATTCCTACATTGGAAAACCACACGGTCATTAAAAATACTGAGGTATTTCTGTATATTCTGATACAGAAAGATCTTGTAAGACACAGGTAGCAAAAAACAGCAACGTACAGAAGAATGTCTGATTCCATTAAGGTAAAGTTTTTAAAATATATATTGGCTGGTAAATAATTTTTCCCCAAACGAATATACAGGATACTCTAAGCTGATTCCCTTTGGAGAGAGGCATTAGGCACAGGAGGGAAGGGGACAAGTTTTAATGACATGCCTTTCTGTACCATCTGATTTTTTTGTTTTTGCCACATGCATATATCATCTTTATTTTTCCCTTTTTAAAGAATACTTGATTTGGATAAGTGCCAAGTTTTACAAACCAGAACTGCCCCTTGGGTTTTCATCAGACTCTGGATTTGCCCCCTGATGCTTTTAATCATAATGATTTCCCGTTAAGTCTAAAGTTATAACAAATTTGTGATGGAATGATGGGACACTGCTACTCAAGGACTGAAATTCTTATACCCCAAAGGTCCTTTGATAATTTAGGAATATAAATGAGATTACACATTCTATTTAGACTCTAAAAAAAAACATAAAATTGCAATTCGACTTTACATGTACAATAAAAAGTAAAGTATCCATTGAATTTAGTAGAACAGCATCACACTTGGAAAAAAAAATACAGTCATAAAATTATCTCTTACATTTTTCTGGGGACAGAGAAGAGAATGAGATTTAAAAAACAAAAACAAAAACAAAAACCACTACCAAAAACAGGGTGAGACAATCATTTATTTATTGGACAGGGCAAGGCCATTTAAAGAGAGGAAACATATCCAAAAGAAGGTGTTTAGCTTGGTGTTACAGGCATCGATGTTCACAACAAACAACACTACTCAATACATCATGGAAACAGGCCACATACAACCAGGAAGCTGCTGTCATGCCACTCAAAAATAAGCCACAGTGCTTTGGAAACAGTCATTAGGGAGTTACAGAGCATCATGGTGTCCAATCCGCCGATCTGCATTTTCTGTGGCTGGGCCATTAGCCCATAGCATTTGGCTGGTTCCCTAGTTATTAAGAAGTCTCTTCCTATATTCTAGAGAGCCTTCGATAGTGCACACTTCTGAATGTCACTAAAATCGCAATCAACTGCAGGCTTAACTAGCTTACATCACTACATTTTTTTTGGACTACCCTAGGTAGTCATGGACTGTCTCAAAGTATTATAAATAAAATTCTGAATTTAATCCATTTAGCACTGTTACGATGCACCCAAACCACCTCTATTCCTATGGTACACACTGGAAAAAGAAAACAGAAATTCACTGGAGGAAACTGAAGAAGAAATTTGGGAAGCTCACCTGGCCCGAGGTATACAAGCTGCTAGCAAAGTTAGATGCACCTGAAAACTATGTCAATTCTCTGCCAAACTATGGGGCATCATTTTTACTGGGACTTTCCTGACTGGACAGGCAAAGATTTCAATATCCATTCTAGAGACTAGCCAAAATATTATAAATAGTCATATATCACGAGTGCTTGGTTATGAGCAAAAGCCATTCAGCCTAAGATTGACGAAGAAACGTGGTAAGTGCCTGGCCCTCCCTACTCCACATCTACTGATTTGACCAACCACTTCCTTTCACAGCGATCACAGTTCTCAAGGGGAGAAGTTCTCACTCCACATAGAACAAAACTATACTTGGGAAGCCAGTCACTGAAGACCAGACATTGTGAGAATCCATTCATATTAAAGGACCAGAATAGGCGAATCTAGAGAGGCAGAAAGTACATTAGTGGTTGCCCGGAGCTGGGAGGCACTGGGGCAGGGGGATATGAGAGGCACCCGCTAAAGGGTACAGGGTTTCTTCTGGGGGTGACAGAAATGTCCTAAAACGCACTGTGGTAGTGGTTGTACAACTTTGCGAATATATGACAAAACCATTGAACTGTACCCTTTAAATGGCTGCACTGAAGGTATGTAAATAATAAAAAAGGAAGGCAGCCCCCAAAGAGAAAAGGCCCTTTCGAATCAAGCCACACCTGAGGAAATGGCAGGCCAGCCTGATGGAAGGAGCTCGTTTCTCATACAATATTTTGATTTAATTATCACATTAACCCCTGAATTCCATTTTTAACTCATTTCTAAATTATCTTGGGCTATCAGCAGATTTCTAACTTTGTTCTCCTTAGAGAGCAGAGTCAGTGTTCCATTGATACATTGGGTTGGCAAAACAAAACTAAACAACAGTAAAAGCTCAATGACAAAAGAGTCTCGTGCTTTGGGGCTGTGTGTTACCAGGCAGAATAGAAGAGCTGAAGTCCATTTCTAATGGGAAAAATGCCATCCAGCAGAAGGGCCTCTTATGACTCTTGCCGAAAGCGTGTTGCTTTTCAAGTCTGCATAGTTATTCCCTTTGCACCTATACAATTCAAAGAAAGCAATGTTTTCATACCTGTACAGTTCAACAAAAGCAACCTCCTTTACAAAGAAATATTAAGCTCCCTGCAGATCAAAGGGCTAGCCAAATCCCCTAAACCCAAAATTACTGTTTCTAAAAAAAGTCTACTCTGTCCCCTCATCCTCAACTTCGGCAGCATCCAACAAAGATGGAAAAACTCTAAGCCTGCTAACGAATCCGAAGCTATAAAACAGTTTCTTAAATGACTTTAATTGTTTTTCATTGAAGATATTAGTTCCAAATATTTAAAACATATTTGTCCCAATGCCTTTGAAGCCTACCTTTGATGAGAAGTTTCCTTTAGTTTTACTAATTTGCTAGTTTAGTAAGCAATAAAATAACAGAGACTTTGAATAAGTTAAACTGGCTGATGACAAGTAATCAGTTTTCTTCAGTGATTACTATTTTTCTACACAGGCAGGATAATCCATGAAATCATGAATGGTCTTTTGGTCTGTCTTCAACTATTCTTTAACTACATAACCAACTGGGGAAATTTCTGACAGAGAAATGAAGAGAACACAAGTAGCTTTACAGCAAGTTGAATTTGTTAAATATATTTATGACAAAGAATTTCTGACACAAGAATTGCTCACTGCACACAGAACCCCAGAGAAGTGATGAAACAAGACAGTCAATGTTAGGAGGTATATGGGAGTGGGGTGGGGCAAGAAGTCATGAGAAATTAAAAACTGGCAAGCATCTGCTGAAGCAGAGCCACTTTTTAGGGGTCGTAAGAAAAACTGATAAGCCACCATTTTGGTCTCTTTAGAGAAGTCCATTTGTTGTTAAGAACCGAAGACTTTTTAACTTTCATTCATGCTGCAAAATGCAGTAGTCACATTATTTCCAAAAGGATCCTAAAAACTCAAGTGCAAAAGAAAAGAAATCTAAGAAAATAAATAATTACAAAATCATCAACATTTTTCAAAGTAATGTGTTCAAAACAGTGACTTTTACAAATGATATGAATTTGTTTTAAATGGAAAAAAGAATTCTCTCTATGAAAGATCAAAAAGACTCATTTCACAGATAACTTATGCTCCATTAACGATTTGATTAACAGTGTACAAATAAGAGCCACAGACTTTTTTTAATTAGGTCTGAAAGATCAATATAATATAAATACTGATGATGGGGGGAGTGTTTTATACCCCAAACTCCAATATTCCAGCTCTGTGTCCTGTCCTGTTATTATAATTTGTAAAAATCTTAACGACGCAGTGATTCAAGTTTTCGTAACTTCAATGATGTGTTCGAGGACAATGCATCTTGATTTGAAGAGTTTGTTGTATCCGAAGGCCGGAACAGTACTCGACCACGATGGTTAAATACATAAAATGATGGGTGATTCCTTAATGTGTCAAATGTCCTTAAAAGAAAAAAACAAAGTATCCACTTTAGATACACCTGTACAAAAGCCTATTTGAAAACAAGCAGGCTTCTAATGAATTATGAATTTGCTATGGGTTATACTCTTAACTAAGTTTAAATCCATGAGATCAGGCTAGACATGGCAATCATATTGGGTCTCGTGATTTTTTTTTTCCTGTACAAGGAAAATAAGAAACCTGGAAAAGCAACATAAAGCTCTCAAATCTTTCCTTCAGCCACTCCTTCCAAGATGCCTATGACTATAGCACAAATAATCGCTCAGCTTTAATCACTTCTATAAATCTTAAAACTAGCTAGCCCATGCCAAATAGTCTTTTAAAAAACCAGTACATAGATTGTACCTTTGATTATTCTCATTTGGCCCTCACTATTCAAGCAATATGATCATTTCATAGATCTGTTTCCAAGAATCTTTCAAATACAACAAAAAAACTCCTTTGGCCCTTCTGTACCTACTGTTGTCCAAACTCATATATTTTGCTACCACCTACTAAATTTATATATTTTGCTACCACCTACTTAATGCCATTCTGTTTTACTTCTTTCTTTCCTGGCCCTTTGCCTGTGATTCTTGGTAGACTCTTTGTAAGAACTATAGTGGGTGGTAATAGTAGAGCATCCTTTCTTCTTTCCCAATGAGATATGTGTAGTCGAAAAAAGTTCACAAACACCTAAGTGTACGGCTTTTAGTACTGGTTTGTTTAAACATTATTTTCCTGAACAAAGACAACTCTGCCTTGATAAGAACTCAAATCTCAAAGTCAGCCCACCTAAAATTCCAAGCATACTCCTACATAAAACAGGAAGCCTGACATGTGACTATTTAAAATGTAAATTGAAAAGTAAAAGTAACAAGGGGGTGAGTTTCTTCTAACAAATAAATGTTTATTGTGAACCCTTCTGAGGACACATTGTAAAGGGTTAAAATTTCCAGGCTCAAGAAGGTAGGTAAAGTCCAGAGATGGAATTGAACAAAGCTAAAGGATAACTTTATGAAAGTAAGCAATATGGAAAAGAAAAGCAAGCCAAGCTCAAGAAAACAGCTTAGAAGCAGCACAGGAGAAAAGAGAAAGCAGAATAACAAATATACTGTAATCCAAGAATAGGAAAAGGCCAAAGAGCAGTTTAGGTCACAGTCTAGGCTCAAGTGATAGAGGAAACGGACCAAAAACCCCTATTCTTCCAAAGACTAAGCTGGGACATGAGGATAAAAAGAGGAAAAAATGGAAGGGAGGGGGGTGGGAGGGGAGGGAAGGAAAAAAGAAAAGATGAAAGGAAAACATTTCTGAGGGAATATCTTCCTATTTGTCTATCCCCTTCCACCCATCGAACCAATAAATAATTTTAAGCAAATATAACATGACATCTGAGTCTAATGTCAATAATCTGTCATTCAACTTCCATTTTTCTATCATATCAAACACTGCCTCAATATTTTGACCTCATTATTCACACAAACTGCATCATCAAAATGTAAAAACAAAATCAACTTTTATGTACCAGAAAACATACATTTTAAATTATGTAAATGAAGCAAAACCCCTATGAAACGAAGTGCCTATGAAAAGGGAAGGACTTACTTATTTTTTAGTTCTGAAGTGGCATCCATGTCTTTAAACTCTCCTGCAATATGAACTATACCATAACAGGTAACTGCAAAGGCCAGAAGTGTCTGAAGAACTATCTGTGAGTATAAAGATTGAGATTATCAAATAACATACAAATGTCATCATAAAAATTTATAATTTTCCCTCCATCTCTTTTTAGCCTCTGACACGTATTTCTCCCAGATCCTATCGAGTCAATTCTCACTTTAAATAATTTGAACTCAGACACAATAAAACCTTCTACAAATTCTGTGGAGCAGCTGCAAAAATACTTCTAGGTTTTGCTCAAATAGCAAACAGGTACTGAGCCATTCAGAACTCAGTTACCAACTATTACCTGCTTCCAAGAGCAACTAAGACTTTGTTAATGTATTATTGTTAAATATCATAGAGTATAAAGAAGAATACCCCTGGACCCACCACCCAGCTTAAGAAATAAAACTACCAGTCCCTTTCAAGTCCCACGTGTCCCTCTCCAATTATTTCCTTCACCAACCCCCTCAAAGTTAACGATAGTTAACTATAGTTAACTATTGTACTGAATTGTATATTAATCAATTCTTTAAGGCTTTTCTTTATAATTTTACCAGATATGTATGTACCTCTAAAAAGTATATTGCTTACTTTTTCCCATCTTTGAACTTTTTTTGTGAGATTCATCCCTGTTGTAGTATATCCTTAGAGCCATTCATTCTCTTTGTATTCTATATTTCATTATATGAAAATACCACAATTTATTCATTCCACTGCTGATGGCTATGTGGGCTGTTTCCTGTGTGTTACTTTCACAATGCCTATAGAGATATCCTGCAGTAGGTCTCCTGGCACATGCGAGTAGAATCACTGGGGGAGAGTATACACACATTCAACTTCACTAGGTAATACCAAAACGTTTTCCAAAGAGGTTGTGCAAGCAAAAACTTGCAGTGTTTGATATTAACCAACCTGGGATTACAGGCACATTTGATTTTCTTGACTGTGATTTTTCTGCATTTTTCAGATTTCCCAGTTTGTAAACAGAAGCAAGCCATTTTAAGTAGATATAAATGAATATGTGTGTGGTATTGGGGGAGGGGTAATCTACCACAAAGCAAAGCAAAGGTGATAGGAGAGTGGCTTAATAGTCCCATCTATCATAACTTTCATTACAGACAACTAAAGTCAAAATTAGCCACAAGCTATTACTCTAACTTTCTGAATTAAAACTAATGTCACGTTATACCAGCTTACACATTCCTGCCACCAGTGAACCAAGACCTATTTCATACAATGCAATCATAGGCACCATTAACAAGAATGTGGCAAATCTATGAGTTATCATGAAGTTACGTCAAGATAAATAATGTTAAGTAATAAAAGGCTGATTATAAAACTATACATATATACACATAGATAATAACTTTTTAAAAGAAAAACTGTTTTGATTAGGTAAAACTATACATAATGTAAATAAAGAATGCTGTTTATGCACTGGAGGAGAGCTGAACTACTGACACACTCCAAACTGGTGGGAGTAGCAGCAGAACTGCTGAGCAGTGAGGTCACTTGTCTTTTTTATTGTATGGGGTCAGTTTTACTTTTTATGCTTACTGCTTGATTCTGTTACAAAGAAGTTACTATCTTGTCATTTAAAATCCATTAAAGATAAAAAAAAATGGTGAGTGAAGTTCACATATCATTTCAGCTTAAAAAAAAAAAAAACACTTCCTTGTTTTTCTTTACTTTTGCCACCTACATATATGTCCCTAAACAATGTTTAGTTTTGCTTGTTCTTAGACTTTACATAAAAAGGAACTTTGCTAAGAAATAAAGTCAAGTAATCAACTTAAGTCCATCTCAGACTATGAACAGAGCAACTTCTAGAACGACTACTTAAACTACAGTTCTAGAAACCAAACAGAGAAATCTTTTGTTTCCAAATCTTCGGGTTTCACAATGAGTGACAAAGAGTAAAGTAGTGAACAGATGTTACTTCATGTCTGGAAAATTTTAAGAGAACAAGAACCAGTAAAAAATTATTATAAGCTATGTGGCTAATTTTTAAAATATATTTTAACGGAATATAAATGACCAACTTACATCTATTGGCAGTGATTCATCTTCCTTTTCTGTTAATCGCATATAAGAACGATCTATAAACCAGAAGCATACCATTAAGGAAATTGTAGCCCATTTTTCTTTCTTAAAATGCAAGCAAATCAATATACCAAAGAAGCGGCTGACTTATATGCTACATAAAGTAATGCTAATCCCGGATTCCTCAA
Source organism: Leptonychotes weddellii (assembly GCF_054177405.1). NCBI lineage: Eukaryota > Metazoa > Chordata > Mammalia > Carnivora > Phocidae > Leptonychotes > Leptonychotes weddellii. The sequence goes on along the minus strand of NC_138385.1, from coordinate 13,724,652 downwards.
AAACCTCTATCTTGTAAGGCAGTCAGCCTGATCTTGAACTATTTTACTTTCATCATGACCTGCTTTGTCACCTTACAAAACACGGTAAGAGTGAAAGGTGAGCAAGTATGAGGAAGAAATACCTAAACATGTTGGTTTTTTTTTTTTTTTTCCTTTCGGTACTATGGGAAAACTAGAATCCTCTGAAACTAACAAGTTTCTTTCACTAACTGGTCAAAGAAATCACAATTATTTAAAAACGGATAATCCTACAGAAAACCTCAACTCTGAAATAGCACCGCCATCACAAGGTATGGATAAAGTAATACTGGCATGGACATGTTTTTTTCCTGAGAGACTATGTTGGGGCAGCGGTGGGATAGGAGAAATTCCAGAACGTCAATTTCCTTTTTTTTTTTTTTAAGATTTTATTTGTTTATTTGACAGAGAGAGACACAGCGAGAGAGGGAACACAAGCAGGGGGAATGGGAGAGGGAGAAGCAGGCTTCCCGCTGAGCAGGGAGCCCGATGTGGGGCTCGATCCCAGGACCCTGGGATCCTGACCCAAGCCGAAGGCAGACGCCTAACGACTGAGCCACCCAGGTGCCCCCAGAACGTCAATTTCTGCCTCTCTGATTAAGTCCTAATTCTGCTGCTGCCTTAGCCTCAGGAAGCAGCAAGGTATGAAAGAAAAGGACCAGGATTTGGAAGCTGATAAGCCTGGATCATAAAACCAGCTCCTCCACTTACTGTCACTGACTTTATCTCATCAAACCTTAAGACATCTTCATGCACTGTAACATGCATCTCAATTTCAGAGTGTTAAAATGTAGGAGTGGGAGGGGGAGTGTGTCTCAGAATCAAAGAAATACAGTATCTTTCTGCTAAGTGTCTGCAACAGTAAAATGGGGATAGTGTGAAGATTACAGTAGATACATGGTAGCCATTCCGCCATAACAAAGTTCATCCCAGCAAAGGTGAGCTTGCCATAGCACAACAGTGTGCTTGCTATCTGCTGCTACAGTCTAACACGACACAATTAGCTTCAAAGGTAAATATTAGTCCTTTTGCAACATGAGCATTATAAAGAGGTCCCACTGCAGTGACAAATGCCACAAGGCATTCTCATCTCACCGGAGACACAAAAACACAAAATCCTAATTCTAGAAAAACCTGGCACGATCCCTACTTAACAATGTGCTGTGGACTTAAAAACCCAAATTGCTGTGAGTGAACATGCAGTGACTCTTAAAAGAAAATGTGTTTAGAGACATTTCTGAAGTTTTATCTTACAGGTTTAACATAAGGACCTGTGTAAAAGAAACATCAATCCAATACCAAAAATAGGTTTGGCTAACTTCCTACTTGTCCGTTCAATTCCTAGCCAGCTTTCGTCTTTGCATGCAGCCTAATCGGACTCTAACACTACCTCTAACCAGGCATTTCCTCATCTGTAAAACGAAGGGGTTGGACTTTAGAGATCTCCTTGCTCGAGTACTGTAAAATTTTACAGCTGAAGCCAATTGTAGAAAATGACGCAGTACTCCACAGTATCCTGATCTCTAGGGTAGTGCTTCTCAAACGAATGTGCAGACAGATCACCTGGGGATCTTATTAAAATGCAGATTAGGATTCAATAAACTCTGGGGCGGGGCCTGAGTTTCTGCATTTCTAACAAGCTCCCAGGCGATTCCCTGGAGGCTGGTCCGTTGAACACCCTTGAGCCTCAAGGCTCTAAGATATTCCCTTAACCCTCTCGTCTCCCACCTCCCATCCCCGGCCTGTCTCCACGCATCCTGACATACTCTTAGCATAGCATCTGTATCACTTTATTGTGGTTCTTTACTGATTCCACTTGACTTTGAACTCCCTTGGGGCATCACTGTACCTCTGGCACCTAAGCACAGCGCAATTTCAACCACTTACACAAAACTGAATTTCATAAAGCAGTGTAGCACATAGGCTCTAGAGTCAAACTGCTTATCTTTGAATCCTGGCCCCACCATCATCGCTGTCAGTTTATGCAAGTTTCCCAGCTTGCACAAACTGCGTGTCTCAACTTCATCTTTCAAGAGCGGTAACAACAATAGCTACCTCACAGGGCTTTTGGTAGGACTGAATTAGATGATAGATGTAAAGCGCTTAGTTCAGTGCCTGGCACATAGTAAGCATTTAATAAACGTTAGCTATTATTATTGTCGTCATTTAAGACTGGAGCTTTGGAGAAACTGTCACAGAATAGAGAAGACCGGGGAAACATGACAACCAAATGTAATGTGATACCCTGCTTGATTCCTGGAATAGAAGACCTTATTGGAAAAACTGGTAAAACCCAAATAAAAGTTAGACTTTAGTTAGTAGTATTATACCAATGTCAGTTTCTTAGTTGTGACAATATACCGTGGTAATAGAAAGTGTTATCAATGCAGGAAACTGGGTGGGGGTATACAGTAACTCTACTATCTTTGCAACTTTTCTGTAAAATTTCAAAAAAAAATGTATTTAAAAATAAAGCTGAGTTTCCATCAGACAAATGTCAATACATGTTTGTAAAAAGTAGTTAAAATAACTGGATCATTTTAATTCTATATAACAAACAAAAGGTTTTATCTTGAAAAAAAAATTAAAGCTTTGGAGGAATTCACATTTCATTTTCTACTTTATTCCTGAAGATGGAAAGTAATCTAGCAAATGAATAAAGTTCAACTTTGAATTCACTTCCTTCATTCAACAAATTTACTGAGTACCTACTGTGGGGAACACTGTGCTAGGCACAAGGATCGCAGCAATGAACAAAATGGGCTGCCCTCGTGGGCTCTATAGGCTGGGGCAAAGGTTAGCAAACTTTTCCCGTAAAAAGTCAGATAACAAATATTTTGGGCTTTGCAGGCCATACTGTCTCTGTGTCAACTACTCAACTCCCCACTTGGAAAGCAGCCAGACAATACCTAAACGAATGGGTGTGACTATCTGCCGGGAAAACTTCATTGATGGACACTGAAACTTGGATTTTATGTAACTGTCATGGATCATAAAATGATATTCTTTTGCTTTTTTTCCCCCAACAAATTAAAATGTGAAAACATTCTTAGCTCACTACAAAAACAGAAGAGAGTCTGCATTTGGCCCACAGGCCAGTTTGCTGACCCCTGGTCTAGTAGAGAAGGAAGACCACAAACAGATCAGCTGTCTCAAGACGGCACCACCTCCTCTGCTAGACTCCAAGTTTCTTCTTGATGATACAATTGTATGTGTATGCTAAAGTACTTTTACTTTTTTTCTTTTAAACTTCCCAGTGACTCTGTGACATAGAAAAAGCAAGAATTAAAATTCACCTCAATGAAGGCTCAGAGAAGGGACATGACTTGCCCAAGGTCACACAGATTTAGCGGTAAAGCAAGTTTTTCAGAACCAGCCCTCCAGACTCCCAGTCCAGTGCTCTTTCTCCTGTACCACAGTGCCCCCATGAGGCAAACGGTCACTTAACTTCTCAGTCTCTGCCTGGACAGCCCAGAAGTACCCAAGATGTTGTCCACCTAGTTGTCATGGGACCATGAGCATCGAGGTCCTCAATCTGACACTTTGCCTGCTCAGTCCCACGCTGGATCTGACATCACCTGTCCCGGATTCCCGGACCTACTCCCTCTCTGGCCACCCTGCAGCCTGACACAGACTCCCTCTTTGCCCACCCTGCAGCCAGCTCAGAGCCCTCTCCCAGACACCCTCTTCCCCTTCCACCCCTGCTGCAATCTCAGGTGCCCATCTCCTCAAACTCAGACTCCGAGCCTTCCACCGGGAAGCCCCGCGCCGCTTCTCGGAGTCACCACCCAACTCTAAGGGCTCAAATGACCATTCCTGGGACACTCGGTCCGACACTCCCTCAGGGTGCTCCCACACACCACCCCCGGAGTCCCACACAGGAGCGGTCGCGGTTCCCCCAGCACTTACGCTGCGCAGCGGAAAAGGCCGCGTGGGCTAGGGCAAAGAGGCCGACGCCCACCAGCCCCTTCCACAGTGACGGCGCCATGATTCCGGAGAAGCAGCAGCCCAACAAAAGAGGCGAAGGGCGGCGAGCGGTTCCTTCTTCCACTGGCGGGTGTCCGCGCAGCGCAGAGAGATGACGTCACCGAACCCCTGGGCGCGAAGTGCCTCAGAGGTGGAAAAACCAAAGAGCCGTGAGAAAGCGGAAGCAGGAATGCCGGGAAGAAGGGGAAAGCGACACGGAATAAGGTCCGCGAGTGACCATGAGCCGAGCCTGCGTGCACGGTCTCTCCGTGAGGGGCGGAGCTAAGCGGAGAGCGTACCGAAGGAGGCGAAAGCGGATCCACGGGGAAGCGGGGCGGAAGGGCGCCAGCGAATGAGCGCGGGCCGCGGAGCAAGGGGCAGGGCCCGCGAGAGACCCGGGCGGGGCCGAGGGGCGGGGCACCGGGAGGGCTGGAGGCGGAGGTTCAAGGCCGGCGGCGCTGGGTCTCTACTCCTCGCAGGGGGGTTTGTTTGTTTGCTTTGCTTTTCCGTCCCGCTGGGTCCTTTGTTTTCTGCTGGCGGGTACAGTGCTTCAGCCCTCTGGGAGCCAACACTGCTGAAGGAGGCAAGGGTGTGAAAGCGAAGAGGCGGGTGGGGTGTAGAGGAGAACAACCCGGTATTTGGAACCCCAAACACGTGGCACGCGTGGGATGCTCCGTAAAAGTTAGTTCCCTTCTCCTTACCTTCAAAAGGTCTTGAAGAAAGACTCGCGCCCCAAGGGGTGTGGTGCCGCGCGGGAGGGCTTTGTCCTGAAGAGAGGCAGTTTACGTTAGGGAGAAATGAAAGGGGAGGAATAAAAGGACGCGCACAACGCCAGCCCACCTCTATCTCTGATCAGGAAAAAAGTGTACTCTCCTTTCTCGATTTGTCTTTGTCTCCATCCCCTAAAATGTACACATTCATTAGTGAGAGTCTCCCCTTCTTTCCACTCTGCTCTCCTATGGCGAGCTCACCTCTTCATTCCCACCGCAAGCGGTAACACAGTAATTCCAAAGCGACATCTCAATCTCAAACGTCTCTCTTTGGCTCCAGACCTGCATTTCCAGACCTGCTAATCGCTTATTTCTATCCTGCGGCACTTCAAACTGAATATGGCTAAGACGGAATTCATCCATTTTTCCAAACTCTGCACCAACTCCTCCAGTGCCCCTTGTCTGATTGGCACAGCGTTGTAAGCTGCATATCACAAGGTAAATGCCCTCAGCCCTGTCAGGATTCTACTTTTTAGCTGCATCAATTTTGCTAACTCTCATTTGCTCAAAGATGCCTATCCTGGACACCCCCTTTTAAACTTGCAGTCTTCCCATTCCTGGTCCCCTTAACCTGCTCTATTTCTTTCTTTCTTTCTTTCTTTAATATCACCTTCTGAAATATTCTATAATTTACCTGTTTATTATGTTTGTTGTGTTATTATTGTTCACTGTCTCTCTTCCCCCATTGGAAGGTAAGTTCCAAGAGAACAAAGATTTCTGTCCATGCCTAGAATATTGCCTGTCACATATGGTAGGCATTCAAAGAATGTTTGCTGAATGAATTATGGGAAAGAAGTGGGGAGTGATGTAGCCTTGTTTGAAAGGATCTCTATAGAGAGTCCTTCCATTTTTTTGAATTGGGTTCAGAAATCCCTGGGACTTGCATATACTCTTAAATTTTGATGACCCCTCGATTGATGATAAACATTTTCTGACGTACTTGAGCTTCCTCAAAGCTGAAAAAAAATTAGAATATAAAGAAGGCATCCAAGAGCCTTCAGATTACCTTTATACAATTTTTGTCCTCCATCTCATTTTCCAAACTTTTAATTATGGTCATTATTTTCGTCTGGGCCCACTCCAATTCTTTCACTTCTAAGCCAAGATTTGACACAGTACTCAATCAATGTCAAGTACAGTGTAATGTATTTCTTACAAATGTAGGCATATTTATAAACCACACAATCAGGAAGAACCAGGAAATAATCTTTCTGTACTTGACAGGAAAGTGCTTCCTTCGCCCCTGGGAGGTGGCTAGATAGAAAAGATAATTGACCGGGAAAAAAAGTCTTAACCCTTGGTTTTAGCTTTGATGATGGTCAAATTGAAAATAGCCTTTTCAGGCATCCTACTAAATTATCTCTGCTAATATTAATTTATCCGAAGCAGAAAAATGATTAGGTTTCTTAAGGGAGCTGAGATCTGGTTCCTTTCCTTTGAAAAGATGAGGTTACAGGGAAAAAAAGAGCCGGTAAGAAATCTGGTATTTGTATAAGCCACCAGTACATTATCCTAGTCTTCAGGGAAGTGGCCAAGCATCGAATTTAGTTTTCTCCACTACACCCTTAAGATGCATGCCCCCCATTCTCTTCTTTTGAATATCTTACCCATGTACGGATGCAAAAGAAACTACACTAGATTCACATTTTCTAGAAATAAATGGTTAACTCCTATTCAGGGAGTGGGATTTTAATGGTCTCATCTGTAAATTTTAACATGAAGGGAAGCCAAGGTATTCATAGTCATAGTTAACCAAGGATTGTATCATTGTATCATTCAAATAAGTACCTTGGGTCCATTCATACCTTGTTTTCTGGGTTGGAGTTCATTCCAAAAGTGCAAGGTACAGCTAGGAGCAGCAATGTTTTCGTGAGCTCTTAGAACAGAAGTCAAACTTCATGCGAAAGAGCATTTAAATTCCTAGGTGACCCCAGAAGTGCCTTTAGTTTTCCTAAAGAAACAGCTATTTTCCATATGCACAGAGGATCCATGATGTGAAATTGTTAAAGGTGGGGATAATGATCTCTAAAGCGTTTCCTACCCAGATGTTATTTACGAAGGCTCATCACGTCTTCCCAGGATGGTCTGTTGAATAGAGAAAGCACTGCAATCCCAAGTTGTTTTCAAGTTAATTAACTTGGTTACATGCCACCCAACTAGGCGAGTGACTTCATGCACCACTCAGATGTGCCTCCATTTCCCACGCAGATTCTCCCTCTTTCCTGAACACTCTGTCCTTTCCTACCTAGTTCAAAAATCCACTTTCCCTAGGAATATGTTGCTATTATAGGTATCTATAAGAGGAATATATCTATTGTAGGTACTAAACCTTTCTTCAAACTATTTATATTTATTCCAACCTCCCTGGGTAACTAATTCTAGAATTTTACTACCTGCTTGATTAACTAGTATTTTCAACATTTATATTGAAATTGCATCATCTCTTTTTTATTTCTTTGCAAAAATGGTGTATGTTCGGTGTAAGAAATTCAAACAATGAAACGATGTATCCCTCTTAATGCATTAAGTGGCACCTTGGCATTTACTGAGTTTTGAATCTCAGTAAACAAGACTGTGGTTACTTGATTCATATCTTTAAGACCTGTTTACTGAAAGGTTTATACCCCTGTGGTTAAAAGCATATGCTCTAGAATCAGATTGGGTTTGAATCCTGGCTTCTCCTTTACTATCCGGGAGATTGGGCAAGTTACTTAATTTCACTGTGCCTCAATTTCCTCATCTGTAAAGTGGAGATAATAACAGTACTTACCTGGTAAGATTGTTGTTAGGATTGAGTGAGACAACACAATCCTATTATTTAGAATAATCCCACTCTTGATCTCTGGGTTGTAAGTTCGAGCCCCATGTTGGGTGTGGAGATTACTTTAGAAAAATAAAATCTTGAATAAAAGAATAACCTCGCATGGTGAGTACTCAGTAAATGTTAGCCATTATTATTGCTGCTGCTGCTTCTGTAGATTCTTGTAGCTATTTTTCCAGACTAAAGGGGTTCTTTATCCCTTTAGTCTTTCTAAAAACATCAGTTGCTTCTCCCCTTTGGTTATTTTAATTGCTCTTCTCTGGACCATTTCTAGATCTACTAATATCTCTCTTGGGGTTTCATTACCACATCTGCACAAAGTATCCTAGGTTACTTGTCTGGGGTTAATATGATTATTTATTTCAAGTAGCCTTGACATTGAAAATGACACCAAAAGTCTTATTCGCTTTTGTAGCACACTGAGCTGGTATGTTCAGGAAATAAATGTAAAACTCGGGCGCCTGGGTGGCTCAGATGGTTAAGCGTCTGCCTTCGGCTCAGGTCATGATCCCAGGGTCCTGGGATCGAGTCCCGCATCGGGCTCTCTGCTCCTTGGGAGCCTGCTTCTCCCTCTGCCTCTCTCTCTCTGTCTCTCATGAATAAATAAATAAAAATCTTTAAAAAAAATAAAAAAATAAAAAAAAATAAATGTAAAACTCTAGCACTATACTGGGTCCTAACTGATATTTGGGTTTTTGTTGTTGTTGTTGTTTGTTTTTTTAGAGAGCAAGGGAGAATGGGCAAGCATGCATCTGGTGAGGGGGAGGGGCGCAGAGGGAGAGGGAGAGAGAACCCCTAGCAGACGATGTGCTGATCAGGGAGCCCAACGCAGGGCTCGATCTCATGAACCTGAGATCATAACCTGAGCCAAAATCAAGAGTGGGGCATTTAACTGACTGAGCCACCCAGAGGACCCCCCCAACTGATATTTGTGACCTATTCTTCCTCCCACTTCTTTTTTTTTTTTTTTTAAGTAGGCTCCACACCCAGCATGGAGCCCAATGCAGGGCCTGAACCCACAACCCTGAGATTAAGACCTGAGCTGAGATCAAGAGTCCGACGCTTAACTGACACTTAACCGACTGAGCCACCCGGGTGCCCCTCTCCCACTTCTTGAATATGCACATTCCCTATACCACTGCCCTAAAACTGGGTCTCTTTCTACCCTCTGTTCTTTGGAGAACACACGAACTCCTATAACTTCAATATTGTGTGTGTAGCTCCCACATCTTTCACTGGTCCTGACTTCACTCCTGAATTGCAGACCCTCCACTTGGATATCCCGCCAGTCCCTTAAATCCAACCTGTTCACAGCCAAGCTGTACCTCCTGACTCCCATTTTAATGCTATTAACAGCCCTAGGTTTTCAGGTTATGTGGGTTCAGAACCTTGGAGTAGTCTTCCAATCATTCTTCCTCAAGCATTCCCTATCTACCCACCCAATCAGTTGCCATGACGGGTTAGTCCTACCTCTGCATCAGCTGCTGTACCCAGCCTCCCTCCTCTCTTTTCCATTCCTACTGCATCCAGTAAGTTAAGGCCTTCTGACTTTTCAGCAAGACTGTGTTTCTAGCCCCCCCCCTTTTTTTTCTTTTACTTTTCTAACCTCTGAACCGGCCTCCCCTACTGCCCATCTCTCTAGATTTCATTCTTCCCCCTTTCTGCTGCCAAATTAACATTGAGGAAGCTTTGACCAGGGAAATGAATGAGTTAAAAATGTCTGTGGCATAAAGATCTTCCACAGTATGGCCTCAACTTTGCTTTCCAGCCTTCCCCTTTCCCCCAGTACGGGAATGAGTCAATTCAGTGTTTATCAAGCACCTCAGGTGAGCCAAGGACTGTGCTAACCACTGGGCTAAACTTACCTACACTTTTCAGTGATCAGGTATTTACTGAGCACTTACTATGTACCCAGTACTGTAAAGTCCTCTTTCAGTTTAATCCTTGAACTGAGTCTATGTCCCTAAGAGAATTTAATGTCATCTGCAAACACGGAGATTTCCTTGGTCCTCAGTTAAATTTGAGAGATATTCATTGATGCTCAGGTGTGTTTTATTTTTTTAAAAAGATTTTATTTATTTGACAGAAAGAGAGAGAGAGAGAGAGCACACAAGCAGAGGGAGTGGCAGGCTCCCCACTGAGCAGAGAGCCTGACATGGGGCTCGATCCCAGGACCCCGGGATCATGACCTGAGCCAAAGGCAGACGCTTAACCCACTGAGCTACCCAGGCGCCCCTCAGATGTGTTTTACTGAGTACCTATTTTGGTTAGACCTTATGCTAGATGTTGTCAGTAAAGAAATAAGTAATGCCTGGTTCCTGCCCTCAGAGTACCCATGACCTATGGAGTAACAAACATGTAACTCAAGCATGACAATATTTCAGGAGGGCTAAGAGAGAGAGTTGCCCAGTGGCCTGTGGGAGCTCATACAAGGGGCCCCAAACTCAGCGTCAGGACATCCCGGAAAGCTTAGTGACCTTTATTCTGAGTTTTGTCAGAGGAGAGAGGTTAGGTGAGGAAAGGGTTGAAGGACATTTAAGCAGAGGGAACACATTGAAAGGCACATACGTGTGTGGAAACCACGTGAAGCATTCAGGAGACTGCAGAGTTCAGAATGGCTGAAGCAAAAGATATTTGGGGGAGAAGGGTGGGCTATGAGGTGAAGAAGTGGTCGGGAGTCGGGGCTTATGGAGCATCATGGGCCAGGCTAAGGAGCCACAACTGACGACAATGGGGTCACTGGAGGGTTTGGAGCAGGGCTGTGCTATATATAATCAGATGTGTGCTTCAGAAGGATCCCTCTAGTGGAAGTATGGAATGACAGTTGGTGGAGACCAAGGCCGAGGTCAGCAAACCTTGCCCGTAAAGGACCAGACAGTAAATAGTTTAGGCTGTCTGCAGACTCTACAGTCTCTTTGGCAACTACTTAACTCTGCCTTGCAGTGCAAAAGCCGCCACAGACCATAGGTAAACAAACGGGCACGGCCGTGTCCAATAAACCTTTACTGATGGACACTGAAATGTGAATTTCACATCATTTTCATGTGTCACGAAATGTTCTTCTTTTGATTTTTGTTCAGCCATTTAAAAAAATGTATAAAGCATTCCTAGGTTCAGGCCATACCAAAACAGGTGGCAGACCGGATTCCATTGGCTGTACATTGCTAATCTCTGGACTAGCAGATGAGAGTGTGGAGAATGGAGCCAACTCTTTGGAGAAGCTCATCTCTGAGGGGGAGAGAAAACTAATGTGGTAGTGGAGGCAGGGGTAGACAAAGGCCTGTTTCTCAGAAGAGATCTGGAAGTGGTTTTGGAGAACAGGAAGAGATAGTGAGCCAGTTTTGTAAGAAATGAGTCACAGGGATGAAAGGCACAGCATAGGGAGTATAGTCAGTGGTATTGTAATGGCGTTGCATGGGGACAGATGGCAGCTACACTTGTGGGGAGCCCAGCAGAACATATAGACTTGTGGAATCACCATGTGGTACACCTGAAACTGATAATGTAACACTTAGTGTCCACTAGACTTCAATAAAAAGAAAGCTAGTGGGGCACCTGGGTGGCTCAGTCGTTAAGCGTCTGCCTTCAGCTCAGGTCATGATCCCAGGGTCCTGGGATCGAGCCCCAAGTCGGGCTCCCTGTTCGGCAAAGAGTCTGCTTCTCCCTCTCCCTCAGCCCTTCCCCCTGTCTCTCCCCCTGCTTGTGTTCTCTCTCTCTCTCTGATAAATAAATAAAATCTTTAAAAAAAATAAAAAGAAAAAAAAAGAAAGCTAGTGGACAAGGAGCCATTGAAGATGGTGGAGGGAGATGATGGTTGGAGTAGATCCTGGAAGAGGCAGGGAGGAGGTGATGGAATGCAGAGTACAGATTGCAGTGTATGTTTCATAAAGGAGGAGGAAACATCTCTTTGACTGAGGCTAGAGGGGAGGAAGAAAGAAGGGGCATTAATAGGATATCTAAGTAGGTGGCAGGGTAAGGAAGGTGAGGACTATTTTCTTGAGGATCTTGATTTTCGCAGTGAAAAAGGAGGCAAGGCTCAAATTCCAGGTGATTTATCAGTATGGGCATGGAATCAGCCAGCATGAAAGCAGGGCTGGGGCGGGGCGGGGCGGGGCGGGGTGGGAGGAGGGTTGCTGTGACCCAGATGCCCACATCCTCCATGAATGTACAGGAGTGACCAGGAAGTCATTAGGTGACAAGGAATGGAGAGTGTTAGAGCTTAAAATGAAGGCTGGAGGAGTGAGGAGCTTGGAACAGCAATGGGGAAGTGAGCTGAGTGGCAACTCCTTCAGGCCACATGATACAGGGCGCGAGTTGCACATACTGTATGTGTGCATGTGTAAGACAGTGGGGTGGTGAGGAGATAGCACCCCCTGAAACAGCCTCAGAGCACGTGATGTCCTGGGTGAGATCCAAGTACCCGTTAAAGGAGGAGACAGAGGGGACATCAGTGCAGCAACTGGCTTGGGTTGAGAGAGGGGTACATTCTCAGGGGAGCCAAAACTCATGGGGATTGGCCCGCTTGGTAGAATCATTGCCATGTCAAGATTCCTCCTGGAACTGTGATATAAAGAGGTGGCTGGGTGAGGGGGCATACTAAGTCGCTGGGGCCTGTAAACAGAGGTAGAGTCTGGCGCTTGAAGACATTTGCTTACTGGTCAGGCAAGCAATCTCTGACTTTGGTTTTTTCTTTTTTTTCCAAGTTCCAAACACTAATAAGAGACTGAAAAATGATTCTGTGCTGAGGCAAAACAGCCTTGGATTAGGGGCGCCTGGGTGGCTCAGCCGTTACGCGTCTGCCTTCGGCTCAGGTCATGATCCCAGGGTCCTGGGATGGAGCCCCGCATCGGGCTCCCTGCTCCGCGGGAAGCCTGCTTCTCCCTCTCCTACTCCTCTTGCTTGTGTTCCGAACCTCTCTCACTGTGTCTCTCTCTGTCAAATAAATAAAATCTTTAAAAAAAAAAAAAAACAGCCTTGGATTAGGTGGTCAGTCCTGAAGAAACAGGTAAACTAATTTGCTAGGTCTTCTGGGGTAATCAAGCTAGGTCTGGGGAAGGGACAGTGGGGAGACTGAGAAGGATCCTCACCTGGGTTTCGTAAAGGCCAGCCCTGTGTGCACAGGGCAGTGTGGTTAGGCTGGAACCAGGGTGTAGGGGACAGGCAGCCATGAGATTTCTTGGGAAGGTACAGACAGACCCAAGTACTAACAGGAGAAAATGGGCTCACAGTCCCTGGTACAGTTCCTGACCTGACAGGGACAGAATTTGGAGTTGAACACCTGTTCTGGGTCTTTTTTTTTTTAAGCTCACTATCCTCACAGAACTTAAAGAGCTGGTTAGTGGGAGTGAATCCAGAATGGGGTAGCTTGGAGTTGCCCGGATGTTATTTGTCTTAGCAAGGAGGTGATATAGCCATGAGATGAAAGCGTTTAAGAATCAGGACTTCTAGCGGGGCGCCTGGGTGGCTCAGTCGTTAAGCGTCTGCCTTCAGCTCGGGTCATGGTCCCAGGGTCCTGGGATCGAGCCCCGCATCAGGCTCCACGCTCAGCCGGAAGCCTGCTTCTCTCTCTCCCTCTCCCACTCCCCTTGCTTGTGTTCCTGCTCTTGCTGTCTCTCTGTCAAATAAATAAATGAAATCTTAAAAAAAAAAATCAGGAGTTCTAGACAGAATGATAGGAATTGGATTGATAGTACCACTGATGGTATGCAAAATTTGAGAAAGAATTCGTGTTTGTAAGGGGGAGATGAGCTCACTTCAAAGCAGTTCTAGGTTTTTGAGCTTGGTAGGTCCCTCAACAGGATGTGCTATCCCACTGGTAGAGGCCTGAAGGGAGAGTGGCAGGTCAGGGCTGGGGATTTGTAGTGCATACATGTAGAGGTAGAAATGAAAGTCCAGAGAAGACAAAAAGCCCACAGAGACTAAGGTGTGATTTGATAAATATGGAGAAAACAGGAAGCCACTGTTCTCCAAGAGGTGAGAACTGTGAATCTTCTGGGGTGCCAGGTGGAGAGGCTGAGAGTAGAGAAAATACTCTTGGAGGAAGAGAGATGAGAGATGGTGTCAAAGGTGACTTCCAAGCTGGGGAAATTTGTGTTAGAACAGCAGGGAAAAGGAGCAAGAAGAGAAAGAGAAACGCACCACACCTCAAAAGATTTCCTCTTTGGGAAGGGAGAGGAGTGTTTGGAGCTTGGGTAAATTTGAGCACACACCGATTGAATCTTCTTTGCGAGATGAACGAGTGTCTCTGTACGGGTTCCTGACGTGAGAGATGACTCGCATCTCGGGTGGTTGACGTGTAAGGAAAACTGAACGTACAGACACACGCATATTCCTTGCCTTTGAGTCCATTTTTTATGAACTACTACAGTGTTGTTGGTTTTTTCCCAGTGAGGACAGAACAAGGAGAATCCGATTTAAATGACAGAGATGGAGTTCTAGGCGTCCCCCGAGGGGACAGCTTCTTATCCAGTTAAGAGACACTGGGGGACAATATTGAGATGTGTTATGAAAGCTCGATTCCCCTGAGAGCTCTAAGAATAGGACCAAAGTAGACCTAGCTCGATCCGCCTCTGCTTGATTACGCCGAGCTGAGGTTTCTTTTCCGGAAGGCCGTGGGCTAGATGCGACAGCCTTTCGTTCCCTGGCAGCACCTGAGTGTGCGGCTGGGGGGAGCCGGTGCGGTGGAGGCCCAAAGGGCAAAGGGATGGGGCCGAGCGAGCCGGGAGTGCCGCGTCCCCTTTAAGAGCGGCGGCGGTGGCGGCGGCCGCGGCGGCCGCGGCGGCGGCGGCGGCGGCGGCGCGCACTCCGACGGCTACCCTGGGGCCCCGCCCCTTTCCCGTGAGCCCTCGGGGAGTGGTCCGACCGCGGGCGGCTGCGGGTGAGGAGCGGGGCGGGGGGCGGGGGGAGTCATGGCTCGGCGCGGCTGGCTGCGGGCGCCCTTCAGCCGCGGCGGCGGTGGCGGCGGCGGCGGTGGCCCCGGGGCCCGCCGGCTCATGCGGCCGCTCTGGTTGCTCCTCGCAGTGGGCGTCTTTGGCTGGGCCGGGGCTTCGGACGGCGCCGGCGGAGCGGCGAGAGCCATGGACGAGGAGATCGTGTCCGAGAAGCAAGCCGAGGAGAGCCACCGGCAGGACAGCGCCAACCTGCTCATCTTTATCCTGCTGCTCACCCTCACCATCCTCACGATCTGGCTCTTCAAGCACCGCCGGGCCCGCTTCCTGCATGAAACCGGCCTGGCTATGATTTATGGCAAGTGCCTCAACCCTTGTCCGCCCCCTGGCGCTCCCCCTTTCTCTGCCCGCCGGCTGCTTCGCCTCCTCTCCTGGCCCTGCTCGGCCTGCGTTCGGCTCACCTTCTGATTCCTTTCATTTTCTGCCTCGCCTTCTCCCCTACCCCCGTTTCTCAGCCTCATCTCCCCTTTTTCTGTTTTGCCCCCCGTTTTTCTGCCTCACTCCATTTCCTCCGCCTCGCCCCCCGTTTTCTCTGCTTCGCACCCCCTTTCCTTTGCCTGTCCACACCTTTTTTTCCTCCGACCCCACCCCCTTTTTCTTCCGCGCATCACCCCCCCCTCCGCCTCTGCCTACCAAGCTCGGGACCCGGGACTGAGGATGGGAAGGGAGTGGGTGCGGTGTCTCGGATTGGGCTGGGGACTGGGGGAGGGGAAGACAGCATAGCGATCTATTTCTCTGGGGTGTCAGTTTGTTTAAGGTCCACTGAAGCTGCAGTAGTATCTCTGCTGCTCAGGATCTGGCTTCCTTTTGGAACCGGAGTCCACCTTTACCCATCACCCAGCTCTTGCTACGTACGCCCTGTCCTTTCGATGTTGAGAATGAAAACCTTACCTCCCGTGTAGCCCAAGTGAAAACCCGAACGTAAAAGAAGCTACAAGGAAGGCTTGGGGTATTTTGAATGACATCCTGATTTATTGTACTATGCTCGTAATATCTGATTAGGATCCGTATGGTCTACGTTCCTAATCCAGGCGTATCGAGGTGAGGACAGGAAAGAGTTAAAGATCTCCCAGCAGTGTGTTGTACTATACGGTGATCAGGACAGTTCAGCCAAACAGTGATTAGGAACACCACGCATATGCAGTATGGGTGACTTGCTGGTGGCATAAGGTTATTGACAGACCACTGAGTAAATGGCTTCAGTTCTGGTGTCTTAGTGTGCTTTCTTTTTGAGGTTTCTTATTTATGTATTTTTATATTTTGGTCTTAAAGCAAGAAGGGCAAATCGAACCATGGGCTCATAGGCATTTTGGCCTGCTCCGAGGCCTCATGAGAGGTAAAGATGTATATTGCTGACTGTCTTAATGTGACTATGAGGGTGTAGGTGGCTGAAGACATGAGGGTGGACAGACAATCCTTTCTGTGCAGTCCGTGAGTGAAGATTATCTTCATATGGAACAGGCTTAAACTGATGAGCTTGTTGAGCTTTGTTTCTCAGACTTGCAAATAGGTAGAAGAAGCCTTGGCACAAAAGAGACATTTCTCCACGACCCTCCTCCCCAGCCCTTTCCAGTAAATACAGACTTCTGGAATGTGCATATGTGCATCTCAAGGGTGACAAAACAAGGCAGTTGTGTGCATCAGGAAAATGCATGAACTCAGGTTTATTTTTCATCCGTAAGGTAATATGATTCTAAGCCTGTGTGCAAATATCTCTGCTCCCTAGAATTCTTAGTTTTTAGACATATTAGATGGTTTTCATACTTCATATTTTTTGCATTTTACTTGCAGCGCCCCTTAAGCTACACATCTCTATATAATTTCTCTGTATAACAATGTATGATTTATATTTGCTATATTGAACAAACATTTGCTAGTCAGCCAACTATGTGTTAGGCACAGAAAATACAAAGAAATAGAAGATCCCCACCTTCAAGGCACTTAGCTTTCTTGGGTAGACAGATCACATAAAGAAAATAACGGCATCTTAAATTCAGTTAAATGCCAAATGAGTATTATGGTGTTAAAACAAGGAACTGATCACAGAAGCCTCTTTCCTCCCTATGGAGAGAGTATGATGTAGTGGTTAAAGGTGCAGGGCTTCAGACCAGAGGTCCACAATTTTTTTCTGTAAAGGGCCAGATAGTAAATATTGTTGACTTTGTGGGTCACATAGGTCTCTGTTGCATTTTCTTCTTTTTGTTTTTTTCTTTTTACAAAGCTAAAAACCATAAAAAACTGTTCTTAGCTCATGGGCCATACACAAACAAAGCATCACTGTGGTTTGCCAACTCCTGCTTTAGAGTCAGACCAGGATTCCTGTCCCACTGTGCTAATTGTTCTGTGTGATCTTAAGCGAGTCCCTTACCCTCTTACACTGTGATCTATAAATTGGGGGAAATGATAGGAGGGTTATTGTGAGGAAGAAATGTTTTTAGCTTAGTACCTGATCCCTAAGTAAATGTTCAATAAATGATAGCTGTGATACTATTATTATTGTTTTATAACTGCATTTTCTCAGGTTAGGCTTAAAATAGTTCTTTTAATTCCTTAGTCTTATAAGAGGCAAACACAGTATTTTTTTAGTATCAAATAAGTACTTAGAATTGCCCTGAAAATATTTGCTCCGTGGTCGTTGATATCATTAACTTCTTCTAACTCTTGAACTAAATAGAAAAGTGGTATTACTGACTGCATTTCCTGATGTTTCTGGTAGTAAAAGGTAATGGAGTACCTTAGTGTTAGTATTTTGTAAAGGAAAACCAAGGGTATCTCTTGCCGAATATCAAGTGGAAGGGTGTTATCTGGGAGTCAAATCTGGGCTTGCTTTGTCACAACTTGGCATTCTTTAGCCTGTTCCATTTTCTCAGTATGGCAATGGGGGCTATGGATAAACAGCCTCCTAACTAACTCCCAAGTCCAGTTTGAGAATAGATGGGATTGGGTCAAAGTATTTTCAGTGCCATGGGAATCAATGTTTTCTAATCCTAATTACTGTCTGCCATTTACCTTTTCTTTGACTCTTATACCATCATAGCTGTTATGTCAATATATTATTTTAAGACCTTTATTTTTCAGCTTGACTTCTGGATGAAAAGGCTCCTTACTCTGGGAATATCCACTCCTCCAAGATTCAGCCCACCGATGATTTTATTTCTGTCATGTCGGTTTAGCTACCTAAATCCTGGAAAATGCTATTTAAAATAAGCCTCTCCTTTATCTTTTCAAGAATCAAGAGTAAAAAAAGAAAAGATTAAATTGTGATCAGTTTCTAGATTGTAATATAGCCTAATTGCTCCAATTACAAACACAATATGAAAGCACCCAAGTGTTCTGTTCACTGGGCTAACTTGCTTAAGAAGCTTAAAAGTGAGTTACCATTAGTAAAAATTGTCAGGGTAGTTAATTAAGTCTGAAAAGTGATCACTCACTGTAGTGTGTTTACAGATGGTATAGAAAGCAAGGGACAGGGAAGAAATATTTTGCCTGAAATTTCCAGCATCCAGAGTCCTACGCTTAACTGACGTGATTCATCAATAAATATTAAGTGTTTTTGACGTATGAGATATGATGGAAAATACAGATATTAGTCATCTTCCCTGCCCACAAAGCACTTACGATCTAGTGCCTTAATAGGTAATGTTGATTGAGCATTCTAATGTGTTCATTTAAACCCCCTAACAACCTTGTGAGATGGGTACTATTATCTCTCCCATTTTACATAGAAGGAAATTGGGGCAGAGAGAGGTTAAATGACCTGCCTGAAGTCACATAATTTGTAAGTATTGAGCCAGGATTCGGACCCAGTCAGTCTGGCTCAGCAGCCCCATTCTCTTAGCCCCTAACCTTATTGCCTTATACTGAAGAGAGAAAACTTAACTATAAAGATAAACCAGTTAGTATTATCATCACTACGCATAAGGAAACAGGTTCAAGGAGAGGTTATCGACCCTAAAGTCACAGACTAGAACTTGATGGAGCCAGAATTCATACATCTATCTGACTTTCAAACTTGTGCTTTTTCTCCTACATCATGCTATAGTAAATTTCGTAAGATCATATATGTAGAGAGATAATACTTATGTTGTAGAGGTTTTGGAGATAGATTGTGAGGGAAGGCTGTGAGGGAGTAGAGACCTTAACCACTGGAGCAGTTCATTGTGACGTGAGAGCGAGAAGATGATCAGAAAGTTAAGAGAGGCTTGGGGGACTCAGTCGGTTAAGCGTCCAACTCTTGATCTCAGCTCAGGTCTAGATCTCAAGAGTTCAAGCCCCGCACTGGGCTCCACGCCAGCATGCAGCCTACTTAAAAAAAAAAGGTGGGGGGCGCCTGGGTGGCTCAGTCGTTAAGCGTCTGCCTTCAGCTCAAGTCTTGATCCCAGGGTCCTGGGATCGAGCCCCACATTGGGCTCCCTGCTCTGCGGGAAGCCTGCTTCTCCATCTCCCACTCCCCCTGCTTGTGTTCTCTCTCTCTGTCAAATAAATAAATAAATAAAATCTTTTTAAAAAATTAAAGAAGAAGAAGAAGATTAGAGAGGCTTTGGAAATAGAAAAACCAGACTTCAGTGCTGGTTTTATCACTTAATGCCAAATACTGTTGGCTAAGTCATTTATCCCCATTTTAGAGATGAAGAAACAATGATTGAGAGATTTATAATAATATCTACTACATAAGGTTATGAGGATCAGATAATATATGAAAGAATTAGGATGGGGATTGATTGATTCAGGTGCTAAGTGAAAGAATTCCCTTGGAAAAGAGGTTGATCTTTCTCCCAGAGAGGGGCTAAAGAGAAATGAGCTAATGTTGACACGGGGAGGCTTGGAATTGAGGCAGCTTACATCAGATGGCCTGTGGCTTCTCTGAAAAGGAGGCAGTGAGATTGAAGATTTGAGAAGGAGGGTAAAGGTTGGAGGAGCTGCTGTAGAAAATGTTCTAGGAGACAAAAAGATGAATAAACACATATAAAACTAACCAGAGGTCGGCAAAGGCCTTGCCTTTTTTTGGCCATCTTGAAGTTGAATTAGCTTTTAAAACAAATTCTAACAGCATTCTTCAAGAAGTAGATAAATGTTATATAATACACACACATACGTGTATATAAATCTCTTTGTACATACATACACTTGTTAATCTGTAGAAATTTTATCAATTTTGACCACAGTTGATATCCCAGCAATATTTCTTCCATATTTTTGACTATCAGAGGCTTTTAGTGTCATAGACTGGGAGAATGGGCCGAGATCCCTTAGAAGACCAATTTCCATTGACCATGAGCCCCATACAGTGTTGGAGCCCTGGGTGATACACTGAGTTCTTTATCTCTGGGAGGGGATCCAGCTCAAGAGGGTCAGGAATGTGTAGGAGAGGTGGGACCTTTCTGTTTTGTGAAAGATACCTCTTTGAGGTTGTATTCTTTGTTGCCTGTTAGTGGTAATTTTAAATTTCATGATGTCAATGTTTTTTTGTGCGTCTAAGTAGGAGGCTGGAAGTTTCCTCCTTATCCCCTTAACAAAGCACTCTTTTTGTGTACTTCTCTTCACTGAGAATTGCTTTAACTCTATGATTACGATTTGAGCTTTCACAGAACCCAAGTTAACTTGAACTGTCAACTTTATTCAGAGAAATTCCAGTTTTTCAGGTGTCTGATGCTGTAATAAAAGGATCTCAATTTTTTCCAACCTAAGTAATTATTCTCCTTGCTGAAGTTTTAACTGCCAAAGTGTGTGTTTCAAATTTGTCCAAGTGCTGAGTCCTCCTCAGGGCACCCAGTGACATTTCAGCATTGAGTCGGAGTGCAAAACTGGTAGATACCATTCCTTACACAGTCGGCCTTAAGGACATGGAAAGAATTTGTGCTGCTGTTATTATTTGTAGTAGCTTAGCTATGCTTTTGGCACATAAATATAAAGGGGGGGCGGCTTTTACTGAGCCCCTTAATTAGGGGGTCTTATGGGATAGTAGAGAAAGAGCTCTTTCTGTATCATATAGGCAGGATGACTGTGGATCTATAGCCTTTGCTCACCCAGGTTATGTTTATCAGACCCAGCTAATACCCAACCGTCCCTTTTTTATTTTGTTTTTTTAGAGGTTAGATATTTTCAGTGTATCTTTCATTTTTTTAATTTTTAAATAAACATATACGTCTTCACTAATTTCTTCCACCTCCCACACCCTGCCTCTGGCAACCACCAGTCCGTTCTCTGTTATCTATGAGCTTGGTGTTTTGTTTTGTTTTAGAGTCCACATATAAGAGGGGTCATATGGTATTTGTCTTTCTCTGTATGACTTATTTCACTTAGCATAATGCCTTCAAGGTCCAGTCCAGCCATATTGTTGCAAATGGCAAGATTTTATTCTTTGTATGACAATAATATTCCGTCATGTATATACACCACATTTTCTTTATTCATTCATTGATGGGCACTAGGTTGTTTTCATGTCTTGGATATTGTAGATGCTGCTGCAGTGAATATGCGGGTACATATATCTTTTTGAATTAGTGTTTCTGTTTACTTCAGATAAATACCCAAAAATGGAATTGCTAGATCATATGGTAGGTTTTTTTTTTTTTTTTAATATTTTGAGGAACCTCCATACTGTTTTTCATAATGGCTGCACCAGTTTGCATTCCCACCAACAGTGCACAAGGGTTCCCTTTTCTCCACAGCCTCGCCGACACTTATTTCTTGTCTTTTTGATCTTAGCCCTTCTGACAGGTGTGAGGTGATCTCATCATGGTTTTAATTTGTATTTCCCTGATGCTTAATGATGTTGAGCATCTTTTCATGTACCTATTGTCTATCTCTGTGTCTTCTTTGGAAAAATGTCAGTTCAGGTCTTCTGGCCATTTTTTATGAAAAAATGTTCAGATCTCCTGGCCATTTTTTAATCAGATTTTTTTTTTTTGCTATTATGTGTATTTTGGATATTTTGTATCCTTATCAGATATATGTATTTTAGATATTAGTCCCTTAGCAGATATATGATTTGCAAATATTTTCTCTGTCATTTATTTTCAATCTGGGACTTTGTTAAAAACTTTTTAAAAATTTCAAGTCATCGTACTGTTCAGCAGTTACTCATTGCTGCTCGCTTTAAAAAACGTGTAACTGTAAGTTGCCTGGAGAATCCCTCATCTCTGCACCCTCCCCACTTCCCACATTTGTCCCCTCTCCTGCATTTATCACTTCCCACTTTGGCCTGGCTTCTGCCTCCACTGCTCCACTGGAACTGCCCTTACCAAGGTCACCTGTGAGCTCCTCGTTCCCACACCCGATGGACCCTTCTTAACACCTGTATTCCTTGAGTTGGCTGCAGCATTGGCTAGTTTTCATCACTTCCTCCTCTTCCTTCCTATTCCTGGTAATTTTCTTCCTTCCACTCCTTCATCAGCTCCTCCTCCTCTACCAGCTCCTTTACATTGGCTATTAAATGTTGGGATAAAATTCTGGGCGTATATCCATAGTCCTCTTCCCATTTTATTTGCTCCCCAGGTAATCTCAAAGGCACCTGACTTCAGCCATCTCCACTTGAGACCCCCTACTTCCTTGAGCTCCAGATCCCACACACTGAACTGTACATGTTGTCACGGGTACATCAAACTCAACAGGTCTGAAACAGAACTGTACGTTTTCCCCTGTGAACCTGTTCCCTTTCTCACTGAATGGCCCTGCTACCTATCTGGTTGCTCAGGCCAGCTTACCCACATAGTTGCCAAGTCAGTTTGGCTCCTCTTAGTCTTTCTCCCAGTCTCCCTTCCTCCTGGTCTACTCAGTCACTGAATTCTTCTAAAAGATAATACCGTCTAAAAATCTCTCTCCATCCCTTTCTCTGCCCTCTTAGATGAAGCCCTAAGCTCTTAGTGCCTGAAGGACTGCAGTGGCCTTCTATCTGGCCCCTTCAAACCACTGTGGTCTAGAACAGCCAGTCTTTCTAAAATAGAAATCTGATGTCAAGCCACTGTTTATTTATAATCCTTTGACTTCCTTTTGCTTTCAAGATAAAGTCTAAACTCCCTTCCCCAACTTGCAAGGTCTTTTATGACTCAGCTCCTGCCAATCTTTCACACTCAACTCTGTCACTTATAACCCAGCCATACTGAACTACATGTGATTCCCTGAATGGCCTGTGTTCTCCCACTCTTCCATGACTGGATGTGGCCTACTGTACCTCCTACCTGGAAAACCTCTTCTTTTACTTTGTTTCCTTGCTTAGGTGACACCTCTGGAAAGACTTCCCTACTATCCCACTACCCCTTCCCACTTTCCCTGGCTGGGTTAGGTAACTCTTTTCTGTTTTTATAACACCTTGTATCCATATATACCATACTATAATTGTTTATTTGGTCTGTTTTCTCTAATTGGGCTGAGAAGGAGGGACCTTGTTTTCATCTCTGAACCCCGGGGGCCTACTCAGCATAGTACTCTAGTCACATATATTAAAAGAGTGGCTGGTGGGTTAGTGTGAAAGGAAACAGGGAGGTCAAGTGTAACTGATAGTGGTGTGCGGTACATCTTGGAGTTAAGGGAAGTTCCAGAAGTTTGAGTTCAGTTTGCACTTGAGCTATATCTATACCATGGAATATTATTTGACCATGAAAAGGAATGAAGTTCTAATACATGCTACAACAGGGATAAACCTTAAAAATATGATGCTGAGTGAAAAAAAAGCCAGACATGAAAATTCAAATATTGTAGGATTCTGTTTAAATGAAATGTCCAGAATAGGCAAATCTATATAGAGAGAAAAAAGATTAGTGGTTGCCAGGGGCTGGGAGTTGGGGGGTGTGGTAGAAAGTGACTGCTAATAGGTATGGGGTTTCTTTTTGGAACATTGAAAATGTTTTGGAATTAGATAGTAGTGATCAGTATATGACTTTGTCAATATACTAAAAGCCACTTAATGGTTTAAAAGGGTAAACTTTATGGTATGTGAATTACATCTCAATAAAGCCATTATCAAACAGTTTGATCAATACAGGTGTTAGTGCCTAGAACATTGTGCACATTTGAATATCAATATGATGATCCAAGTACAATTCTAGCAATATGTTGATGTCATAGTGCTGGACTGAGGACTTCGATTCCATGTTTTGATTTTGAAGCACATATTTTTATATTTTTTTAAATTTTTTTAAGATTGTATTTATTTATTTGCCAGAGAGAGAGAGAAAGAGAGCACAAGCAGGGAGAGGGAGAAGCAGGCTCCCCACTGAGCAAGGAGCCCGATGCGAGACTCGGGGATCATGACCTGAGCTGAAGCAGACGCCCAACCGACTGAGCCACCCAGGTGGCCCAAAGCACATATTTTTAAATTAAAATATGACCTTTTAGTGGTAGAAGAACTCAGTCGATCTACAAATGCTATTGATGTTCTGATTTGTTAAACGTGTATTATTTGGCCAGCCAGGTGCTGGGAAGTGTTGCGTGTTTAACAGTCTTATGAATTGATGGATGGAGGTGGAGGTGGTAAACACATTTGGTTGGGACACCTTGGAGCATATTCTGTGTACACATCATTTGAAGGTATTTTTTATTTTGTTACATTACTAATCACCTACTTATTATCTTGATCTAGAAATGCAGTGATATATGCTGTAACCTAGGGAATGTTTTTTCCTCTTGTCGCACTGGATTAGATGACTATTAGACTCTTAGATTTTCAAATTTAATAATACTTTAAAATGGGGGCACCTGGGTGGCTCAGTGGTTAAGTGTCTGCCTTCGGCTCAGGTCATGATCCCAGGGCCCTGGGATCGAGCCCCGCATCGGGCTCCCTGCTCCGCGGGAAGCCTGCTTCTCCCTCTCCCACTCCCCCTGCTTGTGTTCCCTCTCTCGCTGTGTCTCTCTCTGTCAAATAAATAAAATCTTTAAAAATAATGATAATAATACTTTAAAATGTAACTGCATTTGGTCTAGAAATTGGTTCTGAACCACAGGGGACTATCATCAGAGTTTTTCTGTTAGCAATCCAAAGGTATGTGTGGGGTACAAAAGAAGCAGTCTTTGTCCAAAAGAAGAGCTTATATGGTTCTTTTATTATTTCCAGGTCTTTTGGTGGGCCTTGTGCTTCGATATGGCATTCATGTTCCAAGTGATGTAAATAATGTGACCCTGAGCTGTGAAGTGCAGTCAAGCCCAACTACCTTATTGGTAAATGTTAGTGGAAAATTTTATGAATATACACTTAAAGGAGAGATTAGTTCACACGAACTCAATAACGTTCAAGATAATGAAATGCTTAGAAAGGTAAGTTCTTCGTTAAAGGGAATGTTTGGATTTTTTTTTTTAAAGTGTATAACTAGCAGCAAAGCGATTCAAGAGAAGAATTAATAAATAATGAATTTTTAATGGTGTTTAAAATCAGTCTCTTGAAATGGAGAAAATCTCAATTAACAAGTGTAATATAATGCTAAGGAAATGGACATCTGTACATTTCATTTTCTGATTGAGGCTAAGTACTATAATCCTTTTTGTTTCATTCTGTGATGTTTATAATTGTAATAAATGGTGACTGCTTAGTATTGACTTAAGCAGAATTTATAAGCATTTCTTTCAATTTGCAGATGGTCCTTAGAGTTTATTGGCACATTGAGTTTATTTGATAATACCTAAAATATTCCATTAATATTTCTTTGAATATTATTATTTCTTTCTTGTTTTGACTGTGTCCTATATGGAGGACAATTTAATCTTTCTTTGATTCATAATCTGGCACAACTTTAGGGGCCTCATTCTGAGGATCAGTTACTGTACCATGCAGTGCATAAAGCTTTATGTAGGAGGCTGTGCCGCAGTCTTACTGGCCCCCAGACGTTCCTGGAACTGCTTTCTCCTGTCCCCGCCATAGTCCCCCATGAAGCTTCTCGGGGCCTCTTTGCTCGGGTCTCTTGTTGCCGCCCACCCTTGGCCATGTGCCTCCACTTCTGTCTTCTGCACGGGCAGGACTTGGCTTTCATAGCTATTTGGGTTGTGGTACTGACCATCTTTAATGCTTTTTACAATTTTATACGAGCTTAATTTACTTTGCAGCGAGAGTCCTTTCCACCTGTGGAAAATTCCAGTTCCTTAAAAGTTCTAGTAAACGAAATTTTAACATGGGTGTGTGTGTAGCTGCTTTGTGTTCATTTCAGATCCTACTGCAGTCTTATGAACAGAAAGGGGCATCTATGTTATTATAGGGAATAGATATTAAAAGAAATAGGCTGTCAGGACTAGAAATCTTAGTCATTCAGAAATTTCTTACCGTAATATTATGCTGTATACCTTTAGAGGTGTGACCTGTGTAAGAAGTCTGTTTCTTGCCGGCAATAATGGCATACCCCCAAATTTTGTTACCAGTTTGGGGGGGGGGGTCTCTTGTATTTAAAGCAAAGATATGTTCATGCTTTTTCCCATTTTTAAGATTTTTAATGTCATAGTATTTTACCACCCTTTCCACAGATATGACTTAACTGATTGCTCCAACACTGTCTCCTTGTCGTTTGGTTGAGAAATAGAACAGCAGCTATCCTATATGAAATATTTTTCAGTGACCACAGTAATATTCTTGCCTTTCACCAGTTTAACATTCAATCTTTTTTCTTTTTCATAATTTGATAATGTAATACGAGGTCTTCTATGGGAATTCATCTAAAAGAACTCTTTATTTTAACAGGTTACCTTTGATCCGGAAGTATTTTTCAACATATTACTTCCTCCTATCATATTTTATGCAGGATATAGTCTGAAAAGAGTAAGTGCTTATGTATTTCGTATACTTTGAACAACTTTAAACTCCATGGACTTTGTCACGTCTGACACTTTAGAAACAGGCAGTTCTTTCCAGCTTTCCCTCCCTTCTCCTCTCCTTGCTGAAATTTATGCCTGCACAAAAATTCTTTCTGTTACTTCCTTTTAACGAATAATGCATTTAATATTAGCAGAACACACTAGAATAGCAAACCTTTTCTTGGGGCGCCTGGGTGGCTCAGTCGTTAAGCGTCTACCTTCGGCTCAGGTCATGATCCCAGGGTCCTGGGATCGAGCCCCACATCGGGCTCCCTGCTCAGCGGGAAGCCTGCTTCTCGCTCTCCCACTCCCTCTGCTTGTGTTCCCTCTCTCACTGTGTCTCTGTCAAATAAATAAATAAAATCTTTAAAAAATAAAAAAAATTAAAAAAAAAAAGAAAACCTTTTCTTTTTCAAATAATCGGTAAGTATTCTAACACACTGTAACTTTTTTCTTTCTTCTTTTTTGTTAGAGACATTTCTTTCGAAACCTTGGGTCTATCCTAGCATATGCTTTTCTTGGAACAGCAATTTCTTGTTTTGTAATTGGGTAAGTACTTGAAGGTTAAAACACTTTTTATCCTTCAAATTATACTTTTTAAATAATGCATATTTTATTTATGCAGTATTGTATTCTTGAGTGTGTCTAAGGACCTTTTTCAGTGAAATGCGTTCACATAGATAATAAGTTGTTTGAATTCTCCTTAAGGCCAAGGTATTACCATATTTAAATGACACGAGTTAAATTTGGGATTAGTCACAAAGTACTACAGTAGACCCATCTTATTCTTACTGTATTCTGACTTCTTTAACAGTTGCTGTTTTTTTTCTAAAGTAGAAATGTGTTTATTGACCAGGTCAATAATGTATGGCTGTGTCACACTGATGAAAGTAACTGGACAGCTTGCAGGAGATTTTTACTTTACAGACTGTCTGCTGTTTGGTGCCATTGTATCAGCAACTGACCCAGGTATGTGTCCATGAGAGTGGAGCTTCAGTGCTTAAAGTTACACTGTTTTGCTAGCAAAAGCACATGTGTGCAGTCCTTCCTTTAGGTATAGAATTCATAAATTCCCATAGTACTGTACTTCTAATTGTAGAGGAAAAAACAAAATTCATAGGTCCTTTTGGCTTAAGCACACATTTTTTAAAATTTCATTTTATTTATTACATTTGCCCCTTACTGGTCCTTAGCTTGATGCTGTTTAGACAATGGCTGTAAGGCCTTTTCTTTAGAAATTCAGGTTGGTGTCTATCTTTAGTAATTGGGTATTTGGAGAATATGAACTAGATTGGTTAAAATGCGTAATAATGGTACACTTCCTTTCATGCTTCTGGAAAACCAGTCCCCTAAAAATCTTTTGTTTATATTCAGCTATCCACATATAAGAATAACAGTTTTTCAATGATTGTCAGAAGGCAGTTGTGCTACTGTTAGTGTGATTTGGCATCACTGGTGGGCCTTACTATACATTAAAGAGTTGTTTTTATAAAATCAGCTAGGGACGCCTGGGTGGCTCAGTCGGTTAAGCGGCTGCCTTCAGCTCAGGTCATGATCCCAGGGTCCTGGGATCCAGTCCCGCATCGGGCTCCCTGCTCAGCAGGGAGCCTGCTTCTCCCTCTGCCTGCAGCTCCCCCTGCTTGTACTCTCACTCACTCTCTCTCACCTATGCTCTCTCTAGCAAATAAATAAAATCTAAAATAAAATAAAATAAAATCAGCTATATGGTTATGAAATAGTTTTTTAAGGTTTTATTTATTTGTTTTAGAGAGAGAGAGCTGGGGCACCTAGGTGGCTCAGTGGGTAAAGTAAGCATCTGCCTTCGGCTCAGGTCATGATCCCAGGGTCCTGGGATCGAGCCCCACCCCGCCACCCCCGTCAGACTCCCTGCTCGGCAGGGGAGTCTGCTTCTCCCTCTCCATCTCCCTCTGCCCCTGCTTGTGCTCTCTCTCACTCACTCACTCACTCACTCGCTCGCTCTCTCAAATAAATAAAATCTTAAAAAAAAAAAATGCTTTAGAGAGAGAGTGCACACACGCAAGCAACCCCGGGGGAGAGGGGGGCGTAGAGAGAGAGACTCTCAAGCAGTCTCCGCACTGAGCGCAGAGCCCCATGAGGGGCTTGATCTCACAACCCTGAGGCCATGACCTGAGCCAAAACCAAGAGTTGGATGCTTAACCGACTGAGCCACCCAGGCACCCCTGAAATAGTTCTGATATGAGCACAGCTGGAGAATGAATACAATTCTATGGAGTTAGGTGGTAGTTTTCCTAATATAGTATTGGTGAGCCTCACAGCTATGTTCACTGTAGGAACTTAGAGAAGATGCGGGCTGAAGACCTAGCGTTGGGACTGGGGTTTTTGAACTAAGGATGCAAGGTTTCTTTCACTGGACTTGAGGACCTTGGCATAGGTTTGTTCTGTGTTACTTTTTGCTCTTGTAAGTTAATCATCTTCTTTAATTGTCATGCAGCACAATTAAAGATGGGATCCTAAGGTTATCTCTGAATTCCTGTGTTGACTCTGATAACACAGGGCATTATATATAGGGAGTAGGAAAATATGTTCTCTACTTTATACGAGATGATTTTACAAAGCTCAGAGGGCATTTTACAGAGCGATTTGTATACTTCAGCATTTTTAAAACTGAAAATCAAATTGCTCCTTTCAAGACCATCAGGGCTGCCCCCTTACTGTTTAGAGCTGCTCCCATTATCTGTATGAAGATAAGATGGTTTTTGCAAGGAGCCAATGGTCCTTTTGCTTAGAAGCAAAGTCCTTGACTTTTCAACATCTATGAGAAATCTAAGTCAATCGGACTGGCTGTGTTACTTCAACCTTCTGATTTTGTGTTGGTAGAAGTAGTGCCGGGATGCTCAAGCAAAACTGTTCTGCTCATATTAAGTTGGACGGTTACATTTCTTCTGAGTTATATAGGCATTTTCCCCTATAATAATTCTGTTATTTTGCAACAGTTTACTTGCTAGAAGGGTGAGCCATAGGTTTTCTTTGCAGAATTCTTCAGCACCACTTTTGCCCTCCTTTTCTCGGTAAGCTTTTGTATCAGTATATTCCAGATGAAATGCTTTGCAGTAGAAACTACATCTTTTAAAATGCAAGTATCGTGTTTTGTTGGTTGGCATTTGAAGGGGCTTTCCCATCTCTGGTTATAATAATCTTTCATGTCTGCTTGGGCTTATTTAGTGAGTGATCTGTATGTGACTCAGCAATTAAAGTTATATTACAACTTCAGTCTCATCTGATTTTTCTAAGAACTCTCATGGAATTGTTGCCTAGAAGGAGGGTTTTTTTTTGTTTTTTGTTTTTTGTTTTTAAATCTTCTCAGGCTGTGATAGCCTGATCACTGGCTTCTTATTAAGTTAAATATAGCAGCTGTAATTCTGGTCATAAATTTTATCTCAGCCAAAAACCAAACTTGTGCTTTCATTTCCTACTGTCTTTGCTAAACTAAACCAGTGTGCTTGAAATTTGCAAGTCAGATAGAAATGAGTTGTAAGGCTCCAGGGAGAAAATGAAGTTTGCAGCAGGAGATGCTTTTCGTAATACCCTTCTTCATCAGATTAATGATCACTTGGTCTGTAAGAAGTTCTGTATATATTCTTTATGGAAAAGAAATGTGCAAGACAAGCTGATTAGCATTTGCATGAAACATATAGGTCAGCTCAATCCTCCAGGGTTAATTTCAGCTGTTTGTAAGATAAAGGAAATATTGCGGGTACACAATTAGGGAAAAGAGAAGTATCAACGGGAACATACTGAATCTTTAATATGGTAAGAGAATGTTTATTGGGATCGGATCCTAAGAGGAAGAGATCAATTTCTAAGTGGCCATCATAATCATCTATGAAGGGGACTGTGTTACATTCGTGATGTCTAAATACTCCTCTCTTTCTACTTGCTAGTGACTGTCCTTGCCATATTCCATGAGCTTCAAGTGGATGTTGAACTCTATGCACTTCTTTTTGGGGAGAGTGTCCTCAACGATGCTGTTGCCATAGTGCTGTCTTCGTAAGTGTTTGTTTTCTTGTTATTTTCTGTATTTAGAATGTTGGGGTACTAGGAACCGAAAGTCGCTTATTGAATGAAGTGCATTACGAATGCAGATGTTTGAAAGACTGAGGCATTGTTTTTTTTCCTCTTAAAGAAATACATACTTACAGCCAACATGGAAAATGTGGGGAAGAAAAAATGGTATATCCTTCTCACACCTAAAGGCAATTACTCTAAAGATTCGAGGGCACTGACTTTTATTCTTGTTTTCTGTGCATGCTGTTTTTACACAGTTGTGATTGTGGTGTGTATATGATTTTTTATTCTGTTTTAACATTATAACATGAACATGTTTTCTTTTTTAATTAAATTAAATTTTTGGAACAGATAATATATTTACATGGTTCAAAAATCAAAAATGTACAGAG
Organism: Leptonychotes weddellii; assembly: GCF_054177405.1. NCBI lineage: Eukaryota > Metazoa > Chordata > Mammalia > Carnivora > Phocidae > Leptonychotes > Leptonychotes weddellii. The sequence goes on along the minus strand of NC_138385.1, from coordinate 13,693,919 downwards.
AGGTAACATAGAAAAGTCATGTTCTTACTCCTCTTTTCATCCACCTGTCCCCCCAGCCCCTTATATGTAACCATTTTGATTAGCTTCTTGTGTATCCTCCTATTTCTTTATCCAAATGCAACCACACATATGAATAAATATTCTCATTTGCCTCTTATTTTAAAAGTAGCATGCTAAATATATTCTATGCCTAGCTTTCTCTCACATAACTATATTCTGGAGATCTTTCCATATCAAAGCAGAGAGTTTCTCATTCTTTGTTTGCAGCTACAGAGTATCCTATGTGCTGTACTATGAACTCTTAAAGTTGATTTAATCAGTCTCCTATTGCTGGAAGCATAAAAGAGTTTTCAGTCCTTTGCTATCCCAAACAATGCTGCAGTGATTAACTTGACCTCACCTGTTTTATACATTAGTAGGATAATTTTCCAGAAGAAGTGAGATTAGTTATGTTAAAGGATAAATACATTTGTAATTTGGTAGACATTGCTACATTGCCCGTCAAAGAGATTATGCCATTTTGCACTTTAAGCACTGGATTATGGGAGTGCCTGTTTCCTCATAGCTTTCCCAACAGAATATTTGTCAGGCTTTTACATTTTTGCCAGTTTGATGATTGAGCAATATCTCATCGTAGTTTAATTTGTATTTCTCATATTTAACATAAGCATTACAGAAATGTTTGTTAATTTTTAGAAGTGTTAAGACAATTATTGAAATGAGCAATACTTTAATCTACTTATAGAAGTTACTATACATGTTATTAGAAAGTGTTTGCAGGTGAAAGAATGAGTCTGAACCTCTGAGGGACTCAATCCTGCCAGCCCACTCCTACTAAGCAAATATCTAGCCCCGTAGACAGTTGCCTTTACTCCATACCATCTAGTGGCTGGAGGCCAGGGACGCTGCTCAATATCCTTCAGTACACAGGCGACATCCACCACCCAACAAATAACTACCTGGCCCCAAATACCAACAGTGCCGGAACTGAGACACCCTGGTGTTTTAACCAAGATCACTTGTACGTTGTTCTCAACATTGCAGTTGGTATCATCTACTCCTTGTATGGTACCTTTTTGTCATTATTTATGATAATAAAATTAATACATGTTTGTAACAATCTAAAGTATTTGACTTAGTAGAAAATTCCTGAAATTTCAGTTCTCAAATAACCACTATTAAGGTTTTCATCTAGGCTTTTCTATTAGGATATTAACATACATATAAATATATTGATAATTTTTATTTAATTTTTTAAATTTAATTTTGTTTTATTTAAGTTCAATTAATTAACATATATGTATTATTAGTTTCAAAGGTAGAGTTCAGTGATTCATCAGTTGCATATAACACTCGGGGGCGCCTGGGTGGCTCAGTCGTTAAGCATATAACACTCAGTGTTCATTCCATCAAGTGCCCTTCTTAATGCCTATCACCCAGTTACCCCATCCCCCCCACCCCCTATATTCATAATTTTTAAACAAAAAAGGCATAGTACTAAACATACTCTTCTGTAACTTGCTTTTCTCACTTGGACATTTTACTGTGTTAATACTTCTATTATCCCATTGTATGGTACACCACAAATTTACCTCTCCTACCCCTTACTGGTTAATGTTTGATGTTTTCTAATATTTTTTATTGTGAATGGCACTGCAGTGAACATATTTATGTGCAAATCTCTGTGAATCCTTGTGAGTTTTTCTGTATGATGATTTTTAGAAGCCGAATTTCTAGGCCAGTGGATATGATCAGTAAACAATTGAGAGATACAGTCCTATTGCCCTCCAAAAATGTCATATAGGTCTATTTGAAAGCAGTTGCACTGCATGTAAAAGGAGCCGTAGGTATAGTAATACCCAACTTCCAGGAATGTAGCACAGGGAAATAGTCCAAAATTCGGAAAAAGTGCAAATATGCTCTTTCACCTGTTTATTATGGTAGCAAAAATATTAGAAGCAACTTTTACATGTCTAACAGTAGGGAAATGATTAAACAAATGGTTATATCCATTTGGACCATTTTTGGTCCTAAAAACCATAAATGGTGGTGGGACCCTTTATGTATAGATAAGATAGCATGACATTAGAAGCCATTTCATATTTATGAAAATAATATTTTTTTAACAACTATGGAGGTATGAAAAGAACTTGGTGTACATGGTATAGCAAGCCCATTTTTCAGCCTTGAACCTTAAAAAAACATTGTGGTAACCACAGGGAGAATTCATTATATTCCTGGGAATGTGTTTTTTCTCCTTCTTTTCTTTGACATGACTTGCATGATGTCTTTGAGTCCAGACTTTTTATAAAAACACTGGTACGTCAATTAACTGAGATGAGAACTGATTTACTAATGGTAGACACTCTCTCCAGACACCTGCTGACAGTGATTTTCTCAGCCACTTCTATTTCCCAGGGTGACCATTTTAAAAAGAAGCATCTTTAGACCAGGTTTGGACTTGTAAGTTCAAGGCAGAGAGTGTCTCCTGTAATTGTGTGTCTTGGCCTCTTGCAGAGTGACTTTCTTTTCAAAAGTTTGAGGTAGAGATTCAGCTGGGTAAGCTAAGTGGATTCTAATTCCTTGGATGGACTTTCAAGCCCTTTTCCCTATAAAAGTCTATTTCAGTGAGTGAATAGATGTTAGGCATTGGGCCCATTCTGGTATTCTAAAAGTTGAAAGGGTATTTCAGTCATCTTTTTTTTTCCCATAGGAAAAACAAAATGTGACCAGGTTGAGTATTGAGCAGTGTTCTTTATATTCTTATGCCTCTGCTGAAAACAAGTGGAATTTTTCATTAGTTTGTTCACATTAGTATGTTAGGGCTTGTAGGCACTCAGTGGTAGGAAGTCTTGAACAGAGTCATAAAAGTATCTTGACGCTGGAGAAAAAGGCTCGGTACAACTTCACATAGAAGACCTTGGAATATTCTATCTCCTGAAATTGTCATTTAAAGTAAAAGCTGAATTTTCTTGCCAGCTGGATCCACCACAGGGTGTTTAGTAACCTTTTGTCCTTATTTTGGCAATTCAAATCAAAAGTTTATGTCCCCTCTCCCCCCCCCACCCCTCCCCCGGCCCTGATTTCATCTTTCAAGCTCTACTACCCTAGAGAATGTATTTATTTATTTATTTCATTATTTTTTAGATATAGCTCTTAACGTAAAAGTTGCTTCTAGAAGTGAAAACAGTCTCTCTCTTGTAGCTCAATAGTGGCATACCAGCCAGCTGGGGACAACAGCCACACCTTTGATGTCACAGCCATGTTCAAGTCTATTGGGATTTTCCTTGGGATCTTCAGTGGATCTTTCGCAATGGGTGCCGCAACGGGTGTGGTGACAGCTTTAATATCCTTTTGTTAATCTTTCCTCGTTAACCTAAAAAGTGCTTGAATCCTGTATTCCATGGTCTCTCCTGTTCCAGAATTGACGTTGTGTTACAATTATGTGTTTAAGATTTATTTTTTTAAAGATTTTATTGATTCATTTGACAGAGAGATAGGGAGCATGAGAGAGAGAGAGAGAGCACAAGCCGGGGCGGCGGCAGGCAGAGGGAGAGGGAGACGCAGGTTCCCCGCGGAGCAGGAAGCCCAACGCGGGACTCGATCCCAGGGCCCTGGGACCATGACCTGACCTGAAGGCAGATGCTTAACTGACTGAGCCACCCAGGGGCCCCCATTGTGTTATAATTATTAACCTCATAACCAGGGACTTGGTTGGAAAACATTATGTAATCATCTTTACCGATAAGTAAATAAAGGAATTTCCTTGTTTTGCATTAGGCTCCGTGCTCTCCAACTTTCACTACACAAGTCTGATTAGATGCAGTGACCCTCTGGGAGTGAATTTTAAGGTTGTAGACAAAATTGATATAAAGGTAAATACATTCCAGTGAGCCTCTGGGTATTCTGTGCTGCTGTTCATTTGCTCTTTGTTGAATAGGACAAATAGGAAGTGTACGACCATGATGTCAATTGAACAAAATCAGCTTCCTGGGTTTGGACAGATGGGAGTTCATCTCAGCTCTCAACAGTTTTAACCTTCTGTTCTAGAGTCCTTGGCACGGCCGCTAGTTTGCTATTAGAAGTGTTGGGCAAGTCATTCTTGTGCTCATTCAGAAAACACTTGATTGCCTGCTGCATGCCAGATGCAATGCTCTGGGCATCAAAGATGGACAAGACAGACATGGCCTCTGCCTTCCTAGAGCTTCCAGTATAGGAGCACTGACACTTCACGTGGGCCCTGAGTGTAGGAAGGTGGCAGGTGGGGACAGCAGGCAAGATGAGTGGGACTTGATAATCTCTAAAGAGCTTCCAGCTCTAAAACTTCTAAGACATTTTCGTATAAAACAAATACTTTTGGGAGCACCTGACTGGCTCAGTCAGTAGAGCGTGTGACTCTTGACCTCGGGGTTGTGAGTTCGAGCCCCACATTGGGTATAAAGAGGACTTAAAAGTAAGATCTTTCAAGAAAATAAAAAAACAAATACTTTTTTTCAAGGATCTGTAAGTTTGTTCTCCTTCAGCCTTGTGCTGGAAGAGACTTGTCTTATGGCTTTTTACAGGTGAACTGAGGCACGAAGAGACAGTAAAAGGTTCTGAAGGAGGAGCCAGGACAAATCATATCGCTGTCCCATTACAATCTCCTTGAGGGGAGGGAGTCTATCTTGTTCATCTTTCTGCTGTGGTACACATTTGTGGAAGCAGATGTAGATTCCAGCCTGAGATTTGTCACTGGTCTGCACAGGCCCTTCCCCGGTTGACTAGCAAATACTTTTTAGATTCGTATAAGTGAGTGACATGCCCCGGTTTCTTCATCGTGGAATGCTCTACATCACGGAGGTGCTAGGGGATCAAATAAACATGAAATCTCATGGAAATGTCATGTTCTTAGTAATTGTAAATTGCTATAATTAGGGAAGCTGTCTTGCTTTGGGTTGCAGATTAATAGAGGTGGCCTGTTGTGTGTCTGATTTGTTGCTCGCGTCTCTGTCCTTTATGATGTGGTTTCTGGCAAGGCATGCGATACCCATAAAACAATTGACAAAACTGTGTGACTTCCTCGTGGAAGACTGCTGACTCCTCAGTACAGTGCTCACTTTAAGAGGTCCTTCACTTTGGCGCTTCCTTATTCTGTGACCTGTGTTAGATTGGAGCATGCTTCTTGCCCTTTCATGGTTGCCTTGCCTCGACTATTATTCTTTGTAGTCTTACTTGTGTATTACAAGATTTTGTTACCAACCTTGACAGTCTTACGTGACAAAGTTCACCAAATTACGGGAGTTCCAGCTGTTGGAGACAGGCTTGTTCTTCCTGATGTCCTGGAGTACCTTCCTCTTGGCTGAAGCCTGGGGCTTCACAGGTAGGGTCCTTTCTCCTTTTGATCGTAAGCCTTCACAGGGAGTGACTTTGCCAGTCATTGTTTCTACATGGGGGCACATCCTCTAGCATTTGAACGTACTTGTTAGCATTGGGATTTACGCTGTCACTTTAGAATATAAGAAAGGTGTTTAATGCAAGTGGTTCCTCTGAACAAAGTAAGTCACAACTGGAAACTTCAACACTAAGCATATGCTCTTCTGCAAAATACAAGCCTCAGTATGAAACTCAGGAAGTCTCCTTGACGTGAACTTGGAACTTGCTCTCTTTGTAGGTGTGGTTGCAGTGTTGTTTTGCGGCATCACACAGGCCCATTACACATACAATAATCTGTCCACAGAGTCGCAGCATAGAACTAAACAGGTAAGAGAAGCTTTATAGTTTGTGAATAAATGTTTCCTCCTTGGCAACAAAACCGAAGTCTTTCTTTGCTGAAAAATCACCTTTGGTTGGTTCCAAACGATGTCTACTCATTTCAGCTCCTCTTCCTCGGACTCCAGAGAGAGATGGGATTGGCAGGTCGAAGGGTGGCTGCACTGAGGGTAGAGAGAGTTCAGCAGAATAGCTAGGGGCCATTATTATTGTGGTTCCAGTGATCGATTGGCTTCCCTTCCTTGTTTTCCTAATCACATCGCTTTTAAGAGCACTGTTTTGGAAGGTCTGACTAGAAGGACTGCTGGGTGATAGAAACAAGATTAATTTCTGATCTGACTGGCTCTACTGCTGGGTGACACGGAGGAGACTGACCTCCTTCGGGTGCTTCGCAGCTGCTCTGTCTCCAGGAATGTCAACTACACCAGTGGTTGGGTTTTATATGGTGCCGAACGATCAGGTGTGCAGAGTACCTGAAGGGAATTATAAAGGAAAGAGGCATAGCATTTCCTAGTCTCATGAGGCGTTTGGGACAAATGAATGAATAATATGTAATGTCTGGAATAGAAACAAATGCGTACTTGATTATGATTAGATGCTTTCAGTTTTGCCAAAGGACTAGAACAGTGAGATTAGCCTGGAAAGGACTCCTGATAAAGCAGGAGCCAAATGTCCTTATTCTTTTCTTCTTTCTTCTGGAGCCACAAATTTAGTATATGACCTGTGCTTTTTCCTAACTCCTCAAAAGAGATTAGACTTTTCTTCCCCCATGCGTATACACTGAGGCTACAAATCCCTTTTACGAATTAATTTACTGCGGTAAGTGTAGAGAAGAAAATTAGCTGGGGTGTTTGGTATTTTTCTAGACAATGGAGTGGGGAATTAAAAAAAACAAACAAACAAGGTAGGCGTTTCCAGTCTTGTTGGTGATATGAAGCTTGAATAACATTAAAAAAAAAAAAAAAAACAACCCAGACTAATGGAGCTTCTAGATTGTATGTTTCAAATGATATGTCATACAAGAGGTCAGAGAAGTGGGGAAATGGTTTGAGGCTTGAGGAGGCTGGAAAACTGTCATTGAAGAAATGGTGTGCCTAGAAAGATTGGAAGGATTCAGAAAAGCGTAGAAAAAGGATAAGAAAAGAAGCCATAGGGGAAACAGTACTGGTAAAGGCAGGAACAAAAAGGTAGCTAGCATTAATGAATGGAAGGCCGCAAAGTGTGGCTCAGGGGTAGGGCAGACAACGGCCAGACCTCCCTGTAAGGTCTGTGAGCTGGGGATGATGTTGACATTTCTAAATGGTTGGAAACAAAAGAAGATTTTTTGACACGGGAAAATTATATGAAATTCAGACTACAGTGTCCATTAGTAGTTTTATTGGCACACTGCCACACCCATTTTTTTAACATGTAGTCTCTGGCTGCTTTTGTGCTACATTGGTAGAACTGAGTGACTGTGACAGGGACCATGTGGCCCACAGAGCCTCAAATATTTACTTTCTGTCTCTGATCCTTCCCAGGAAAAGTTTGCCAACCCTTGGTGTTGTGTATTAAAGCAGAGAGTCTGTGTTGTTCCAAATCCTGGTTCCACTACTTGCTGGCTGTGTGACCAGGGGCAAGTTACATAACTTCTCTGTGCTTCAGTGTTGTCATCTTTAAAATGAGGATAATGATAGTACCTACCTCATGGAGTTGGGAGATTAAAACGAGATAATGCTTGTAAAGTCCTTAGCATAGTATCAGGCACACAATAAAAACCAGATAAAGCTTAGCTATTATCGTTAAACAAATAAGTATAATTATAGTATATTAAGTCATTTAAAGTAAATTAAATATATACTTATTTCCATTCTTAATTCCCATTTTTCAAGAATGAGGCAAGCCCGGTTGAGAAAGGTTAACTTGCTCACAGCCATGCAGCCAGCAAGTGGGAAAAGCAGGCTTGAAGCCAAAGCATTTTGACCCCTGGGCACATGTTATTTAACCACTGCCCTGTTTAGTGGGGCAGAGGGCGCATGTGCAAGAGCAGTGGTAGATAACTACGACAGACAGGGGGATGCTGGATTACAGAGGGCTCATGGGACTCATGCATTCGGCAAGTCAAGTCGCAAGTCTCGGGTCCCTGCCGTGCCAGTAATCCTTGCGGGGCAGTGGTGTGAACAGGCGGGGCACGCAGGCAGCCGGGGCCGGGAGGAGCACGCACAGGGCTATAACCCGCAAGCCCGTGCTCCCCGAACAAGGGCTAAGACCCACGTGAAAAGGGAAATCACACGACAAGGCGGTGATACGAAAGTTGTCGTGAAGCATTTGATGCCAAGAGAAAAGAATCTGTACTGGATCTTCCAGCCTAGAAGAGGGAGGTGTCTTCGAACTGCCGCATCCAGAGAGACTCACTCACTGGGTGAGGGTGTAGGATGGGGGCAGCAGGGTAGAGTGAGGGGCCCTTTGCAGTATTAGGGGTGGGGTGTGATGATAGCTTTCGACTAAGGTGGTGGCGGGGACAAGGGACATCCCCAAAGAAAACTTGACAAGGTTTGGAGGAGGAGGAGGAGGAGGACAATGACTGAACATGGGGATTGACAAAGGAAGTGATGGGGGGACGTGCGGGGGCAGCATCTCTGGCTTTGTCTGTGGGACTAGAAATGTCATCACTACATTTGCTCCCCTCTGAAGCACCTGTTTTGGGGATATACACGAGCTTTCCATATGTGAAGTGTCTGCTTCGTTATCTTAGCGATGATACTCGTGTTTTCAAATTATGTAACTTAATGTATTTACTGGACTAACCTTTTAAAATTTCGTTTCAGTTGTTTGAGCTTCTCAATTTCTTGGCAGAGAATTTCATCTTCTCCTACATGGGACTGACACTGTTCACCTTCCAGAACCATGTCTTTAACCCAACATTTGTAGTAGGCGCATTTGTATCCTTTATTATGTGTTCTATTTTGAAAACTTTTTCTCAGTTGGGATTCGCACGTGTCTTCTGGAGAGGTGGGTGATAAAAATACATTTAAGTATATAAAATTTTCCTCCGCGTAAAACAAAGGAGGATTGCAACTCTTTTTTCCTATTCCATTTATTCTGTTCTCTCTTCATTTTTGTGGACTGCACAAGTAACACAGGTTGAGATGACCGAAAAAGGTCCCCGGCCATTCCATCCGTCCCCCAAAATAAAGCTGTCTGTCCTCTGTCACTGAAGGGAAGAGAGAGAGAGTAGACCCTGGGAAAGAGCTTGCAGTCTGCACCACGGGGCAGTAGTTGTAGGATGGTGAAGGGCTGAAGGAGGCTGCTTTCCTCTGGCTCTGGCTCTGGCTTTAAAAATCAGCCAAAATGGAGAAGCTGAGCACATGAAAGAGCACACTCAGTAGTGCCAGCCGCGGGAGAAGACGGGAGAAAATGGAATCTAACACATGTGGGGAGCGGCGGGCCTCCAGAGGGAGGAGGCCCAGCTCCACCATTGTTCCAGGAGAGGACAGGGAATGGAAAGATGCAGGTACACACCTGTAAGATGGAGTTCCTGTCTGATGGCTTCTAGTTTTATCTGTAAAGTAGGAGGTGAGAGCATCTGCTGAGAGGGCGGGAGGAGCAGGTGGCCTATCAGTTATCTCTTGTATAACAAAGTATCCTAAAATGTAGCAGCTTAAAAAAACAAACACAATCACCTCACACAGTCTCTGAGGATCAGGAATCCAGGGACAGCTTAGCTGGCTTCTGGCACCTCTCCTGAGGTTGCCGTCAGGCTCTGGACTGGGGCTATGCTCTTTCAGGACTTGACCAAGGCTTGGAGGATCCTCCCCAAGCTCACTCACATGGCTGCTAGCCAGAGGCCTTTCTTCAGGGGACCTCTCCGTGGGCAGCTCACAGCACAACTTCCCCCAGAGGGAGCGAGCTGAGAGAGCAGAGCACTAAGATGGAAGCTGAAGTACCTTTTATGACCTAATCTTGGAAGTGACCATCATCCCTTCCACCACATTGTACTGGTCACACTGTTGGCCCCTGGTACAGTGTGAGCAGGGACTACATGAAGGTGTGAATACTAGGAGGCAGGGATCGTTGGGGACCATCTTGGAGACTGGCTTCCACAGGCGATAGGCGTTTTGAGGAGAAGGTTGGGAAACAGACGTAGAGAGTGTGGGCGAGCGAGTGAGTGAGTTGACCAAAGAAATGCAGTCGGATTGCTGAGCAGTATTAAGGATGTGTGTGAGTTTGAGAAATAGGTACAAACAGTAGAATCGGTCTGCCCTGTTGTACTATTTTGTCCAGGAGTACTTGGCTGGAAGCATGGAGAAGAGAGAGAGATGGGTCCTTCAAGGTTTGGGGTTTAGTCAAGTGAGTGCAATGAAAACCCAGAGAGGGGCAAATGAGTATAGGGTACCAGGAAGAGTGTTACTAAGATGTGGCTGAGAAAGGAAGTGAAAAAGGGAGCAGACTGGTTGTTTGAGGAAAGAGTTGAGGGCTCTTTGGATGGGAGGTCCCAGGGAGGGGAAGGTGGGGGAGCCATCCAAGGGGGATAGATAAACGTGAGACATGGAAGCAGAGAGTGTGGTTAGAGAGGGGGAGGTTTGAGTTAGTGGTTTCAAAAAGAAATATTTTTAAAAACTACTTCAGAATGAAGTTTCTGCCAAAGAGATTACCAGGAATATTTTTAAAATTAAAACTCTAAATAGAATCTCTATTAGAAAATAGGGTATTACTGAAATGCCATTCTGCTGTGTTTTAGTCTTCTGGGAATGAACTTCAGGCAAAAAAGAGAAAACCCTTTTAATAAGAGAAGAACTCTAGCTGGAAGACTCCCATGAGATCAGTCCCTTCATATCCTGCTAGTCTTTGAGAAACTTGAGCAGTCAACTGGCTTGATCTGCTATACTTATCCAGAAAGGAGGCCAAATATTCTCTATACATTTCTGAGTCTGTGAGGAATTCAGGTTCCTCAATGCAAAAGCCTACCATGAAAATTGACTTACCAGGAGAGAGTTGTCCTCTTGCTGGCTATATTAGTTAGGATATAGGCTTGACGTTATGTGACAATGACCCACATTAACCAAGGCTTAGCCAAGGCAGAAGTTTCTTTCTTTCTCATGTCAAAGTCTGAACTATTGTGGCAGCTCTGCTCCACAATCATCAGGGACCCAAGCAGCTTTCTTGCACCCATCCCTCAGGAGTTTGCCCTTATTCTTAGGGGCCAGCAAGGCTCACCCCTGTGTCTGCCACTTCCCTTTAAGGACATGACCCAGAATAGGCACACATGAAGTGATGTTAACATCCATTGGGTTACACATGCAAGAGAAGCTGGAAATTCTATTTTTTATCTAGGTGACTGTGTATGCAGTTGAAAATTGGAGGTGAGAATGAGGGAGGGTCTACCACTAGAGAGGAAGGGAAGGATAGATATTGGGGATACAACTAGCAGTCACTGCCACATTGGCCCACGTGTTTTGTTGTTATTTTCTCATTTTTTTAGGGAAGCACTATTTTTAATAACTTTTGTATTCTAGAGTAGTTTTAGATTTACAAAAAAATTATGAAAATAATACAGAAAGTTCTCCTGTACCCCACACCCAGGTTCCCCTGTTGTTAACATCTCACATGAGCATGGTACACTTGCCACAATTAATGAATCCGTATTGACACATTATCATTACCTGAAGCTCATACTTCATGCAGATTCTCAGAGTTTTTCCCTAAAGGCCTTTTTCTAGCCTAAAATCCCATCCAGGATGCCACATTTTATTTAGTCGTCATGCCTCTTTAAGTTCCAGTTGCCTGTGACAATTTCACAGACTTCTTTTTGATGACCCTTGATAGTTTTGAGGGGCTCCTGGTCAGGTACTTTGCAGAATGTATCACAACTAGAATTCCTGATGTGTTCCCCATGGTTAGACTTGGGCTTGTGCATTATTCCCAAATAAGACACAGAAGTAAGGTGCCATTCTCATCATATTATGTCAAGGGTACGTACTTATTAACATGTGGATAATGTTGATATTAGCCTTAATCACTTGACTGAGATAGTGTTTGTCAGGTTGCTCCACTGTGAAGTCAGTGATTTTTTTTTTCCCTTTCTATATTGTACCACTTGGAAGGGAGTCACCATACGCAGCAGGGAGTTAGGTTCCACCTTCTCAAGGACAGAGTATCTACAAAATTATTTGGAATTCTTTGCATGGGGGATTAATCTGTTCTCCATTTTTATTGTCATTTATATCAGTATGGACTCACTGATATTTATTTTATACTTTGGGTTATAACACATTACTACTTTTTAAAAATCTTGTTGCCCAGGGGCGCCTGGGTGGCTCAGTCGTTAGGCGTCTGCCTTCGGCTCAGGTCGTGATCCCAGGGTCCTGGGATCGAGCCCCGCATCCGGCTCCCAGCTCCGCGGGAAGCCTGCTTCTCCCTCTCCCATTCCCCATGCTTGTGTTCCCTCTCTCACTGTGTCTCTCTCTGTCACATAAATAAATAAAATCTAAAAAATAAATAAAATAAAATAAAATAAAATCTTGTTGCCCAAACTGTTCCAGCTTTGGCCATCAGGAGCTCTTTCAGTGGGTACTTTGTCCCTTTAGCACACTCCCATCATTGTGTGTTTTGAATTTTTTTTAAGCACTTCCTTACTCTCTATGGAAGATGCTTCACGCTCATCTTGTGTATTTTCTGCTCCAGCCTCAGATCAGCCATTTGTCCAAGGATCCCAGGTTCTTTTTATGGGGGAACGGTATTAGAAACCAAGATCTGGGCTGTAAGTGTGTTCAGTGTTATTGGGTTGTCCTGGTTTCTAGGCACTCTCAGCTGACACAGGGAGGAAATATGTATGTATATACTAGCCCCTGTATGTACATATCCATATATGTGTAATCATCCGTATCTCTATTAAGCTAAGCATAAGTTCATACTGATGTCTCTACTGCTAATCCATTACCACATGCATCATCCTGGCCTCCTCTTCTTGATGACCTGTGAACTCCCATTCCAGTAGTGAGAAACGTGCCTCCCACTGTCCACCATCCCACTCCCTTAATTGTTCCATTCCAGCCTACAGGAGCATCAGAATCGTTAACCAGTACTCCCATGGGAAACAACTTGACCAACAAGCGCATGATGCTTATGTGCAGTTCCTTGTGCCTTTAGTCTTACAGACTCTGTCGACTTCCAGAGTTACTGAAGCTTCTGAAGATAGTCTTTCCCCGTCTTGAGTGTGTAGTCTAGATAATATTAATAGTAAAATGAAATTAACCTTAACCTATTAATTTTAGATTGCTATTTTCTTGGGAAGAGCTGCTAATATTTACCCCTTGTCCCTCTTACTTAATTTGGGTAGAAGAAGTAAGATTGGATCAAACTTTCAGCACATGATGATGTTTGCTGGTAAGTTGTAACTTTCCCTCCCTTGGCCCACTCCACGAAACCACTCACAACACATATGCTAGCTTGATTTTAAACAGAAATGATGTGCTAGTAATACAAGAGTCCCTTAAACATTGAAGTGGCAACCTCCAGTAGAAAATTCTTTTTGTAGTGTCCCATTCCCTTCTGTGAAAATTTTCTGGTTTCCAGTTCCTGGTTCAGAAATCTGTCACATGTAGTGAAGAAGGCAAAGATGTATATGTTTTCACCCAGAAACCTGTATGCGGCTGTTTATGGCAGTTGTAGTCATGATTGCCGAAACCTGGAAACAGCCCAGTGGGTGAACAAATAGGCAAACTGTGGGATGTCCATGAGGCCGTGGGTGCTCCTTAGCACTAAAATGCACAACTGGGGATACGCTCAACAACATGGATGCACCTCAGAGGCATTGCGCTAAGTGAAAGAAGCCAGTCTCAGAGGGTTACATTCTCAAGACAAGAGCACAGTGCCGGAGCACAGCTCAGGGGTTTGGCAGAGTGACAGAGAGGTGGGGCTAGAAAGATGTAGTACCGAGGAATTTGGTGAGGGGGTTGGCGGGGGTGGTGACACCGTTCTGTGGTTTGGTTGTGCTAGTGGGCCTCCGCCTCTATGCATTGTCAAAACTCGTGGGACTGTACGCCCAAGAAGAGTGGATGTTTCAACTTACTGGGTGTAAGTTGAAAAATAAAATTTTTAAAATATTGTTAAAGGGTCCGAGCATGTCAGGATCCTCTACTAATTCTCTCTATCTGTATATACTTTTGCACGTTAATACGTAGCATGTGTTTGTTCACATGCTTCTGAGTTCTTAGAGTGTGCCTTGTTTCTCTGAATTTCTGAAGCTGCCATTGGTCAGGAGTTGCTGCAGAAATGCCTCTTTCATTCCCTCGCAGGCCTCCGAGGCGCAATGGCATTCGCCTTGGCCATCCGAGATACTGCCACTTACGCGCGGCAGATGATGTTCAGCACCACACTTCTGATCGTGTTTTTTACCGTGTGGGTATTTGGTGGTGGCACCACTGCCATGCTCTCGTGCTTGCATATAAGGTAGGTAGTGCCTGGGGACCTCATTTCAATATGACGTTCTAATTTAGGGGGTTTTTCTTTCTTTGCCAGTTACGAGAAAAGTTTAAGCTTGGACCAGTGTGTAAATGTTTTATTTTTTCCTTTTAAAAATCACGTAACCTGTAGTACAGAGAAAATGGGAAACGTGCAAAGGAAAGTTAAAAACCATCATTTATACTTTGAGGGATGTCCTTCCAGATCTCTTGCTGTGCGTCATATGTATTTCTCACAAAAAGGGGCAACACTGCAGGTATTCTTGTAAAGCAACTTGTACATGTACTGTATAGCATGGACATTTATGTTAGGAAATATATTTACATCAGAACTTCATGGCTGCATACACCATGATTTATTTAACCAAATCCCTATCTTTGGACTTTGGCATCGTTTCTAGGATTTTTCTGTTACCATTACCATTTGAGGATTTTGCTACTAAGTGTTACCATTAACAGTGTGAACATTCATAAACGCACACACCACTGTGCACTTGTTTGATTATTTCCTTAGGATCCATTCCTGGGAGTGGCATTGCTTGGTCAGGGGATATGCATATGTTTAAGGCCTTTGATCTGTATCACCCAATCAGACCAAAAATGTTTCTTCTCATCTGCAGCATATGAAACAGTCCAGTTTATCTCAACCCTAATCAGTACTAGACGTTATCTTTCTTTCTCAGCTTTATGATCAGCACTGTCTGTAACCTGACAGTCCGAGGCCAAGATTGCAGGGTCTTAGTGTTAAATGCATACCAGTTAATGTGTTCAATTGGAAAGCTCCCTGTCCTCAGGAGTGCTGCATTGTTTCCATGGATACAGCAGCCTGTGTTGCTAAAGCTTTTGTAGATTTTAGTTCTGTGTTTGGCTGAAACTTCATAGACCTTCTGCTGAGCCTCTAGAATGTGTAGGGTTCATTAGAGAAGACAGCATTTCACATTTTATAGAATCTGCTCTCCATTTTGTCCATTCTGTTATGCCTTTCTCTTAAACATTCTAGAGACCAGCCGGCCCTAAATCACACTTTGAATGTTGTCATTATCGTCTTGATCTCTTTTTACTTTTCCAACTCCTTTCTTACCATTTCTGTGCTATTATTGTGTACAATTGAAAACAATGTTCTTCTAATCCTGATCATGACTTCAGGGAGGACCTGGCATTTGTCGAGCACCTACTATGTGCTGGGCATTGTGCTAAGTACATTTCACGTATTTATCGAATCTCAATAGCTCCATTTTACAAGTGAGGAAATAGTGGCTTCAGCAGTTTCTAAGTTGTTCAAGGTCATACAGAGAATTAAGTCTCACACAGAGGAGCCTCCAGTCTCACCTCATTTCTTGTAGACCATGCTGCATCAAGAAATGAGGGTGTTCACTTTTGGAAGGATTAAACTCCTTTCTTGCCTTAAGAGCTTGTAAATGACGATTCTTCCTTATTCTACTGAGAAGAACAAAATTAAATATAAGATAATTTATGAAAAATAATGCTCTTCAGTAGAGTCTCAGCTTTTCCATGGACTCAGTTCTCTTTCCTGATGACCCTCCACACAAAATACCCATGCCTCCCAACCACCCCCCCCCAAAAAAAAAAAACCCCACCTAGAGTTGAATCCACCTCACCAGATTTGCAAGCCCTTTGGCCCCATCTTGCCTGTCCTGGAGCATAATTTGGCACTTAATTATATGCATTGCCTTACAGTCTTAGGTTAGTTCTTATTGTGGTTGTTTGGGGGGTTTTTTGGCCTCTTTGTGAGCAGAGGATGGATTTTAAGTTTCCTTTCCCTCCCCCCGGATTTGTCTAGTACAGTTTTGAAGATGCTGAGAAGTCCTTAAAGTTTAAGACTCAGGCAGACTGAGATTTGACTTTGAGTTCTTGCTCCTTCATTCTCCAAATCTGTGGGCTTGGGCAAGTTCTTAACTCTTTTTACGCCTCAGGTTCCTCATTTGTAACGTGTGTGATAATACCTGCCTCCTTGAGGGTTGCTGTAAGGATTCAGTGAGCTAATGTCTGTAGAGCTCTTAGCACAGCATTTCCAGTGTGCCTTTTATTCATTCATTTGATTAATACCAATTGATCGCCAACCATGTGCCAGGCACTGTTTTAGGCTCTAACTTAGTGGTTCTCAATGGAGGGGTGCAATTTGGCAACGTCTGGAGACATTTTTGATTGTCAGTAAGAGAGGAGGCTGCTCCTGGCATCTAGTTGGCAGAGGCCAAGGATGCCTCTAAACATCCTGTGGGGCATAGAGCAGCACTCCCACAACAAAGAATTGTCTGGACCAAAACATCAGTAATGCAAAGGTTAAAAGACCCTGCTGTGGAGGGATGCAGTGCTAGCAGTAAGATAGAAAAGGTCCCTGGTCTCATGAAGTCTACACTTCAGTGGGAGAACACAGACAATAAGCTAGTAAACAAATAGATGAAGGAAACAATTTGGATGATATTAAGTGCTGTGATGACAAACACAGTATGTGATAGTGACTGGGGATAGAGTGAATTTTATACGCAGAGGTCAGGTGAGGTCTCTCTGAGGTTCCTTTGGAGCTCAGTCTACCTGAATGACAAGAGATTGTGAGTTAAACAGTGAGCAGGAAGAAGAGTGGCCCAGCAGTAGGGAAAAGAAGTGCAAAGGCCCTGAGGCAAGAGCACACTTTGCCTGTTTGATGAACAGAAATAAAGCCCACATAGCTGGAATATTAGTGATTGAAGGGTAGGTAGGAGCTGAGGTGGGCAAGATCCTACTGGGGCAGGGGCTGGCAAATGTGTCCTGTAAAGGGCCAGATAGTAAATATTCTAGGCTTTGCCGGCCATATGGTCTCTGTCTCAGCTACTCAACTCTAGCGTGAAAGCAGCCATAGACAATGCGTAAATCAGTTGGTCTGGCTGTGTTCCAGCAAAACAGGAGGCGTACGGGATGGGGCCCTGCCATCCAGTTTGGGGAGCCCTGCTCTCTGGCCTTGTAGGACGTGGTGAGGAGTTTGGACTTTAAAATCTTGTAGGATTTTAAAGCAAGGGGCCGACACGATCTGTTTGACCGTGTGACAGGATGGCTGCAGCTGTTGTGCAGACAAAGGATCCTCAGTGAGCGAGAGCCAGCCAGCGAGCTCTTCCTGCGTCCTTTCACGTAGTTTGTGACAGTGACACTTGGCTCCCTGTCATTTCCCGCATAGACTTGGCACTTCACGGTCTCCGAGCCTTTGCTCATGCTGTTTCGTCTGCCTGGGCTTCTCCTTCACCCCCCAGGAACTAGCACAGCTCAGAGGCCTCCTCCCTTTGCCCTGTTCTGTGGGACCCCCTCTTCCCTTGGCTGAACGTGGGCATGCCTGTTACAGCGCCCCTCTCGGCCCGCCTCGGAGGGGTAGCAGCGTCAGAAGAGCTACTGTGTAGTGAGAGTGAGATGAGGCATCAGGCACTTGAAAAATCTTTAGGTACATTTTCTCATTTAATCCTTGCATCAACTCAGTGTGGTGGATATGGTGCCCATTTCCCAGGTGTAAAATTCGGGTTCATCGGGCTGCATAGCCTAATGTCACCCAGCTAGAAAGGAGCTTTGGCCAGATGGAAGCCCAGCCCTCCCCAGTTGCAAAGCCCTTGGGGATTGCGCTCTAGTTGTGTCTGTGCCCCCCACTAGTCTGTGAGCTCCTTGAGGACGGGCGCTGTGTCTCAGTCATGTCTATGCCCTGTGCCTAGCACAGTGCCTGGCAGATAATAAATGCTCTGTAAATGTTGATTACACTGAACTGGCTTCCAATAACGTTCCATCCGAGTAGTACAAATGTGCTATCCCCAAGACCACTAGATGTCACTTTAGATGCACAAATGTGTCTAGAGTTTAATATGGCTAAGAAGGTATTAAACAGCTTCTGGCCATTTAACAAAGATGAGACGAGCCTTTCTTTGAATTATGGATCTGGTCATGGCCATCTGTTTTCAAGTACTTGACCAGGATTCACTCGCCGTCCAGATGAGGTCTTGCATCATTTTCCTCCCTTTCGTGTATTCATATTCTGGGATGCTACTGCTACAGCTTCTCACGCTGCTATTTTTTCTGTGCTGTCTGTAGTAGTGACCTTAATCGATAAACATTTGAGCACCTATTGTGTATCAGGTACTGTGCTAGACTCTGGGGCTACAGAGATGAATTGAGACATGGCCTTTACCCTCAAGGAGCTCACAGTCTATTTGGGGAGACTGACAGGTAAATAATTATACTCTGCTGTGCTAAGTATTATGATAGAGTAATCTAGAAAGTGCCGTAGGACAGAGGAAAGAATGGTTCCACCTGCAGGGGTCACAGAATGGTTCCTTTGGAACTTGCCGAAAGAGTAGGAAAAACATGAGGGACAGTGCATTTCAGATAGAGCGCAAAGGCATGGAGGCTCGGGAGAGGACGGGTCTGGGGAGAGGAGTAGGCAGGGATGGCTAATATAGGGTGTATAGAAGAGAACGAGGGGAAATGCGGGTGGAACGGTAGGTTGGAGTGGCAGGGGCCACTGGTCTGTAGAGAGTCTTCAGTGCTGCCCAAAGGGCTTTAGACTTGACCCTCTGGGTTATAAGCCACTCTCAGAGTCTTCTGCCGAGGGAACGACCCTGTGAGTTCTGTGCTTTAGACAGCGAACTCTAGGGGACAGCCTGGCAGCCGGACAACCTTACAGCCAATTGCGACAGACCTCCTGAGTCACAGTGAGGCCTGAGCTTGAGCTGTTGGAATGGAAAGGAGAGAAGATGGGAGAAACTGTGTAGGGAAAGAACGGACAGAGTTGGAGGGTGCCGGTGTTGAGAGAGAGGAGGCAAAGAGAGCTTCCTAATGAAGCTGTTCCCTGGGCTACGGAAAGCAGGAATTTTAAGCAGATAAAAGATGATTATGAAGAAGCCAGGCTAGTATCTGTCCATTAGCCTGTGAAAACCACAGTAACTGGGCCCTCTCTTCAGTCGTCATAACAGAACGTTGCCATGAGAGCCGAGAGGCCCGCAGACACGCAGCTCCCTCCTGGAACTGCGCCGTGCCGACCTTGTGTTCGACACTACCCGGTGTTCCTATTCCGCAACTAGGGCAGCTCTCCTCCTTCCCCACCCCCCCCGCTTCTAGTGCCCTGCCATTCAGGGAAGAGAATGTTATTTTTCTGAAACTGGTAAGTGGGATTGCAGGAAGAGAATCCTTAGTAGACCCTGCCTGCCTCAGGATCCAAGCTGTTGCTAAGGAAAGTGGCAGGAGCCAAAAATCGACATCAACAACCAGAGAGAAGCAAGAAAAATATTCACCATTCCATAGCTTGTGTGTCGGGGCAAGTAGCAGCCTGACAAGGCACGTATGGGAATAGACCTCGTTTTGGCCTCAAGATCTCATTTGCCTTTTGTGTTTCTCCTTTAGGGTTGGTGTTGATTCGGACCAAGAACACTTGGTAAATATGCGTTTGTGTTGTCTAGCATTCCTGTTGAACGTGCAGCCGTTCGGAAAGAAAATGGCCTACCGTAGACTTCATGCCGCTATTATTTAGATCCTGTCCTGTTTGTACCAGCTTTTAACTGACACCGTTCCTGGCTTTTCTCACTGCTTGATAGAGACAAAACCAAATTTTAGACAACATGTGGTTATCAGGGGTGACAGCTCTCCTATCTGTGGGCCAACCCGGGCTTTGGCCAGGGAGGGGAACAGTCCTGTAAGCGCTCCTGGGTTTTCAAGTGACGGCTCTGGCACACGGAGCCTTTTTCCACTCTGGTTTGCGCATGAAGGCTTGTCTCTGATGTCAGCCCCACTCCAGCTGCTCTTCCTGTGTAACTTTCAAATTGGATGACCAGCAGCTGCCCTTGAGAACCGCCTAGAAGCTTTGCAGTCCTCAACCAGTCTTCCCTGGCTGTTCAGGAGAATGTACTTTCTTGTCCCATGCCTCTACCTTGCCCGCGTCTCCTTGCTTAATTCCAGGTGTCCTTTTCTCATTGGTTCCTCTGAACCTGAGCCTGGTAGGTGCCTTCTCTAAACTGGCCACCCTTTTCTGGTGTTTTTCCATCTGCTTTTTAATGGTTTCTGAGCACCACTGAATACATGACTCCGTCCTAGACATTAGATGAGAAATCACAGAAATTATGTCTTTAAAGATGGAAAGCCTCTCGTCCAAAACGCATTCTTTTTCTTGTCTGAAACAAGCCACAGTCTATTTGTCTTCAGGGTGTGGTTCCAAAAAAAAAAAAAAAAATTTCTCAGATTCATTTCCTAAATGCTGATTTCGTTAGCCATTGAGTGATGAGTGTGGATGTAATATAGTCAGTACTCGCCTCTTTTGTGGTCAGAACTGGACTAGTATAGTTTCATGGGCTTGAAATACTTGTGCAAACCAGGCTGGATAAATCCCCATGATGCCGAGCTGCTGGGGTAGTTTCTAAGTTTCTAAGTAGTTCCTCAAGGCTCCACCCGTGTCCAAATAAGAATCGAGTATCCTACGATTCACCAGACGAATGCTTGGTCATGAGCCACATATGGAGAAGGAAAGCCAGGTAGGTGAGTACCAGCAGTGAGATACAGGACAAAAATGCCATTTTCCCCTTGCCCTCGAAACCGTGTGGGTGTCTTGCTTTGTTACATCGTGTGGTCGGTATTTCGAGCGTCCACTGGGAAGCAGAGGGGAACATGATAGTAAATATAGGTGTTTATGTGGTGACGGGATCGTGAGATTTATAGACCCAGTGCGCTTCAAAACGCAGAGACGTACAAACCTTTGTGTCCCAGTGTGAAAGGAAGTACAGGTGTTTTTCAGCTCTCATAAGCCAGTACAGTGTTCTCAAGCATTCTTATTTTGTGTATGTTTTGATACATGTTGAGAGGAAGATTGATTTATTTATTTTGAAGATCAGGAAGGACAGGAAAGAACCAAAACCCAGAATCTAAACTCCTACAGAAAGCCTGGGACTGTGGAACATCCACGCTAGAAAGGGCCCTTGAGATTCTTTACCCCTCGCCCTGCGTACACGAAGAAATCCAGGCTCAGAGAGGGGAAGGGACTTGTCCAACTAGTTCATGTCAGAGCTGAGATGAACCAGATCACCGAACTGCCCCACTGCTGACTGTACCACATTACAAATAAGGACCCAGTTTGGTTTTGGAAGCTATTTTAGAAGGGGCCTGCTTGCTATGTTAGTTTTCCCTTCTAGCCTCTCAGGCTTACCATGGAATTTTTCTGCTTGCTTTCATTTTGCTAGTGGTCTAAGAACGTAGTAGCATCTTTGCAAAAGCCAGTTACTTTTGGGACCCATAGCAACTCCCAAAGATAGGGATGTCGATGTGATGTTTTCTACTTAAGATGCAGTTCACATTGTGGGTGTAAGTCTTGCAGATTTAAGGGCGAATTATCCCACATTGATTTGTTTTAAATGACAGTAGACCCATAAATCAGCAGGCAGCCTGAGTAATAGAGGTGTTCAGAAAAGCATTTCAATTTCGTATTCCAGAGCTGCAAAATACCAGCTATTAAATTTCTAATGTTACCCATGATAGAGGGTATCTTGTATGAAGTAGGCTGCATTTCCAAGTCTACAAAGAAATG
Source organism: Leptonychotes weddellii (assembly GCF_054177405.1). NCBI lineage: Eukaryota > Metazoa > Chordata > Mammalia > Carnivora > Phocidae > Leptonychotes > Leptonychotes weddellii. The sequence continues at coordinate 13,672,193 of NC_138385.1, read as the reverse complement.
ATTCTAAATAAATGTGTTTTTTATCTTGGTGTATGTATTGATTTCTTTATTATCTGTTTGCAGGGTATTCCTGAAAATGAGAGAAGAACCACCAAAGCAGAGAGTGCCTGGCTTTTCCGGATATGGTACAACTTTGACCATAAGTATCCTTAACCGAGGGGGAAAAATGGTCGTGTGAACATGGTCAGTTACAATTTAATGGAATGGCTGTTTTGATTTTTCCCTTCCTGAAGTGGAATACAAAGCCTACCTTTGGTCTTCCCTTTCCCCTTCAGTGTGGTGGATGGAGAAGGTTATTAAAGACAATCCACACAAATGAATTCCCCTGAAAACCCAGGACGCCAGCAGGGGAGCGGTTCGTACAGAAGGTGGCTGTGTGATGGGCCTCCGGAGCCCTCATGGTAGACTTTCTTCGCTCTCTTGGCCTATTTATTGAGCAGTCGTTGTCTTTTACCTAATTTAGTGAATGTTGCAAAAGGTATTTGCCGGTCCTTGTCAGTGCACCTGCTAGGATAAAAGAGGAAATGCTGCCTCAGGGAAAAGCGTGAGTGTGAGGTGAAAATGGAGTCATGTTAGATCCCGCAGTAGCCAGTGGCGGGCCTGCTTTCCCTGACCTGTCAGGAGACTGGAAGATTCGCCTCTCCACTCATGGTGCCAGTGTTTCCTTGTTTACCAAATCTCTGTCTTCTCCTATAGTAACTCTTCTACTTTGGGTTGTGTTATGTTGTATGACCTGTTTAAGTCATGCCTTTCAGAAAACATTTTATCCCTTACTATTTACTAAAATCAATTTCTTGGGGGAACCTGGGTGGCTCAGTCAGTTAAGCGTCGGCCTTCGACTCAGGTCGTGGTCCCAGGGTCCTGGGATCGAGCCCCACATCGGGCTCCCTGCTCCGCGGGAAGCCTGCTTCTCCCTCTCCCTCTGCCCCTGCTTGTGTGTGCTCTCTTGTGCGCTCTCTCTCTGTCAAATAAATAAATAAAATCTTTAAAAAATCAGTTTCTTATTTGAAAATTGAACTGGGAAAAGGGACCATGCAGTTCTTTCAGGCTGAGGCTTATTAGTAAATGAATCAAAACCCGGTTTGTGTTCCACCAAAGCCAATTTGGGACAACCATGTAAAACATGTTTCCCTTGCTTTTGACTTGCTGATGAAAGCCTTGTATATTTAAGAAAAATGCACTTGGCACTTACCGTTAGAAGCTACTACTTAACTATATTCCATTTGCTAGATTTTTACAATCACTTTTTGCAAGTACTCAAAATTAAATTACTGTATGGAAACAAGAATGCAAGCGTATCTGTGGTATTAGGACTCCCAGTAGCGAGAGAGATCCTGGCTCTTTAAAATTGTTTAATGATTATGTCATTACTTCTGGCTCCATTATCAGCATTTTGGGTATAAGCCATTCCCATATCTCTTGGGGCTTTTTCTTCCCTCTGATTTAAGAAAAATTGTGTAATGTTTCCTGCATAAAATGTACATTTTCTGCATAATATATGTACAAAACAACTAAATAATCCTGATGTAGAGAAAGAGCAGAATAATAGCTTATTTTTCTGTATATTTTTATAGAAGTGAACTCAAGATTTGACTCAGTACTACTAGACTAAGACCCAGTAATTTTTTTTTTTTTTTTTTTTTTTGAGAGAGAGAGAGCTGGGGCAGGGCGGGCCAGGAGGAGAGGGAGAGAGAGAGACACTTAAGCAGGCTCCACGCCCAGCACAGAGCCTGACATGGGGCTCGATCCCACGACCCTGATACCATGACCTGAGCTGAAACCAAGAGTCGGACACTTAACCGACTGTGCCACCCAGGCGCCCTAAGACCCGGTAATTTTAATACCTAGTGCCCCTAGTAGAATTAATCATTCATCCTTCTAGATTTCAGGTCCTTTGTGTAGCCAGATTGTTATAATTGAGATATAACTGAAATAACATACCCAAATCTTAAGCTGGCGTCCTATGTATCTACCTGTGTGCTTGCTACCCTTGTAAAGATATTTAGAACATTTCCAGCATCCCCGAAGCTGCCCTGTGTTCCCTTATAGTCCGTGCCTTCCCTGCCCCTCCTCCCTGCAAAGGGCAACCACCATTCTGATTTCTAGCAACATGGATTAGTTTTACCTGGTTTTGATCTTCATAAAGACGGAATCATGAATCACATATTATTTTATGTCTTGCTTTTTTCACTTAGCAACGTGTACCAGTAATTCATTCTTTTTCGTTGCTCTGTGGTGTTCCAGAGTGTGAATATGCTACAGGTTTGTGTGTGTGTGTGTTTGTTTTTCCAACCGTCCTACCGTTGATAAACATTTGGGTTGTTTCCACCTTTTGGCTGTTACGAACAAAGTTAAACATCCACGTATGCATCTCTTGGTGACCATCAGCATTCATTTCCCTCCTGGGTGTATATACCTAGGAGAAAAATTTAGGGCAAGTGTATTGTTCAGCTTGCATAGATATTGCCAACCAGTTCTCCAGAGTGCTCGTAACCAATTTACATTTCCCACCAGCAGCTTAAGGGAGTCCCACTTGTTCCAGATCGCCACCAAAACTTGATATTTAATCAGCCGTTTAAATTTTAGCCATTTCCATGGGTGCGTAGCAATACCACATGTGGTGCAATTTGCATTCCTCTGATCGCCGGTGAGACCGAGCATCCCTTCACATGTTTATTGGCTATTTGGACTTCATTTTTTATGAAGTATGTCTGTTTAGTTCTTTTGCCCATTATTTAATTGATTTGTCTTATCTTTTTCTTATTGACTTGTAGTTCTTTCTATGTTCCTGAATTGGGTTCTCTGTTGGTTATATGTACTATGAATATCTTCCCCCAGTCTGTGGCTCACCTGTTCATTTTCTTAATCCTGTCTTGTAAGGAACAGAAATTCTTCATTTTAATGAGGTTTACTTTATTACTCTTTTCTTTTTTTTTTTTCTTTTTTAAAGATTTTTATTTATTTGTTATTGAGAGAGAGAGAATGAGAGCGAGAGCATGAGGGGGGGAGGGTCAGAGGGAGAAGCAGGCTCCCCGCCGAGCAGGGAGCCCGATGCGGGACTCGATCCCGGGACTCGAGGATCACGACCTGAGCCGAAGGCAGTCGCTTAACCAGCTGAGCCACCCAGGCGCCCCTATTACTCTTTTCTTTTGGTGCTTTTGTGTCTTGATAAATCTTTTATATCCCAAGATCCTATGTTTTCTTCTAGAAGTGTGATTGTCTTAGCTATCACATTTAAGTTTTTGACCCACCACAAATTAATTTTTGTGTATGGTGTGAGGTATGGGTCAAGACCTACTTTTTTCCCGTATGAGTAGGCAGTTAACCCAGCACCATTTATAGAAAATGCCATCCTTAACCCACTGAAGTGCAGTGGGGCCTTTGTTGTAAATCACATGGCCATATAAGTGGAAGTCTGTTTCTGGACTTTCTTTTCTCTTTGTCTTTTTTTTTTTTTTTCCACATCAGTACCACACTCTATTAATGATTGTACTTTTTAATAAATCTTGCTATCCAGTTGGGGAAGTTCTATAGGTTTGTTATTCCTTAGTATTGCCCTATTTTAGGTTCCTTGCGTTTTCATCTAAATTTTAGGAACAGCCTGCCACTTTCCATACACACACTCACACACACACACACACACACACACACACTCACACTCACACTCACCCACTCACCAAAAAAACCTGCTGGCAATTCTCTCGGGTTTGTATTAAATCAATAGATGAATTTGGAGAGAACTGACATCTTAACAATATTGAGTCTTCCAATCTATGAACACAGTATATCCTTTAATTTCTCTTATTAATGTTTTATAGTTTTCAGTGACGAGTCTTACACATCTTTTATTATATTTATTATCCCTAAGTATTTGATGCTATTGCAAATATTTCGACCTTGTATCCAGCAATCTTGTTAATAAGTTCACTTATTATTATAAAATGGTTTATAGATTTTTTTTATTTACTGTTCATAAAATCAGGTGAAAAATATTGTGTCTTTTTTTCTTTTCTAACACCTTTTTTTTTTTTAAGATTTTATTTATTTATTTGAGACAGAATGAGAGACAGAGCACATGAGAGGGGGGAGGGTCAGAGGGAGAAGCAGGCTCCCTGCTGAGGAGGGAGCCCAATGCGGGACTCGATCCCGGGACTCCAGGATCATGACCTGAGCCGAAGGCAGTCGCTTAACCAACTGAGCCACCCAGGCACCCACCTTACTTTTTTTTAATGTCTTATTACACTGGCTGGACCTCTCCAGTACAATGTTGAATGTAAGTGATGATAGTGGACATTTTTGTCTTGTTCCTGACCTCAGGAGGAAAATTTTCAATACTTCACCATTAAGTATGATGTTAGCTGTAAGTTTTTTTTTAGGATTTCATTTATTTATTTGAGGGAGAAAGAGCACAAGCAGGGTGGGAAAGGACAGAGGGAGAGGGAGAAGCAGACTCCCTGCTGAGCTGGGAGCCCAATGCGGGACTCGATCCCAGGACCCTGGGATCATGACCTAAGCCACCCAGGCACCCCAGCTGTAGGTTTTGAGATAGCCTTTGTCAAGGATATCCCCTTCTATCTCTGGTCTGCTGAGAGTTTTTATATCATGAACAGGCATTGAATATTATCAGATGCTCTTTCTGCATCAATTGAGATGATCATGTATTTGTTCTCCTCTAATCTGTCGTTGTGCTATTTTCATTGATTGACTGTTAAACCAGTCCTGCATGGCTGGAACGAATCCCATTTGGTTGTGATACACCATCCCTTGTGTGTGTCACTGGACTTAGTTTACTGATATTTTGTGTCTGATTTTCGTGTCTGTTTTCATGAGTGATATTGGCTTGTGGGTTTTGGTTTTGCTTCGCTTGCGTTTCAGGTATAAAATCCATGACAGGGAATATAAGCCCATTTTGCCCAGCCAGAAAATACATATACAAGATGTAACAAGATAATGCTGGTTTGATGACATGAATGGGGAGCAATTTTTCTCTTTTTCTATTTTCTGGAGGATTGGTATTTTTTCTTCCTTAAGTGCTGGGAAGAATGTACCAGTGAAGTCACCTGGGCCTGGAGTGTTTTGTCTGAGAGACAGGACTAGTCCTCATTTTTTAAAAAGGTTTTATTTATTTGAGAAAGAGAGAGAGTGCAAGTTGGGGGAGGGGCAGAAGGAAAGGCAGAGAATCTCAAGCAGACTCTGCGCTGAGCGCGAAGCCCAGCACAGGACTCAGTCCCATAACCCTGAGATCACGACTTGAGCTGAAACCAAGAGTCAGACACTTAACCGACTGAGTCACCCAGGCGCCCCAGGACTATTCCTCATTTTTAACTGACAACAACCTTAGGTTGTGACTTTAGAAAGTGGGGAATGTGTATATGTGTCTTTCTCCCATTGTCTCTCCTTTTTCTTACGATTCCCTCTTGTTTTCTTCTGAGTATTACATATATTATCATGTCTGTTTTTATTTTTTAGAGTATAAATGAACACTGAAATGAGGGTCTATGATAGAGGAACTCGTGATACATAATTTTTTTATTTTTTTGACGTTTTTAGAATTGAATTTCCTTTGATACGAAGTTTCAACTCATTCAAGATGCCAGCTGAATTCACAATAGATGACTAAAACCATTTTTGTTACTAAATTCTGCGGCTGGAAAATTTCATCTTTTTTCTGACTCTTACCCACTCTTTACTTTCGACCGCATCTCCTTCAGCACTAAACTGAGAGTGATTCTGTCTTCCCTTTGGTTCTAGTAAAAGCAGAAAGGCAATGTGATGCCGTGGACCGTGGCACAGGGCTTGGAATCCAACCAATCTGAGTTCATGTATGGGTCCTTCACTTGCTTCATTGTGTGACTTTTCGGCAGGTCATTCCTTTCCCTGAGCCTCAGTTTCCATTTCTGTGAAACAGAGATCGTAACAAAATCTCCCTTTGCTGTCTCACTGGCATAATGTGAAAGCCCTCTGCTGCCCTCTGAAGTGGCGGGTACACCGGGAGGGTGGTGGTGAGCACACGACTTGTTCTTTTGCATTTGGGAAGAAAGGGGCATGGCTCTTCCTTAACCTGCGGCACAGCTATCTGAAGCCCCTGCTGACGCACAGTGGACCTCCGCTCACTACAACGCTCCCTGCCTGCTGCGGCCCCATCGCCAGATGCCTGACCAGCCCCCAAGCTTATGAAGTAAGTTGCTTTTATCCAAAACCTAAGTTCTTCATGAAGTTAAATTGTTCTGCTCTGTGGATGCGTCACTGGTTTGGTTTTGCTTCGCTTGCCTTTCAGGTGTAAAATCCATGACAGGGAATATAAGCCCATTTTGCCCAGCCAGAAAATACATAGAGATACATACAGAAATCTAGAGATACAATTTCACGGTCTTTGAAACATCATTTGAAAAGAGATCTAGTGTTATTACCTCACTTACTGTCAGTGATTTTAGTAAATAATTCTATTTCCACGCTGGTTTTGATTTATTTACACTATGTGGCCCGAGCTCGGTACGGAATGTGTTACATTTTCATCTAGGAATTAGAGTGGTCACAGTCATGTTGAGGGGATTAATAAAACAATTCTTGATACCCCTAAAGTGCAACAGATGGTCTTTTGCTTCAAGCCTGCCAACTTTTGGCTATCAGGGAGAGTTTATCTACCGGTGTTCCACATTGCTAGGCTACACGAGCACATCTAGATAGTATCTAGAGTCCCTATTTTTTTTTTTTCCTTAGCTGCCAACATGAGATCGGTGATTTGGCAAGCGTCGCAACACAGAAAGAAATGACAAATGCTAACCAGCCTTCATTTTAAAACATGAACATCTTAGTTTTCAAGTTCTTTTTTAAAAACCTTTGCTTCCTTAGGGCACCTGGGTGGCTCAGTCGTTAAGTGTCTGCCTGTGGCTCAGGTCATGATCCCAGGGTCCTGGGATCGAGCCCCGCATCGGGCTCCCTGCTCCGCGGGAAGCCCGCTTCTCCCTCTCCCGCTCCCCCTGCTTGTGTTCCCTCTCTTGCTGTGTCTCTCTCTGTCAAATAAGTAAATAAAATCTTTAAAAAAACAAAAAACAAAACCTTTGCTCCCAACCCAGGCCTTCAGAAATCATCTGTGGCATCAGATACAGTGCCCACATTAACAAAGCCCACCACCGGGGCTAGTCTGATGCAGCAGCTCGGGTAGAGCGACAAGGCAGCGACGACGCATGTAGACAGGCCCTGGGCAGTTCCCTGCGCCCTCCTCTGTGGTGTGGTAGAGCAGAGCCCCCAGAGAACGGTCGGGAAGAGGAGTCTTAGTAGAGGCCGCACCCACAGGGCGGGGCGCCCTGTTGAGTCCATGCACCTCTTTGAAGATTGTGCCCCGGGGGCGGGGGAGCAGCCATGTTGTCTTGTCTCTCCCTTCCACATTGCCCAGGCTCCCCCCTCGAGCAGCCTCCATCTCCTCTGTGCCCTGTCAGCCCACGAGGCTCTGTGCAGAGGGGCGGCCAGCTTCGTCAGTTCAGTCAGTGAGGCTTGGCTCTGGGATTCCAGAGACCCACTCACCGTCACCAAAAGCCGAGAGTTCCACAACAACTGTGCGTCCTGTGGAATACAGCAAAGTACAACATGGTTGTATTTGTCCCCTAGGGCTGTTATAGTACCACAGACCGAATGGCTCAACAGAAATGTGCTGTCTTGTAGTTCTGGAGGCTCGAAGTCTGAGGTCAAAGTGTGGGCAGGGTTGGTTCCTTCTGGGGGCTGTGAGGGAGAACCTGCTCTGGGCCTCTCCCCGGCTTCTGGTGGTTTTGCTGCCAGTCTTTGGTGTTGCTTGGCTTGTAGATACATCACGTAGACCTCTGTCTTCATCTTCACGTGACACTCTGTGTGTGTGTGTGTGTGTGTGTGTCACCAAATTTCCCCTTTGGTGAGGACACGCACCAGTCACACTGGATCAGGGCCCACACTAATGACCTCATCTTAACTGGATCATCGGCAAAGACCCTATTTCCATATAAGGTCACATGCACAGGTACCGGTGGTTGGGATTTCAGCATCTTTTGGGGGGGAGATCATGTAATCCCTAACAACCAAAAAACTTAATTTTTCATGTTATTTTTCATTTGTTAATTACCTACTTTTTTAGTTATAAAAGGTAACGCCCTTGTGGCCAGATACTCAAACAGTATGAAATGTACAAAGTGAAAGATCAGTTTGCTCCTTCTCCCACCTACATCCCCCCAGAGACAGTCTTTATTAAGGATTTATTGTGTGTACTTCCTAATGCACAGGAAGTACATGTTACTTACATGTGTATATATAGCTTTGCACAGACTTACATATATAGCTTTGTTACTCTTTTATACAAATGAGATCACAATTGCGTTGTCCGGCTACTTGCATTTTTCACTTTAACGATAGATCGTGGCTACCTTTCTATGAGTACATGAGAACCCGTTATCTTCTCCTTATTCATGGCTTCATAGTGCGGCTGGAGCAGCGTTGGTTTAATCAGTCTCCTACGGATAGACCTTTAAGTTGTTTCCTTTCCTTTTTTGTCATTACAAACCATGTTTATAGTAAATATTCTTGTACCTATGAATTTATCCAAGCATATAAAGGTATATAAGATAGATTTTAAGGGGTAAATTGCTGAGTCAAAAGGCATTATGTGCATTTTAAAATTTGATAGATATTGCCCCAAACCTCAAACTTAATAAAGTCCTTGGAAGGTGCTGAAGAGCCTCTGCTGGTGTGTGAAGGAGCCCCCAGCTTTGTTGGCGAGTATCACTCAGTGAGGGGACAGACCCTGGTGGGCCTTCACGTTATACTATACAGGGCAGGAGGGAATTATGGTTGGTTGGTGGAATGGGTTTGTTTGGTTTTTAATTCACCTGGCTTTGAGTACTGAGGCAAATTTCTAGCAACAGCAAATTAAAACTGTCTTGAATTGGTGTCTAACAGTCTCCTCAATCTGACTATCTTAGACAAATTTAAGACTTTCAAACACACACAGCTCAGGAGAGCCGATGTATGCTGTTTGTATCAGCTCTTCTTCCCTCAAGGAGTATTAGCCACAGACTTTTTTGCCAGATCCATAGGAGTGTTTAGAATGATTCTTATGCATTATATTAGAAAAAGGTGACTTTCTGATTCTTAAAAGTAATATATATTCAATATAGTAAAATTTCAGTACAGAAACGTAAGAAAATAAAAATCACTAGCAATTTTATCACGCAGGGCTAACGATCATCCCTAACATCCCTTTTGTTGACTACCCTTCCAAACTTTTCTATGCACATATAACATTCTTTTATTTACCAAAATGGCATTATATATATGCTTGATTTTTTCCCCCCTTTTGTAGAACTTTATTTAATTCTGCTTTTTTGGCCGCAAAATCTCCATGAGAACCAAAAGCTTATTGAGCTGGGAGACAAGTATACGGTGAGGGTTCAACATAATTGGGGGATATTATAACTCTAGGCATTGTTCATACTGAAGTAAAAGCTTCACTTCTATACATCCACTCGGTGAGCCATTGAACTCACATTTGGAGAATACTTTCTGTGTGCCCCAAGCTGTCCGGTGGCCGGACTAGAGCATAGAAGGGGCTCAGAGGCTAGTGTGGGCTGGGAGAGCAGACCAGTGGGCATGCAGCTGCAGTACAAGGGTGAAGGGCACCGTAGGGCCAGGGCTAAATAGGGGACGCCGGGAGAGAGCACAGGAGGCACACCTAAGCCAGCTTTGCAAGATCAAGGAAGACTTCCAGCAGGAGGGGACTTTCTTTTAAGACAAGACCTCAGTGATAAGCGGGCCCTAGTCACAGGAAGGAGGGTGGGGGAGACAGGAGGAAGGGAAAGCGTGAGTGATTTGAGCACCTGTCAGCAGTTCAAATGGCAGGCACACAATGGGCGGCTGGAGTGGGTGAAGCAGATGCAGGGGCGGGGCTGGGGGTGAAGGGCCCGAGTCACCACGCAGTGCCTTTATTTTTATTTTTTTTAATTTAATTTTATTATGTTATGTTAGTCACCATACAATACATCATTGGTTTTTGATGTGGTGATCCACGATTCATTGTTTTCATATAACACCCAGTGCTCCATGCAGTACGTGCCCTCCTTAATACCCATCACCAGGCTAACCCATGCCCCCACCCCCACCCCCTCTAAAACCCTCAGTTTGTTTCTCAGAGTCCATAGTCTCTCATGGTTCGTCTTCTCCTCCGATTCCCGTCCCCCTTCATTTTTCCCTTCCTTCTCCTAATGTCCTCCATGCTGTTCCTTATGTTCCACAAATAAGTGAAACCATATGATAATTGACTTTCTCTGCTTGACTTATTTCACTTAGCATAATCTCCTCCAGTCCCA
>NC_138385.1:13607938-13661765 GCF_054177405.1 Leptonychotes weddellii | reverse complement strand
CCTCTCCAGCATTTGTTGTTTCTTGCCTTGTCCATTTTTGCCATTCTAACTGATGTAAGGTGGTATCTCAGTGTGGTTTTGATTTGAATTTCCCTGATGGCTAATGATGATGAACATTTTTTCATGTGTCTGTTAGCCATTTGTATGTCTTCTTTGGAGAAGTGTCTGTTCATGTCTTCTGCCCATTTTTTGACTTTATTTGTTTTTTGGGTGTTGAGTGCCTTTAAGCCAAGGTGAGGACTGTGGGCTTTATCCTGAGGGCAGCAGGCTAGCCCTGAAGGGTTTTAAATAGGGAATCCTTGAAAAGTCTTCTATTGGAAATGTTTCTTGAGTCACATAGCAATTCTTAAGACTTATTTTATTTGCATTTAGAACCAGGAGCAACTGAAAGACGATGACTCCGATCTTATTCTCAATGATGGCGATATTAGTTTGACATATGGGGATTCTACTGTGAACACCGAATCAGGAGCATCCGGTGCCCCTAGGAGGTTTATGGGAAACAGTTCTGAAGATGCCTTGGATCGGGAGCTTGCATTTGGGGACCACGAACTGGTCATTCGGGGAACACGCCTGGTTCTTCCTATGGATGATTCTGAACCCCCATTAAATTTGTTAGATAATACGAGACACAGTCCAGCCTAAGCTTACTAATGCTCACTTAGTGATTTGTAAAATTTGCACATGTGATTGTGAAGAAATTTGTACTACCTAAAAAGTCCCAGTGCATGTCTCTGAATGTTTAAGCTATATAAATGCTCTTTATATGGCATCGAGAGAATATAAATATCCTGTACAAGGCAGATTGTGAACAAACTATTCTTTTACGTTTCATTGGCTGCACTGTGTAGATTGGATCTGTTTTAGAAAAAAGTTATTTTCACAGTGATGTTGTGTGTTCCGTTAGCTTTATGTCTCAGTTAAAGTATACAAAGTGACAGATTTACTCTTTCTTACACTTACCTGATACTTAACCAGAGTACCAAGTTCTTGTGCCGTGAATTAATTTTGTTTCGTGGGAGGGGAGGGAGAGGAAAGAGGGAGTGTTATCTCTGGGGAAGCCCATGGAGGGAGAGCTTCCTTTGTTGGGAAACTTGCGTTCATTGCTACTGCCTTGGTCATGACCTTTGTCTCTCCTTTTTCTCCGGATGGTGTTCGGATCTTGTCCCGTTGGAGTTGGGAATGAAGTGGGGGGGGGGGGGCTCTCTCCCCCCTCCCCTTGCTATGAAGGAACAGATTCACTGACTTATAGGACACTGGTGTTCAGAAAAGAAGGGCTACAAATGACGTCCAAGACTGTGTTGCTTTTCTCCCAGACCAAGACCGTAGGAAGGAGTCGCATCATCCTGCCAGGTTAGCTGAAGTACAGGTTTAGATGGCGCAGGGCACGTGGTCTGCATTGGCGGGGGCCGGGGCAAAGCGCAGGAGCGGAGGAAAGAGAAGGGGGCGGTGCTTCAGAGATTTCTCTTCCCAAATGTGTAAATATTCCATATCGGATAAGTTTAAATAAGAAACTCAGTTGCTGCTTACTTTTGGATTATATACTTTATCTGTATAGCAAGCTTTGTGGTCAGGTGTTTTTTATATCGATTTAAATCGCTGCTCTTTAGCAGCCAAACAGGAGCAAAATGTAAAATTTTTGAACTTTACTGTGTCTCATTGTCATGCGTTAGTCTGTAGTTGATGTTTAAAGTTAATTTATGACTCCATGATCGTTCCACACTACATCAAGGTCAGTCGGAAAGAAGCGCACCGCTCTGGAGCTTATCGTAAGGGCAGTGTTCCTTTATGCGCACCGGCTAGACTTGTCTTCGTTTCCATGTTACTTTTTAATATGAAATACCGAAGCTGCCGTGTGGGTGTGTGTGGGTGTGGGTGTGGGTTTTTTTTTCTTTTACAGTTTTCAAGGAAGAGTACATAGCAACTTCCCATTTCCTATTCAGAGAATGAAAGTAGATTCTATTTTGTAATGCTGAAAAAACCTGCAGGTGCACTGAACGCTTAGAAGGGGGATACGTTCTGATGTTGATCCTGACCTGTTAATGTTTCGGAAGACAAATGGGAACTTTTGTGGGTTTCGCCCCTTAGGTCTGAGTAGCATTGCCTTAAATCTTAACCCAGTTCGCAAACTGATGTGTTTACATGATGTTCAAATTTCCCAGCAAAAGAGGTCTTTCCATTCAAAATATGTACTTATTCTCCCCAAGGTGTCTGAACTGTTGCAAACACTCCTTGAGATTTTAAGGGAATTCTACCGTCGTACCCTCGAGCGGCAGCTCTGACTGTTGGCACAGCCATGTGTTACGTAGTGGTAGCGACTTTCCTGCTATGCAGGAGCCCCGTGACGTGTGCATTTGATAGGACGTGTGCCTCTTCAGGCAGTCTCCCATTTCTTGTTAATGTGTGTTCGAGGGGCTTTGAGCTTCAGCGTCATTCACCCACGAAGTTATTCAAGTTGTAAGAGGTTATACAAGAAATTAACAACTACCTTTTTTATTCTGTCAGGTTACTGAGCTCACTCTATGGAAAATGGCTGTAAATACTTAGCATGACCCGTTCAGTAACTCGTCTCTTTCAGCATGCATAAGACTTTTTCTTAGGGAGATACAGCTTGAGTCAACTAAATCTGCCTTCGTACTTTATCAAAGGGGATCCAAGGCTGCTGTGCTCATGTCAGCGTCTGGAAACTTCTCCTCTCCTCTAATCTGTGTGCACATCTCCAAGCAAAGAAGAAACAACAAACTGTGCTCATATACCCGTTGGTTTTCAACACCTGAGTGAACTCGAATGAAGGACAGTCTGAGGTTACCATCTGGCACAAAGTAGAGCTGCTCTCGGACTCAACTGTTCTGTTCTTTGTGAACCCTACATGTTTGAATGACTCAAACATTGCATCTTTTAAAGTTATTTTGTAAGGTTCCTTGGCATTTTATCCTCGTCGTCCGTGTTTGGCAATGTGCTGTTAAAGAAATAGACTTAATCTGTATGTATTTTTTGTTTTCCCTTGGAGTACTTGGACAGATGTTATAGTGGTTTCTTTTAGGAAAATCTGTCATTAAAAAAATTATAGCCTTGCAAATAACCACTCACCGTATTTGAGTCACAGTTTATTCTAGTGAGAATTAAAGAGTGCTGACTTCATTTATTTTTCTACCGATACACCTACTGGGAAAGCGGGGAAGACCAATGCTTAAAAAAAGAACAGACAGAAACCTACCAGAACGTAATGTACGGGGTTGCCAATTTGGGGGGCTTATGTGGAAGGCTGGACATATTTGCCTGTGGTCACAATTGGACCATTTAAGAAATAAGACTCAAAGCAGTCAAATTCTGTCACATTGATTTGTAGCCTGTTAGTTCGGTAACGGATAATGTCATGAAAATGTCACTCCCATTATACAGTGAGAGTAGATTCTGTGTCTGGTTAGGTAGAAAGGCTGTTCCAAGTTCGGTTGAAAGCATGCTCGTGCAAATAGCCCCTTTTCCAAGTTAAAGATAGGTCTTTCTTTCTGTACATGAGCAGTTTTATAGGTTAGGGTTTGCTCACAGCAACTTTGTCTAGTAAAGGCACCAGCCACACTAGTACTCTGTTTTGTTGCCAGCTTGCTTATTCATGGTCCAGTGAGACACACAGGTGGTGGGCCTACACACATTTCTTTTCTGGAACAAACCATGTTTTGTTTTGTTTTTTTAAGATTTATTTATTTGACAGAGAGACAGCGAGAGAGGGAACACAAGCAGGGGGAGTGGGAGAGGGAGAGGGAGAAGCAGGCTTCCCGCCGAGCAGGGAGCCCGATGCGGGGCTCGATCCCAGGACCCTGGGATCATGACCCGAGCCGAAGGCAGACGCTTAACGACTGAGCCACCCAGGCGCCCCAAAACAAACCATGTTTTCTAATTCACAAATAAAACCTGACATTCAATTTGAGCAAGTACATTTGTTAACCTGACTCAATGCAGGAGTGTAAAGAGATGAAGGGTAGGGACGCCTGGCTGGCTCAGTCAGTGGAGCGTGCGACCCTTGATCTCAGGGTCGTGAGTTCGAGCCCCATGTTGGGGGGTTGTTTTCTTAAGTTTACTTAAGTTACTTAAGTTTAGCTACTTAAACTTAAGTTTACTTAACAAAAAAAGATGAAAGTGTAGATGTTTTAACTCCATCAGGCAGTCCTTGATGGGAAGCACCCCCCACAGATGATGCGGTGTAAGATATGAGGCTTGGAATAAATTGGAAATGATAACAATACCAATTCCCATTTTTTGAGCCCCTCTTGGATACAGGCTGTGTGTATACACGGTCTTCTTGAAAATCTACATTTTAATTTAATCCGAATCATGCTGTGAAGGTACATTCTGTTCTTCTCATTTCACAGATGTGAAAGGTAAGGTGCAGGGAGGTCGTCACACTGCTAGTAAGTGACAGAGCCAGGACTCAAATCCAGTCTTGATCCAAAGTCTAGATCGTTAACCACTCCTCTAGTGGCCTCAGTGGCGGGCTGCGGGCTAATCCATCTTGAGAACTGGAAGGAGGGTGCAGAGAATTGCAGACTTCCATCCTGCTGCCCACCACCTGCTTGACATCAGGCCAGGAAAGGGCATGAAGTCTCAGCTCTGTCCCTCCATTCGCTGCCCTGTTGGCTGCCAGACACGAGTTTGCCCGGTTGGGAAGTTTCTCGAATTCTTAGTGAAGTGCCCTCCTGTGTCTCTTTGAGCCCATAAGCAAGGCAACCTGGCTAGCACCATGCCTTCCCACTCTACCTCCCGCCTTTTTCACCAAGGGGGTCCATCCTTTGTGGCAGAGTGTGTGGTCCTGAACAGTGGCTCTGTGTCCACATAGTTTGGTGTAGTAGAAAAATCCCAGGCTGTGGAGTTACACAGATCTGGTTTCAAATCCAGCCTCCGCTGTTACACAATGTCAGCTAGTTACTTGACTTTGCTGAGCCTTTCCGCTTCCTTAGCTATAAAGTGAATTCATTCAAGGAATATTTGAGCGCTTACTTTGTGCCACACACAGTGGCTATAGTAGCAAACGATCCTGCAACGATCCCTGCTCTCACAGAGCATATTCTACAGAAAGACTGATTGCCTTCCAGTAGGGGAATATCTGTCCTAAATAATCGGCAAATAACCTAAAATACAGTAGCCCTAAAGGCTGTGATGGCAGAGTACCGGAGGCTGGGAGAGGGGACTGTTGCCTGGCGGTAAGGGAATAGGGCAGATCTTCTAATGAAGTGGTATTGAAGCTGAGACCTCGAAGCTAAGCAAGGGGTCACCCAGATGAAGGGGGGTGAGGACGAGGAGCATTCTGGGCAGAGTGAACAGTGACAACTCGCCACCTGTAATCGACCTTCCACCCAACCTTCATCCAATCAAATAGTTACTGACAAGACATACCACGTGCTATGCTATATACACAGAGCGAGGAATAAGATCGACGCGGGCTACCCTCCTAGCACTTATGTGTCCGTGTGGAAGACAGTGCCCACCGATTGTAACAAGGGGCACCTCAAAGCCAAACCTGCCCCTGTGACTTCCTCCCCTTCAGCCCTTTCTAGCCACACGCGCAAGGCAAGTCCATGCCCTCTGTTCGCTCACAGCCTGTAGACATTTAAAAAGAGGAGCTGGTAGTATGACTTCTGGGTCTTTCTGCCCCCAAGCTAACAGCCCCAATCTCTTCCTGTCTTCTGGACATGCACCAGGAGTCTGTTGTTCTAGACTTTTTTATGAATGCGCCTGAGACCATGTTGGCTTTTTGTTTCGGTGGCCACATCTCCCTCATCTTGCCATGGGCTGACTGTCCCCAGAAAGTCTGGGCGGGCCCCCTGCCCTCACAGAGCTTATATTCCCGTCGGAGCAGGCCAACCATAAATAAATGCGCACACAAAATAATTAGAGATTGGGATAAGGGACAAGTAGCGAATGTGGTAGAGGGTGATGGGCATGAGGAGGCAGCGGGGGTGGGGTGGGGTGGGGTGGGAGGGCTCAGGAGGTAATGTTAAAACTAAGGCTTGAAGGAACCAGCCAGACAGACGGCAAACAGGGAAAGAGCGGCGGAAAGGTCTGGTTTAGGGTAGATGCTCAACAAATGTGTGTCGAAAAGGAGCAAAATGTCCTCCTGACGTTTACTGAGTTGGATCTGGAAGGCCTTCGTGGTGGAATAGGAGAAGCAATAGGCCAGAGGCCCCGCCCTGCCTCCCACTGGGCGCTCTTGGGAAGCCCCCTAAACCCCTCTGGGCCTGTTTCTTCCCTTATAAAATGACGCCAGCTGACTGACTGAGTAAACATTTATTGAGCTACTGTCAGGTACCAGCACTGTGGTAGGTACTGGATTCTGATTCCAGCCCCGTGTGGCTGCCAGCCCTGTTCGGGGGAGAAAATGAAGTGATGTACATCGAGACATTTTGACCAGGGTTCCGAAGGCTCTTGAAACTGAGGTTGAGTACTCTGTAAGGTTTTGCTGATGAGGTGCTATCTGAGTAAAATATGGAAAACACTTTAGAGACCATGATTCGACTCTGGGCTGCTTTCTTTTGAAATCTCCAGTTCAGCAAGTTGGAGGCGTCCCAAGCCGTTGCCATGGTGAAGACTGAACTCTGAGAACTGGCTTAGCTGGGGCTGTCCTGGCTGGAGCCGGAACTCCATGAAACCCGACAGTTTCTGGACAATTCTGTCTGCCTAGTGAAAGAGCTTCTCTCCTTCTTCCATGCACCATACTGTAGCTGTAGCCGGGGAGTCCTGCCCTTGGCGTCCGCCTGGACCCCAGATCTACTCATTTTCCACTTGGTGCTGGCTGATGGGCGCTGGGTCCCACTAAAGAGACACAGTAGTTGTGCAAGTTATTTCTTTTGCAGTGATGAAAAAAATGCATCGAAGGCTCAGTGAGCACTTCTTGGAAACAAGGTTTAATTTCTCCAGATTTGTTGGAACTGAAGTGGCTCGCTGTGTGTTTAAATACTTATCTTACAAAAATTGCTTGAGAAGTATTCAATTCTTGGTTGCCCTGGGAGTCACGAGGCTTTATTGCATGCTTTTTTTTCTTTTGTTCATTTGAATTTCCTATACAGCTGTGTTCCCGTGTAGACTGGGCAAAAAAGCATGTGAGCTGTTCTGTTGGGTTTTTTTTTGTCTGAAAAAAATCTGGAAGACTTCTGTCAAATAATGGAAGATGCCTGTTTTCTGGGTTTGTTTTTTGTTTTTGTTTTTTTTTAACTGTAGAGCTGGTTTAGTGTGAGAAAGCAAGACAATGGCAATCAGACCCCTGATTGTGCTACAAAACTGATTTTTTTAACACTTTCTTGAAACCTCGACCACCGAAGCTCCATTTTCTCAGGGGAGCCAAGAGGTTGATATTTAAACATTCCAGCCAACCAACACTTCACTCCCTAACTTCAGTCGGCAAACACTGAACATGTCAAATGGGCTGAGCCCTGGGCCAGGCGCTGGGGACACGGAGGGGACTCAGTCACAGTTTTGATCTCCAGGCAACTATGGCCCATTAGGTAAAAGCATTGCAGTTGTGTGAAAAGCATTAGCAAGGAACTTCAGATGGAATTCCCTCACCCGTTGCTGCTTCCGGTGGGCAGACCAATGGTCCCTAAAGATGTCCGCGGGACATCCCGGGAACCTGTGACTATGTTAGGTTACATGGCAAAGAGAATTATGGCAAAGGCTGTAGGTGGAACCAGAGTTGCTAACCAGCTCATCTCGAGACGGGGAGATTATCCTGGGCCCGTCTAATCACACAGGCTCACAAAACTAGAGACCCTTTCCGGGCCACGTTCGGAGAAAGAGCTGAGACAACAGAAGCAGGGTCAGAGAGATGCTACATTGCTGGATTGGAAGAGAAAGGAAGGCCGTCTCTGGAAGCTGGAGAAGGCAAGGAAATGGATTCTCCCGTACAGCCTCCAGAGGGAATGCAGCCTGCTGACACCTTGACTTCAGCCCAGTAAAACCAGTCAGACTTCTGACCTCCAGAACCGTAAGAGGACAAGCGGGTGTTGTTCGAAGCCACTAAGTCTGCGGTAATTTGTTAGGGCAGCAATAGGTCGCTAACATGCTGCCTACGAGGGAGAGGATGTGGTCTCTGTTACTATTTAGTTCTGAATGTCTGCTCTGTGCCAGGCACTTTTCCCAGTGCTGCAGACACACCACTGAGGAAGATCCACAGTCCACAGCCCAGTGGGGAAGACTAGCAACATGGCACCATGATGGAGGGGAGTCCAGATGATAAGTGCACGGCCAGGGAAAGGATCGGGAGGCGGGGAAGGCCCTGCCGTGCCTATGACTTGAGCACTTAGACGTTACTCACTGGTGTCAGGAATTTTCCCAGGGCACCATGCCCACTCCATTTCCGGAGAGTGGCAGTGTATGGAAGACGTGATCATATTTGGGTTCTAGAAAGGTCGCTCTCCTTGCAGCTGCAGTAGGAAGGATGGATTATCCAGACAGGGGCAAAAGTGGACGCAGGGGTAGTGGTTAGAACACTTGGCTAGGTGAGAGAGCTGGCCCGGACGGGAGAAGAGTCATTTGGTGGGTAGACTCGGCAGGACTCAGCAACTAACTGTAGAGAATGACCAGGGGCTGGGGGGCGGGGGTGGCAGTTACAGTGACACCCCATCATCTGGGGTTGGGCAAATGAGGGGGGCGGAATGACAGTAACCGCAGTTCTAGAAAATACTTTCATGACAAAGAAGTTAAGAGATGGAGCCGTCAAGGTACAAATCTAAGTTTGCCCCTGGATCCCTGTGGTAAGGAAAGACAGAGCCCAGTTGGGAAGGGGGTGGGAGAAGGGGACTGAGGGCCCCCAGCGAGAAAGTTGAGGGAGGATGCCAAGTTTGAGAAACGCCAGGACTTGTAATCCATTCTCCCGTTATAACCTAAGAACATCTGGAGCTTTCTGCTGTGGGTGGTGTCTAGGGAAAATAATTGCTCTAACCCAAGTACAATAGATGGAGGAAAAAATAAATTATTTTCCCTCCTTACAAAAAGCAGAAAGCTTCCGAAGTTCTCAGGGAACGATGGGTGGTGTGATTAGGAAATTAAAAAGTGCGTCACTCTGGATTTCGGTGTATCCTCCACGGGTCTGGCCAGAAGAATGAAAATATGTGTTGCGGGCTCTCTAAAATGCAGTTCTTAGCATTTTCCAGGAGGGTCAAGGGCCAAGGAATGAATACTGGATCTGGAGAGGAAGCCACGGCTAGTTGGCGAGACCCTTGCTGGTTCCGTGGAGGTTGACGTGCGAGCACAGAGACAGCTTCACCCTGCTTCTCCCCAAGGGCTGTCGCCAGCGTTCGCTAGCAAATCCCAAGCTCTCCGGTCTGCTGTTCTCAAGCCCTCTGTGCCACTGGCTTGCTGAAACAGTCGCTGCTGGGGCTGCAGCCTCTGTGGAAGTTTGAGCCAAATAGCAACTGTTGGGGCAGAGTTCATCAGATATGCGGGGACTCAAACTCTTTTCAAAATTGATTTTTGCCTCAGTAGAGGGAAATCGGCAACGGACAGTGTAACTGACAAAAGAAAGCATAGAGGCCTATAGTAAAGTGAAGGAAACATCTGGTTTTTGTTTTCTTAACTTTTATTAATTCATCTGAGGTGTGAGTCACCAGCTCACCCAGCCAATGTTTCCAAAATGGAGTCTTCGTTGCCTCCAGAGTCGTTGGGGAAAGTCATTTCAGAACTACCTTGAGAGAAAGATGACCTGCAGGGAGGTGTCAGGTTTTTTTGTTTGTTTGTTTGTTTTCAATGTAATGTTGGTCCTGATAGGTATTTCCTAAAAATGCTTTTCTGTTAACTCACGATTACAGTACTTCCTCAGCAGGATTTTAGTCCTCTGCCCAGAAATTGTAGGACTAATGTGCTGACCTAAAAATGTGCATTAAACTCAGAATCTCACGAAGTATGCCCTTCACACTATAAAGAAAACTTTCTTGGCTCACCTTAGACTTTCCCGGGAGAGGTTGGGGTGAGATGCATAGCCCCTGGAGACACTGTAGAAGCAGAAAAGTCTCTCTCTCTCTCCAAGGTTTTCTTGAACCAACACCAACCCCACCCCACAAAGGGAGCTCAGGTGGAGACACCAAGAGGAGAGGAAGATGATGTGCTGGGGCCAGACCCTACCGCCCTTGGGGCTAGTGATTCTCTGTTCTCCTCCACAGCTCTTGGTGACCAACATTACAGTTTCAAGATGGCTGCTCAGAGTTCAAAGTTGGCCTATGGCTACCGTCCCGGACAAGCTGGCTGGTCTGTGGAATGATGGAGCCAGCAGCTTTGCTCTCATTACTCTGTACTCTATCCAGCTGAGCTGTACTTTTTCTGACCCGTTGGTAGTGATGTCAGTAGCGGGGGTCAAACCTCTACCTTTCATAGGTGGCTAATTACTTGATTCTACTAACCATTTATTTACTGAACGAACTTTGTCTGACTGCCTACTCTGGCTACTGGGAATTCAAAGGTGAATAAGGCAAGGTTTGTGCCCTCGAGGAGCTCACAGATTAGTGGTAGAGACAGGGCTGCAGCAAGGGGGCAATGAGTTGAGCTTTAAAGGACGTGTTAGATCTCTGAGCCTGAAGCACAGGAGAGAGATCTTGGCTTTGGGTGTGGATGAGATCACCAAGAGATCTTGGTCTACAATAGGAAGAGTCCTAGAAATAAAATATGAAATAAACCAAAACCAAACCAGAGCAAACAAAACCAGTGACATTTAAAGGGCAAGTAGAGGGACGCCTGGGTGGCTCAGTTGGTTAAGCATCTGTCTTCGGCTCAGGTCATGATCCCAGGGTCCTGGGATCGAGCCCCGCGTCGGGCTCCCTGCTCCGCGGGAAGCCTGCTTCTCCCTCTGCCTGCCGCTCCCCCTGCCCTCGCTCTCTCTCACAAATAAATAAATGAAATCTTTTTTAAAAAAAATAAAGGGAAAGTAGAATAAAAGGAGACTGGGAGGGAAGAACTTGAGGGGTTGGTGGGAAACAAGAAGAGAGTGGTGTTAGAGATACCAAGAGAGAAAAAGAATTTTCATAAAGAAGGGATGGTCAGTAATGTCAAAATCAGTCAAGAGATCAAGTCAAGATGCCCATCAAGTGCGAAGGGCATCCACTGGGTCCAGGAATATGGAGCCATCACTGCCCAACAGTGATGGTAAGAGAACGGCCAAAGCAGGTTAGGAGAGACCTCCTGACTGCTTGGAGGTGGGAGACGAGGGAGAGTGGAACGTTCGGGATAACTACCAGGGTTTTGGCCCGAGTGAGTGATGAGTGGTGGCTCCATTCAGGAAGAGCAGGTCGGGGGAGAGGGAGAGGGAAGGAGTTCAGGTTTGGACCCATTGAGCATGAGGTACCTGTGGGTCTCCGAGTGAGGATGACCAGTGGGCCATTAGCTAGATGGGCCTAGAGCTCCAAAATCCTAGTTTATAAATCAAGCAGACTAACACGGCCAGCTTTTTTTTTTTTTCTATGGGGAACTCCATGCCCCCTTTTCATTATGCCCTTTTCCAGGATCAATCGCTTAGAAATTTCCTGATTCTCAGTATTTTTCTGTGAGTTCTCAACTGATTTTATTTGAACCAGAAACATCTGTACATGTAGTTTCTGTACCACGCATTTGGAGCCACTTGTAAGGGGAAACAGAAGAATTTACAGGCAAATTAAAAAGGAGCTGGGACAGCTCTTCTCTCTGTACTGAGCCAGTTACCCACCGCCTCTCCATAGCATTGATGGATTATGGTAGAACTCTCTCTTGTTGCTGACCTTAGGAAGAAGCCAAAGGGTAGCTTTAGATTCTATCTCAGTTTTTTTAAAGATTTTATTTATTCATCTGAGAGAGAGAGAGAGCACGAGCAGGGAGGAAAGGCAGAGGGAGAAGCAGATTCCCTGCTGAACCGGGAGCCCAACATGGGGCTCGATCTCAGGACCTGGAGATCACGACCTGAACCGAAGGCAGACGCTCAACCATCTGAGCCACCCAGGCGCCCTGGATTCTATCTCAGTTATACAGCGGCTAATGTCATAATGATGGACAATGATCTGATTCTCTATTAAATAAAGCACAAAGCAATTGCAAACATTTAAATGACATGACTGAATTGGACAGGGCCTACCCTGGTCATTCGGGACAGGAATCACAGTGCCTGTCCCTATGCCGTACATAGAGTAAGCTCTCAGGTCCTTATGTATGAGGGAGGGTCTGTGTCTAGGTATTCCCTCTTGCCTTCTATGGATAATCATCATTTCTTGCCAGCTTTGGGCTCCTATAGGTTCCTACTCTAAGAGAGTCCTTATGTTGTGTCCCTTGCAGTAAAGGAAAACTGCAAGCTTCACAAAGAAAATGATGTCCTTGGCTTGTCCTATTCGCGATTCCCCATCTGATTGAATGTAGATATAAGACCGACAACAGCAACAATGATCAGTTTCTGATGCATCTGGTCCAAGGGGGATTACTTTGACAGTCTGCTCTAACTATACAAGCAATGTTTCCAATAAAAAGTTTTATTAGGTGTTGTCACAGATGTAAATGTTTCATAAAGATACCACTCCAGTTGTAAATCATATACTTGAATTCATACTAAAGTCACCTCATTAAATACCAAGAAAAACTATGTCTTTCACATAAATCCTGGTCTCAAGTGACTTTTTAAAAAAAGGGAGCAAAGAACGAAAAACAAAACTCAAGCCCCAGCCACCTAAGGCTGAACTTGGGGAGACTGACAGGCGTAGGAAAATCGTCTTTGTTTCTGTGGTCTTCCTTTCGAAATTGTATACTCCAAAATACTCATTATCTTCCTATGTTTATCGGATTCTCCCGAGATAATAGAACTGGAGAAATGATCCACACTCTAACTTAAAAAAAAAAAACAAACTCTGATTTATTAAGGAACAATTTATATACAGTAAAACTTATCCTTTTTCATGTGTAGTTCCATGGGTTTTGAAAAACACACAGTCACATAATCACCACAAGAAGGACACAGAACATTTTTAATCACTCCAAAAAATTCCCTTGTGTCCCCACCCCAGGTTCCTGGCAACCACTGACCTGTTTTCTGTCCCTCTAGTTTTGCCTTTTCCAGAATGTCACATAAACAGAGTCCTACAGCATGAGCCTTTTGCTGGCCCTCTGCTTTTGAAATTAACAGTATTTTTCAGACAATAAAGATGAATACATGTTCAGTGTGGGAAAACGTAAATGTTTAAGAAGCAGGAAGATACAAAAATGCTTCCCAAAGACAGCCCTCATTAACATTTTGATGTGTTTCCTTCCAGTCCTTTTGCTGGATATGCACCTGCACTCCCGCATACAGAAACGAAGTGTCCTATAAAATTGGAATCCCACCATCTACAGGATTTTGTCTTTTTACTTTGTATTTTGTAACTTCAAATCGTGAGCATTTTCTTAAGGATGAACTCTTGCTGGAGGGTTGGAGGCGAGAGCCTAATCGGCAGGCTCAGGGATGGTGGACAGGAAAGAAAACCAGAATCACCAGGACCCAGAGGAACGGGCTCTGCACCAGCTGCATTTGGTTTCCTGAGCTGCTGAGTTCCACTTGTTTTCATCAAAGCCTATTTTTTGTTGCTGCTGCTGGCTTTTTCTCCGACTAAAACAGACACGCTCCCAGGATGAGCTTGGGGCCCATTCCTCTGGGGCCCGCGGCCCCCCCCCCCCCCCGCCGTGCTCCTCTCCTGCAGAGAACTTTGCAGGGCACATTGGAAGGGCTCGTTTATTTCGTCCAGCTCCCCTGCTAGACGGTGCGCCCCTCAGGCACAGTCACCTCATCCTTCCCCGCCCGCCTGTGGCATGTTACGCAGCAAAGGGTAGATACTTACCAAGAATGAAATGAATGAGCAGGACGACGCACCAAGATGAAACGCTCCCTTCACTGGTCCAGTTGCTGCCCCTCATTTTTGTTCCCTCTTCTGCTTTACCCTCAGAAATACCTCTGGGGGCATTATTTTGGGTGGGCCATCACAGAAGGGGTGGGTTTTCCTTTGGGATGCCTTGGCATTTCTGATTCACAGCTACACAGCCCGGCAAGATGGCCCACCAGCAGCTTTGCACCGGGGAGGCGGGCCACAGTCGCGTTATCCAGGGAGAGGTAGAAGGTGGACCTGGCCGGGAGGAAGGAAGAGGCAGGCTGCTCAGAGTCGCCGCTCATGGGCACACAGAGCCACTAGGGATGGCTTCGTGCTTCCCGCCCGGCCGGCTCAGCCCTTGCCCTGCCTGCCCTCTTGGGGGGTCAGGAGAGAATTGAAAGGGTCTATTCTCGTTTCCCCCTTCGATCCTAATCATTGCATATTTTTCACGTGGACTAGTTGCCACTTACGTACAGAGCGCCCATCGGGGGCCGGGGACACGGTTAAGCCCTTCACACACATCGCCCCGCTGAGCCCTTACGGCAGCCCTCTGAGCGAAGCACTGCTGTTATCCCTCTTTTACAGATAAGCTACAAACTGAGGCTCAGAGAGGGTCAGGGAATGTCCGAGGTCACACAGCTACTTAGGACGGCGTCTGGGCTACTGGGAACACTCTGTCAATGGTAGCTGTCAAGGATGTTATCACTATTATTCATCATAAGCAGTGGCTGATTGATGCCTTGGGCTCACAGAGGCCTGCCCAGGGGGCCACGAGACCCCCTGCCCCACTTTCTGCCTCTTCAAGACTTGGGAAGGTGGCTCCTTGGGTGGTGGGAAAAATGATACCATGTTTGTGTTTGGCTCCTTCTTGGTTCCCACAAATGCCCTGAACATTTTCCATTTTCTGAGCGCTTTTGTGAAACAGCTATGATGTGGTCGACAGTATTTGTAGTCGGAGCCAAGTCAAGCCTTCCTCTGGAGGAGAGCTGGAAACCTCTAAGGGTCTTGTCAGTTTTCACGTAGCCCACAGGCCCCTTCCCGGGGTCCCCCGAGGCTGAGGCTTTCCGGGCAGGCAGCAGCCGAGACAGTGCGCCCATTGATCCCCACGCCGTGTCTCCGGGTGGGGAAACCGGCTCCATATCAGCCTGGCAGGGCCTTGCTGGGGCCTTTCTCCAGCAAGTCCTCTGCTGGAGCTTCTGATCTGCTCGTGATGCTCTTCGTGGTTTCGGAACTGCTACGGATGGCTCAAGATGATTTCCCCTCCTGTGTTTTCTGCAGTTTTGTTTTTTTTTTTTTTCCAGGATCCAGGAGAAACTTTGAAACTTAAAAATTATCCCCGTGCCAGGAATCCCCACAGCCTCCAGCTGAGGGGTAGATGAGCACCATATGCTGTTTACATAAAAATAAATGGCTTCCCCCCATGAAGCACATGGGTCTGAATCACTGGCTAACCCCTCTTTTACCTTAGCAGCTGGAGCAATGGCCCTCTGGATGAAGATGCGTCTGCAGAGAGCAGTTTGGCTCCAAAAAGCCCCAGTTTGTTTGTGCGAGAGCTGTCTCCTAGGGAGGCAGGTGGTGGGCAGGCCAGCAGCCCCGGTGGGACCAGCAGGAGTCAGGACCCAAAGGCCGACAGGTAGTGCTGGGGGATGACCTTCTGCCTCCCCAGGTGGACTTTCAGAGGGGTCCCCTCATCTAATGCCCCCCAACATCATGAGCTCTAGAGATGAGGGAGAAGGGGTCTCTTTTCTTGGACTTCAAACACCAAAGGACTTGACTTGGGCAATAGCTGTTCGTTTATTCATTCATTGGTTCATTCATTCGTTCGTTCATTTGTCAAGGAATTATTGAGCACCTACTGCATGCACATCCTGATGTTGCACGAAGTCTAGCCTCAGCCTCCAGTCCCCAGTGATGACCCAACCAGGCCACTGGGCCCGAACTGAGAGTTTGGAAGTGAGGCAGGTGGAAACTCGCCAGCCTAGGCATAGTAAGTGAAGGCATCGGGTGCTGCATTTCAGTGGGGTGCCTTTCATTCACTCAACAAACAATCTGTGAGCGCCGACTGCCAGGCACTGTGCTAGACGCGTGGCTCATCAGAAGAGAGAATCCCAGCTCAAATCAAAGGGAATTTCAGATAACAGTAGCTAACTTTTTTTTGAGTGCTTGCTGTGTGTGCCAAAAACTATGCTGAGTGCTGTGCATGCCTTGTCTTTTTGAATCCTTATTCCAGAGCCGGCAAGATGGGGAAACTAAGGCTCAGAGATCTTACCGACTTGCTCGAGGCCACCTAGCCAAAAAGTGGCAGAAGGAAGCTTGAAAAATCCAAGTGAGTCCAAAGGCCTGGGGCTGTTTTGTGTGCATTCCTGCCTACTGTAGAGGTCAGTCCACAGTAGCCCGGAGTCCAGATCTGGCCCACTGCCTGTGTTTATGCTGCTGAGAGCTAAGCATGGCTTTTACGTTTTTAAATGGTTAAAAGAATCAAAAGAATAAGCTTCTCTGAAGTGAAAATTACATGAGATTCAAATTTCAATGTCGATCAATAAAGTTCTATTGAGACACAGCCACACCCATTCGGTTACACATGGTGGAAGGCTTTTCCTCGGCAACAGTGGAGTCGAGGAGTCATGACAGAGACCTTATGGCCCACAAAGTCGAAAATGCTATCTAGCTCTTCACAGGAAGAGTTTGCCAAACCGCCTTCCCCATCACCTTGCAGGTCACTGGCAGAAAAAAAAAAAAAGCAGGTCTCAGCCCATGTCTGAGCTCAGGTGGTTTCCAGAGCCCTGTCCTCCTCTCCCAGCCTCTTCCTCAGCCACTCGCAGAGAGCTCCAGGGAGCCTCCAGCAAGCATCTCCATGATGGCTGCCTTTGGGATATTTTCAGCACTTCTCTCAAGAATCTTTGAGGCCTGAGATGTGTAGGGTGGTATTAGGTTTTTCCTCAAATGTTTAGATGAAAACGTAGACAGCACAGCGAGGAGTATTTGTGAACAAAGCTCCGAAAGCAATCCTGTTGGTCTTTGCCGAGAGGTGCCAAATTATCTCAGGCTCCACTGGGAGCTGCCTGCAGGACCTTATATGGGCATAATCTCCCAACCCGGGCTTGTCTCGCTCTGCAGCATGGTCAGATCCACTTTTAAGGTTATGTGTGACCATTTCTGGTCTTTCCATTTGCTCGGGCTGTGGGGGAATTCGCTTCTGCCACACTTGAAGGAAACACGAATGCTATCGACTCCGCGCCCGTCTTATTTGGACACAAAAGATGACAACTGACCTTTTTTTGGGCAGTCATCTCCCTTTATGTTTGTGGGTGAAGGGAAGCATCTTTGGAAGCACTGGAGTGGGGGAAATGCGGCTTCATGATCCTAGTTGTTTCCTGGGCTGCACGGGACTGAAGAGATGTTGGTAAAGAGAACATTCACAGTATGCCCACAGGCAGTGGGTACTGTGTGAGGCCTTCCAGGTGGGTTATACTCAGACCTCACTGCATTCATTCATGCATCCCACAGCCAGCTACTGAATGCCACCTGACGAGCCAGGCGCTGTGCTAGGCCAAGGCCGACACAGTGAGTAAGGTGGACGGCCCCTATCCTCATGGAGCTAACCCACCAGTAGGAGAAGCAAATCACAAACAAGTCAAGACACATTACCAATCATTACAGATGGTGTTGAGGGGGACAAAGCAAAAGAACCGTGGGCCAGGACAGAGCCATGGGGAGACGTACCCGTGACTGGGGAGTCAGGGACAGCCTCTCGCAAGAGGAGGCCCTGAAGATGAGCCCCTGGAGCATAATAAGGAGCTGGCTGAGAGACTCCCAGGAGTAGGACTGAAAGTCTTGGTGTATAGGAGTTCAGTTAAGAAAGTTAACGGAAGGGACGCCTGGGTGGCACGGTCCGGTCCGTTGAGCATCCAACTCTTGGTTTCAGCTCAGGTCAGGATCTCATGGTTGTGAGATCAAGCCCCATGCCGGGCTCCGAGCTCAGCACAGAATCTGCTTGAGACTCTCTCTCTCCTTCTGCCCGCCCCCCATGCTCTCTCTCTCTTTCTGAGATAAATAAATCTTTTTTTTTTTTTTTTTAAAGATTTTATTCATTTATTTGACACAGAGAGAGAGAGAACAAGTAGGCAGAGAGGCAGGCAGAGGGAGAGGGAGAAGCAGGCTTCCCGCTGAGCAGGGAGCCCGATGCGGGGCTCGATCCCAGGACCCCGGGATCATGACCTGAGCCGAAGGCAGCGGCTTAACCGACTGAGCCACCCAGGCGCTCCTGAGATAAATAAATAAATCTTAAAAAAAAAAAAAAAAAAGAAAGAAAGAAAGTTACTGGAAGAACTATGCCGGTGACTCCGTTGACGGGAGCTTCGGGCTGAGGAACCCAGGGTTGTGTTCTAGAAACCTTAACCTGGAGCCCTAACTCAGGCTAGCCCTGGAAAACACAGCTTTGGTTCAAAAGAGAACAGCTGGGCAAGTAAGGTGTCTCCACGATTGGGCATCCACGTCCACAGAGGTTCCTGGAGTTCTTCCCGAGCGCTAGCGCGCTCCCTGCCCTGGGGATCCAGAGACGAATCGGACCGCAAGGAGCTCACGCTTTACTGGAAGAAATCAGCCAGATGAGCAAATAAATAAATGACCGGAGAGTGTGGTAAATACAACAGGAGAACCATGTGTAAGAGCCCAGAGTAGCCCAGAAGAGGGGGTGCTGAACACATTTGGGAGGGGCAGGGAACAGCTAAAGGAGGCTGTGTTTTGGAGCTTGGAGTACAAGGCAGAGAGCGGTGGGCACCGAGGTTTCCGCAGGGGCAGGTCACAGGAAGGCTTTGCGGAGAAATGTTCCGGATTTGAGCTGCACTAAAGGTATGTAAACAGCAGAAACGGATCTCCCCGTTGATCTGCCTCGATTAATGCCGCTCTTGTTACCTAATCCCGCTGGTTTAGACTCTGTTTTCTAGGAAGCTATGGCATTTCAAAGAAACTGCCTGATCCTTTTCTAGACAAATGTCATGCTTTGGGATGTAGCTTTTCCCCCCTAAGTACTTTATACTTTTCTTACAACTTCTCAAAGCATCTACCATATGGTGTCTCTCCCAAGTGAGAGATGATTACCCCTTTATTTGGGGGGAGCTGAAATGAAGTCATCTGTCCACTAGAGAGACAGTGGCAAGCAGAGAGGTGCTCTCCTGCCATCTGAGCCTGGCCCGGCGCGCCTCCTCCGCGGAAGTGACTATCCCCCAGCGCAGCCACCCCTTGCTGCCTTCCCTCTGTCCTGGCTTCCCATTATGTAAGAGCGTTTTTGCAGAGATGAGCTCTGGGCTTGTTCTGAATATTTTAGGTGTCAAACATCCTGTTTTTCTGAGTAATGTGACCCTGTCGATGACCCACTGCATTGCAGAATGACATCATGGGATTGAACTGAGAACGGTTGAAGAGAAGTGATTATGGGAGCCTTGGGACCAAGCCTGTCCCTTTACCTTTCAGCAAGTTGTTTGGAGACGTTCACCAAGAAGTCTGCAAATGAATGTTCGCTTTGCAGAGAGCAGAGGTCGCCAGCTACGGCTTGCGGACCAAATGCAGCCCACAGAGCAAAGCTGGTCCCGCTGTTTTTGCAAATAAAGTTTTATTGGCACACAGCCATGCTCGTTGGTTTGCACACCGTGGCTGCCAAGTTTGCCAAGCCCCCCCAGCCCCGGAAGAGAGCTTGTGAATTTAGTGGTATCCCCCCGTTCCCTTCCCCTCCTCCCAAAACACACGGCACGCAAACAAAGAGAGATTGATTTTTAACAAGCGTATCAAAGCTTTCATATTTATTCAATGACATCAGAACTTTTACATTTAGCAAATGAGCGTTGTCCTTCCAAGAAGTTCCCCTGGGGGATTGCACACTTATTCCAATGCTGCCGCCAGCCCTGGACATCTCGGGGGCGGGGGGGGCTACTCCTCAGAGCCCAGTTCTGTGACACCTGAGAAAATCCCCTTCACCTTTTTTGGACCCAAAGTAGTGCGGCCTTGTTGGAACATCGGCCGGCCTCGTGGCCGTGGGATCAGATGCTGGCCAATGAAAAACAAACAAACAAACCAATCAATGTAGCCCTCAGGCTAGCTCAAGGAATTGGCCGCAGGTTCTGAATGGAGTTCCCTCAAAAGCATTCCGCAGATTTCTTCAGGAAAAGAAAAAAAAAAAAGAGGTCAGCCTCACCCAAGGGATTGGGAGTCAGAGTTCTATTCCAGAAACACCTTTTGGGATTTGGGGGTGTGTTTTCAGCATTTGGGCCATGTGATTTCTCACCGGGGGCTTTCTGTCCCTCTTCAGGGACTGCTGTGGGCAGGCCAGGGTTGCTGGGGAAGGTGTCAGCATTTGGGGGTCACTCCTGTCTCCTGGACTGGACCGCCTGCTGTGTGCTCTGGATTGTAGAGGGGTGGGGGGCTCTGGAGTTGGATGGTTTCTGAAAACCACGACATGCCTGCTTTCTGCTCCCCATTTCTGCTTTCTCCTCTTCCCGAAGCTCGTTCTGCGATGGGGATAGCGCGCGGCCAGCCCTTGAAGCAAAAAGATAACCAGCTCAGCAAGTTGCGTTTCGGTGTGTTCTTTCTTTTTCTTTCTTTCTTCTTTTTTTCCCCCAAGAGCCACTGCCTCCCACACAAAACGTCTGCATTTCCTGAGCTCACAGTGGCTTCGCTGATTTCTGCTCAGCTACATCTCAGACGCAGGCCCCGGGGTGGGGTGGGGGAGTTACTCAGATCCGCGTTCGTGCTTATACTTGCCATGAGCTGGCGTGGAGAAGTACGATCGAGTGGGTTACTGAGAGCCGAGGAGGATTAGGACTGGAGCCCTGAGTGTAAATTCCTCCCCAGGGCTCCTGGGTTCGCGCCCCACCCTGGCTCTGAGGGGGTGAGGCCGGCGCTCTCCAACCCACTCTCAGTTCCCGAGGAATGGAGATCTAACAGGGAGAGATTTCGGATGGGAGGCTCTGGTGCTCTTCTGAGATTTTCTTGCTCCAGGGAGCCGAATTTAAACTTGAGCTGTTATCTCTAGCCCTGGGTGAGGGGTGGGGCCTGGGCCTCGGGTTCGGGAGCCCCAAGGACACTGGGAGCCTCTGACCACTCACCAGAGGCCACGCAGGGGGGAATGCGGTGAGGCCGCGCAGGGGGGAATGCTGGCCACACCGTCCGGGCGCCCGCACCGCGAGATTCTGCATTAACATGTACGTCTTTCCCAAGTATGTCGATCTGGCCCTCCTAGACTCTTTCGGGGGTAGGAATGATGTCTTCTGCTGTTCGGGCAGCACCACACAGGGTCTCTTGAATGAGGGGCACATGAAGGGCCGAACTGTCCACAGTGGTGTGGGAAATAGCGAGCAAATGGGACTCTGGGCGTTGGGTTTTACCCTTGGAGTGGAGTGTCCACTCTGCTGGTACTTAATAATCAAGAGGCCTTTGGTGTGAATCCTCTGAGTGTTGAATCCCACAGGATTTCCATCCATCAGGCAGCATTTGAGGGAACTTGTGCTTTGTTCATAAAAAGCCTGGCGTAAAAAGTCTGGTCCTTGGGAGATGTCCAAACTGGCATGGCTCTCCAGCTAAGGAAAAGGTGGAAGAGAGGCTTCTTGCAAGAGAGCTCTTTACTTTGCAGTTTCGACAAAAGAAAGGGGGTGGCTTCAGAAATGTTTGCTGGAAAGCTCAGAACCTCAATTTTGATGCCGAGCAAGGGAGAAGTGATGTTGGCCACGGGCCTCGTTTGGGCTCCCTTCTTAGTATTCACAGGAGTGAAGAGCTCCATTTAGTAGGTTGGACACGTTCCTGTGGGCAGAATTTCTGGAGGTGGAATGATGACTTTCTCTTCCTGCTGGTAGGGGTGGGGGGTGGGGGTGGGGGGACGTGCGGCGTGGGGGCGGGGAGGTGGGAGCGCTGAAGATGGGGGGCAGCAATGGAATGCGGGGACCATTGGCCAAAATTCCTCTCCACTGCTCTCCAGGAAAGCTGGGACTGTTCAAAAGGGCCACCAGACATCCGGGCCACTCGGTCCTGCCCTGGGTCTTATCGCTAGCCAATGGCATGCTGGTTTCCATGAGTGTTCATGGGACATCTTTGTCCCAGGCCTTACCTGTCACTGATTAACCAGTCTCCAGCAGCCACTAGAAGTTTTGAGAAGCCACTCCCCACTAGCCCCTTTTTTCCCAGCCAGCCATGGGGGGCTGTTTTTTCTTCTTTCTATATCAAGGGTCTGTCCCATCTGGAAATTTTAAAAAAGCACCTTTCATGAGTGCCAGAGGCAATTCATGCTAGGAGAGGGTAGGCCCTGGCCCTAGGGAACTACTGGGGACCCATCTTAAGCCCCAATTCAGGCTTCATGGGCTCCCCACTTAGTTTACCGCTTCTGCCTGGGGACTGCTGCTCTACTCTGAGGGTTACATCTGATTCATTCATTCATTGGTTCATTCATTCAATTCATCCATCATGTATTCATCCAATATTCATCCTATCATGTACCAAGCTTTAACCCAGGCGCCATGTTACAGTGTGGAGCAAAACCAGACAAGGTCCCTGTTCCCATGGAGTATATATTCCTGCCAGAAAAGATGGGCAATAAACAAACAAACACACACACACACGGAAAAGATTCAAGAGTGGCAGCTGCCACGCAGCAAATAAAAGCAGGGTAATGTGGGGGTGCCTGGGTGGCTCAGTCAGTTAAGCATCCAACTGTTGGTTTAGGCTTGGGTCGTGATCTCAGGGTCCTGGGATGGAGCCCCACACCGGGCTCTGCGCTCAGCGGAGAGTCTGCTTGAGATTTTCTCTCTCCCTCTGCCCCTCCTGCTCGTGCTGTCTGTCTCTCTCTCTCTCTCTCTCAAATAAATGGATAAATCTTAAAAAAAAAAAAAAAGAAAGAAAGTAAGGTAATGTGGTAGAGTGACTGGGTGGGCAGGGACAGCATCCACGAGGAGATGACCATGAGCCTGAGATGCGAAGGATGAGTAGCCAGACTTTCAAAAATGAGGGTTAAGGCTGAGCTGGAGCAAAGAGCTGACTATGAGTTGGAACATACAGAGAGGAACAAGAGAGAAGAGGTCTCTGCCCTCCAGAGTTTCTAATCTAGATGGAGAGACAGAAAAGAGGCAGTTACAATTCAGCTAGATCAATACTATGACAGGAAGAATATGTAGAGAGCTCTGGGAACACAGAGCAAGGGCCCCGAAGGCTGAGTGTGAGGGCCAAAGTAAGCCTTCTGGAGCAAGTGACATTTAAGCTGTGACGTGAAGGATGAAAAGTCAGCCAGGTCAACAGGGTGAAGGCGAGGTGAAGAGAAGGGAGGACATTCTTGAAGGGCCAGTGCTCCCAGTGCATAGGCATGTCTGGGGGACCAAGGAAAGTTCCCAGAGCTTGAGGAAGGAAGGGGAGGGAGTCCTGGGACGGGAGCCTGGAGAAGTAGACACAGTCATGTCATGGATTTGGGATTCATATTTTGATGACAGTGGAGGACCCATCAAACAGTGTTAAGTGGGGGAGAGACATAATCCGATCTATGTTTTGAAAAGACCATTGTTCTGGCTGCTATGGGGAAACTGGGCTGTAGGGGAGTGAGAGTGGAGGCAGGAAGATCAGTTAGGAGTGAGTCCACTATCCAGGTGAGAGAGGATGTTGGCTTAGATCAGGGTGGTGGATGGAGACGAGATCCACGAGATATTTAACATGCTCCTGTGGGGCGCCTGGGTGGCTCAGTCGGTTAAGCGTCTGCCTTCAGCTCAGGTCATGATCCCAGAGTCCTGGGATCAAGTCCCGTGTTGGGCTCCCTGCTCAGCGGGGAGTCTGTTCCTCCCTCTCCCTCTGCCCTCCCACCTGCTCGTGCTCTCTTTCTCTCTCTCTCTCAAACAAATAAAATCTTTAATAAAAACATGCTCCTGTGTCTCCTGTATTTTTTGTATACTGGTGGTTGAATCTAAAGGATTAATCAGATTTGGGTTTATTTATTTATTTATTTATTTAGCCAGACCACTTCATTGGTGGTGGTGTGTGCTTTCATTGGGAGGTACAAAAATGTGATAATGCTTCTTTGTGTGATGTTAGCAGCTATTGCTAATATGGCTAATCTCATGCATAGATTTCCACTGAGGATTGCAACATGGTGGTATTAGAATTCTACCATCCCATCTTCACTTATTAGCTGGAAATACTTCAATAAATAGAAATGTCCCCTCATGTACTATATGGTGTTATAGTGGTACCATTTCTGTAGAAAGGCAGGAGGGATGCTTGATTCTCTCCCTCTATTTACCAGTTCCTAAAATAATGAGTTGGATCCTTAGCACCCTCCAAAAGTGACCAATAATTTCTTCCCCATCTCACGCCAGTCAAGCTTTCACCCCCATCATCCCACCTAAATGGCTCTAGTCAAGGTCATCAATGATCTTCATGATACTAAATCCAGTGATATAGCCTCCACCTAGGTTAAGTCTCAGCAGCATTTGACACACTCTTATTGAAACATTTTTTCGCTCTTTTCTTCCAGAACAATCCACTCTCCTGGTTTTCTTCCCACCTCAATGACTGCTCCTCAGTCTCCTTTGTTGATTCCTCCTCTTCTGACTTCTTTTTTTAAAATTAATTTTTAAGTAAACTCTACGTACAATGTGGAGCTTGAACTCATGACCCCGAGATCAAGAGTCACATGCTCTACCAACTGAGCCAGCCAGGCGCCCCCTCTGGCTTCTTTTTTTTAAAATTGAGATATAATTCACATACCATAAAATTTACCCTTTTATAGTGTACAATTAAGTGGGTTTTAGTGTACTCACAGAGTTGGTAATCATCACAATGATCTAATTCCAGAACATTCTCATCACTGTAAAAAGTAACCCTTATTTATGAACACTCTCCATCCCCACCCACAGCCAACCATGAATCTACTTTCCATCTCTTTGGATTGACCCATTCTTTTTTCTGACTTCCTAGCATTGGAGTGCTCTAGAGTTCAGTTCCTCTTCCTCTTTAGCTATCCTTACCCCTTGGTGATCTCATCCAGTTCCATGGATTTATTTTTTTTTAAAGATTTTTTTATTTATTTGACAGAGAGAGACACAGCGAGAGAGGGAACACAAGCAGGGGGAGTGGGAGAGGGAGAAGCAGGCTTCCCGCCCAGCAAGGAGCCCGACGCGGGGCTCAATCCCAGGACCCTGGGATCATGACCTGAGCCGAAGGCAGACGCTTAACCGACTGAGCCACCCAGGCGCCCTCCCCCCAACCCCCGTTCCATGGATTTAAATACAATCCACATACTGATAACACCATCATGGGCCTCTCCCCTCCCAATTCTCCACTTGGATAATCCACCTCCCTACTTAACTTGTCCACATGGATGTCTAATAGACCTCACAAAACAAGCTGCTGAGCACCTAGAATCTGTTCCCCCTATATAGTCATCATCTCAGATTATGACAATCCCATCTTTCAGGTTGCTCAGGCACCAAAACCTTGAAGTCATCTTTGACTCCTCCCTTCTACTCACACCCGACATTTACTAAATCAGGAAATCCTGTTGGCTCTAACTTCAAGATATATCCAGAATTTGACCATGTCTCCCAACCTCCACTGCTATTACTCTTGTCCAAGCTGCCATCATTTCTCATCTGATTATGTCAAGAATCTTCCTGCTGCCACCCTTGTGCCTTCTATAGCTTTCAACCCAGAAAAGGATGATTCTTTAAATATTTAAGTTTGATGATAATGATGGCATTGTATAATAAGACCTATGACGTGCCGGGCACTGCAAGACCTTACATGATCTGGCCCCATTACTTCTCTGACCTCATTTCCTACTACTCTGCCCATCATTCATACCACTCTACACCGGTTTTCAGTAGACTAAAGATCTATTAGAGAAGGGATTTGGGTTTCTTTTTTTAAAAAAATATTTATTTATTTAAGTCATCTCTACACCCAACATGGAGCTCGAACTCATGACCCCGAGATCAAGAGTCATACGCTCCACCGACTGAGCCAGCCAGGCGCCCCAAGGTTTTGGTTTCTTTATTAACTGCTGTATTCTCAGCACCTAGAACAGTGCTTGGAAAATAGGTACTCAATAAATATTCGTTAAATGACTGAATGATTATACCAGGTAATGCCAATTAACAGACACAAACTGTGCCACCAAACACCCGACATTTATGACATCACCTGATTTTCCTAAGAACCCTACAAAGTTGTATTACATCCATATTTTGCAGATGTGGAAACTGGAGAGTTAACTGCAACTCACACATCTGGCAAGTGCTAGATTTCCCAATCAAGCTTCCAGAGGGTCACGGTGTGGCTGCTCTTGCCTCTTCTCAAGCTACCTTGTCTCGAGAGAGTATTCTTCTATGGGTATCTATGGGACTCTCAATGCGAACATGTAAATGGGGCCCAAATAATGACATTTACGTTTTAGAAGTTGTCCAGGCTGTGCTTTGTGGGTTTATTTTTCTTTCGTGGTTTCGCATCTTTGGAGCTACAGCCACAAAGGACAGACGTGGTCCTGCTCAGACACCCGAGATGACGGAACTGACACACGCATGAGTGGGAAAGAACAATGTGACGGGACAGAAGATGAATTATTTTCTGGAGTGAAAATTGTGTACAGTGGAGGCAATTTATCATGTCATATCATCACTGAAATTATCTCCCTGCTGCCTGCCAGCCCATCAGAAGCTTTGCTTCAGTGGCTTCCTTAGTGTTATTTAAGCAAATGAAATATGCTTGCTTCTAGCTTTGTTTATGCAATTTTTTTGTACTGCTTTAGTAAGAGAATGTGTTTTAATAACTTTATGTACTTTATAGATAGTCATAGATAGTTGTGACAATATTTTTGCAGCCGGATAATAAAATAAGCACTGCATTCTGGACAGGGTCAGATTGACCAACACTTGCTGGCAGAATCCTTTATATTTGATGCCAACTCTGCTAAATTAAATACAGTTAAAGCAAAATCACTTTATTATGAGCATAAAGATCTGGTGGGTTTTCCACATGGCTGGACTTTAGTTTTGGAGGGGCAATGGAAGTGTGGTTGATGGGGATGTTTTCTTAAAGGGTTCAAAACAAGGTGTTCTCTATGCCGCTTGACAGAGGCAAGATTTTGAAATGGGTGGCCCCATAAATGGACTGGAGAGTCTGGACAGCACTTGCAACTGGTCTCTCTCTTCTGAAAACATAATGCTGGTGGTTGATCTTAGCTCCATTTTAGAGAGGTGCCTTGGGGAAGCTGCAACACCCTGGCCTTCTACTTCTGGTCCATTTTTAGCTATAAATTTTTTTTTTAAAGATTTTATTTATTCATTCGACAGAGAGACACAGCGAGAGAGGGAACACAAGCGGGGAAGTGGGAGAGGGAGAAGCAGGCTTCCCACAGAGCAGGGAGCCCGATGCGGGGCTCGATCCCAGGACCCCGGGATCATGACCTGAGCCGAAGGCAGACGCCCAATCGACTGAGCCACTCAGGCGCCCCTTAGCTATAAATATTTGATGCTTTACCTTTATGGGCACCCCCACTAACCCCCACTTGTAAGAAATGGCAAATGGAGAGTAGTGATGGAGCATGGGTATTAGCATGTGTCCTTTCTCACGATCTTCGAGATTTCACCTCCCTTCCTCTCGGTGCCATTCTTCGCTTCTTCACATCTGGAAAGAAGCACTGTGCCGCAGCTGTCCTCTGAGCGCTAGCCAGCCTGTGGTCTTTGAGTGACCGCCTAAACTCTTCCATCATGGCCAGCTCTCATTCTTTCTCAGGACCCCAGACATTAGGCAGTCCCTTCTTAATACAGAACACAGGCAAACGTCACCATCACACCTACCTGCAGGTTTAACTCTGCCCCTAGGAATGAACAGATATGCCCTCTTCCGTATGTCAGCCCTTCCAATATTCAAAATGAAAGGAACCTTCCATGTCCCTCCTTCATTTTTTCATCTCAAGTTCCTCCATATATGGCAGGGTTACTTCTCATTACCACCCTCATTACTGGCCTCTGGATCCTCTTAAATTTGTCAAGAACTTAAATGGCATTGCATTTGGTCTCTAAATCTAAGTCCAGGTATAAAGAAAACAATGCATTGGACTCTTGCTCAACATTAAAAATGGTTGTCTTAATTGGGAAGAGAGTTTCAAGGCTTTGCTTTATTTTCCTAGCTAAGAGTTCTTTTTACAACCTCATTCTGTCCTACATGACAAAATGAAGGTCCAAAGAGATTTGAAAATGATGGACTAGAACCAAAAAGATGAAATATAACAGAGGTTTTGCATTTGCTAAAGCAGCTTAAATTACATGCACTTTTAAAATTGCCACGTCACATGGCTGACTCCTACAGAACTTGTGGTTGACTGAAGCCCCCAAGTTTTTCTCCACGCTGCCAATCAGGTCTTCCTCATGCTCGACTTTAAAATTGTTAGATATTAAAGGTCTCATCTTGTTGGTTTCAACTCATTATTCTGGCCTGTTTGGATCTTCTTATTATTTAAAGCAATTTTATTAAGGTATAACTTAAGTAAAGTGTACGGGTCTTAAGTGCACAGCTTGACTGTTCTTCACACACACACACACACACACACACACTTTTAATCACCACTCAGAGTCAAGAAACAGAACATTGCCAGCACCCAGAGGCTTCCAGTCAATAGCTCCCACCCCAATGTAATTACTATCCTGATTTCTAACAGTGTAGATGAGTTTTGCCTGTTTTTGAACTTCATATAAATGGAATCACACAGAATGTGTTCATTTGTGAATGGCTTGTTTTGCTCAACCATTATATCTGTGAGATTCATCTATACTCTTGCATATAGCGGTAGATTGTTCTTTTCCATTGCTAAGTAGTAGTCCTTTGTGTGGATATGCCACAATTTATTTATCCATTCTCCTGTGGATGGAAATTTGGGTTGTTTCCAATTTCTGGCTAACACATATAATGTTGTTATGAACACTCTTGTACATGACTTTTGGTGGATACATGGATTTATTTTAGGTATAAACCTGGAAGGATACTTGCTGGGTCATAGAGTACATGTATGCTTAACTTTAGTATATGCTGTCAAACAGTTTTAAAAGGTGATTGTGGCAATTTAAAGCCTGTGATGACCAGTTTTATGTGTCCTACAGTCCCCAGTTATTCAGTCAAATACTTATCTACGAGTTGCTTGCTCTGAAAGTATTTTGTAGATGTGATGAAAATGCATAAGCAGTTGACTTCAAGTAAGGGACATGATCCCAGATAATTTGGGTGGGCCTGATTAAATCAGGAAAAAGACCTTAAGAGCAGAGCTGAGGTTTCCCTGAAGAAGACATTCTGCCTGTGGACAGCATCTTCAGCTCATGACCAAGAATTCTAGACTGCCCTTCCTGTTGGTCTATTCTGTGGATATCAGACTTGCCTAGCCAGCTTCCACAATTGCATAAGCCAATTTCTTCCCATAAATCTCAATACATATTTCATATTGGTTTTATTTCTCTGGTTGAACATTGACTGATACAGATTTTGTATCAGGAGAGTGCTGCTACAACAAATTCGGGAATTGAGCAATGGGTAGATGCTGGAAGAATTTTGAAAAGCATGATAAAAAAATCCTACATTGATTTGGACAGACTGTTGATAGAAATATAGGTGTTAAAGATTCTGCCAGGGGCGCCTGGGTGGCTCAGTTGGTTGAGCGACTGCCTTTGGCTCAGGTCATGATCCTGGAGTCCCGGGATCGAGTCCCGCATCGGGCTCCCTGCTCGGCGAGGAGCCTGCTTCTCCCTCTGACCCTCCCCCCTCTCATGTGCTCTCTCTCTCTCATTCTCGCTCTCTCAAATAAATAAATCTTTAAAAAAAAAAAAAAAAAAGATTCTGCCAGGGAGGGCTCAGGAAGAAGTCGGGAGCATGGTAAAGAAAGCCTAAATCACCTAGAGAATTCATATGTCATCATAAAAAGAATGTTGGTAGAATTCTTTATACTCTTCATTTTTCAAATATAGATAAATCAAAGTGTAATTTTAAAAAAATGTTCAAGTGATCCCCAGGAAGGCAGGAAAAAGGAAACAGAAAGAACAAAGAGAAAAAAATAATAAAATTGTGGACTTAAATCCTAACATATCAATAACTATATTAAATGTAAATGGTCTAAATATATCAAAAAAGATGAAAAAAGAAGAATGGCAGAGTGAATTAAAAAGCATAACCCAACTCTACAAGAAATCCACTTCAAACATAATGACATTAAGAGGTTAAAAAAAAAAGTATAGGAAAAGATACATTGTACAAACATGAATTTTTTAAAAGTAGGAGTGGCTATGTTAATATCATATCCAGTAGACCTCAGACAAAAACAAAAACTACCAGGTGAAAGGGGGAAATTACATAATAATCCACCAATAAGACACAGTGATCCTAAATGTATTCATCAAACAATAGAGCTTCAACATACATGAAGCAAAAACTGATAGAACTGGAAGGAGGAATAGAAAATCCACAATTATAGTTGGAGACTTCAACACCTTACTCTCAGCAATAGGTAGAACAATTAGACAGAAAATCAGCAATGATATTGGAGACCTGAACAACACCATTAACCAACAGTATCTAATCAACATCTATCGAACACTCCACCCAATAAAAGTAGAATACACATTATTTTCAAGTGCCCATGGAACATTCACAAAGAACATTCACAAATTTAAAAGAATTCAAATCATACAGAATGTGTTCTCCAGCCACAATGGAATCAAACCAGAAACCAAGCAGAAACTAAGAGCACAAACAGAAAAATCTCCAATGCTTGGAAATTAAGTAACACTCTTCTAACTAATCCACGGGTTAAAAAAAGGAGGCTCAAAGGAAACCAAATAATACATTCCCAAAAATGACAATGAAAGTACAACATATCAAAGTTTGTGGGTCACAACTACAGCATTGCCGAAGGGAAATTTGTAGCCCTAAATTCACACGTTAGAAAAAATGTCCCAAATCAATAATAAAAGTGTCCACTCAAATTGAAATGGAAAGGCAAGAACTTAGAATAGCTTAAAACAATTTTGAAAAAGGAGTATAAAGTGGGAGGGATCATTCTACCCAATGTAAGATGCGTTACATAACTATGGTATAATCAGGACAGTGTGGTATTGGTGGAGAGACACACAGACTGGTGTTTAGCTGGAGTAGGGCAGGTATTGTCAAAAAGGTTTTCTATTCTTATAGGCCACCCTTTTTCTAGTCCTTTGGGTAGAGAGAGCAGACCCTTCTTGGAGATTTTTTCATCTCTGCCTGTTGGTTGTTCCAGGTTGCAGGCTTCTCCAGTGCCCATTCCAGATATATGGGAGGCAAAGGAAAACCCAGAGAACTCACTGCCATGTCATTCCTGAAGTCTCAAGGTCCCTAGCCAAGTCTGCCTTCTTGACACCTTTTAGAGTCTTCATATGTTTGTTTGTTCTGTTGTGTACAGGGTTTTTTAGTTGTAATAACCATCTTACTAGACCAGGAAGTCAGATTCCTTTACAGGTTTTTTTTTTTTTTAAGATTTTATTTTTAAGTAATCTCTACACCCAACGTGGGGTTCAAACTTACAACCCCGAGATCAAGAGTCACATGCTCTACCGACTGAGCCAACCAGGCACCCCTCGAGTCTTTTTGAAACCTCATTCTGTCATGCAAGGTGTTTAAATCCCTTCCAAGCTGTATGCCACTTCCAAATTCAATTAATTTTCCCTCTAGTCTTTATTCCAGTTACCAATAAGAGATGTTGAACAGAACGAGAGGGTAAGGAGTCTGCCCCCTGTTTTCTTTCACTGTGGTTTATTCCCAGTCATCCCTGGCCTCTTCCAGTTTCCTGGCTGACACCCCCAATTCTCCATATTGGCTCCAATTTGTCTATTCCATGATTATTCCATTTCTATAAATTTATTCCTGGTGCACCAAAGGAATTCCTGTCTTTTCTACAAATTTATTCCTGGTGCACCAAGCCCTGTCAAGTAACCCCTATTTACAGGTAAAGTATATGAAAGAGCTCTTCTTTACATAAAAATAATTTGGCTATACACGTTCACATATGGGAACACACTTGATCTAGAAGATTTTTTCTCCTTTCTCACCCCTTTCTTCTCTGAACTCCAGTCAGACCTGGAACACAGAAACAGTCCAGACTGCCAAGGAATACTCAAAATGGGACGTAATTTTTTGTTGTTGATTTTTTTCCCCAAAAATCTGTCACTTGTGATGAATTACCATATGCCAGACACTGTGCTAAGAACTTCGCATGTACTCTCTCTAATCCTCACTGTAGTGCTATGAAGTAGGAACTAGTAACTGAAACAATTTTGCAGAGAATAAAACTAAGGCATAGAGAAGATAAGTAACTTTTCCAAAGTAACACAGTCAACATTCGAACCCAGGCCTCTATAACCGGAGCTCCTGAACTGTTAGCCATGATGTTATATGGCCTTCCCTAATGACTTTGCTATAAAGGGATTTATCCTTGACTTGGTGTAACCAGTTGACCTAACTGGTTGCGCTGATTCACACTAAGGCATTGCCCCGCATTGCTACCTCAGCGTGAATTCTCCTTTTAGGTTGGGCCAAACATGGAGCAAGGCCATAGGGAACAGGGAGAAGGTTTGGGGAATTGATTGTGAGGGCCAAAGGAGTTTGGTGCCACAGGGATAGTCAAAGCCTGGATTATGAGCCATGGTCCTGGGGTGGTAGGCTTCTCAGGGCACTCTAGGGGCAAGTGCAGCCTGGGGATAAGGATGGGAAGAGGAACGAGGGGGAGCGGAGCTCAGTTTTCATCTCAGCTGTCAGTAACAAGCTGTTTGACTTTGGGTGATCTGCTTGGGCTCTCTGAATCTCAAGTTTGTCATCTGTTGTTGAGATGGTTGGAGTATCACAGAGTACAGGTGTGTTGGGATAGCTCGGTGTTATAAAAAAAAATTTATTCTAAACACCTTTAGGGAAGATACGTGCTTTCCAGATCAATGCAGGCTCCATCATGCTCTCTGTCTCACGCCCAGCCCTCCGGCAGTTCCCTCTTAGTTCACCTGCTGGCTCCTGGAGGCATTTTGGGTTTTGACTACTGGCCTGGCTCCTCCATTTACCTTCCTGAAGAGATGTTCAGCCCTAATCTTCTATGGATGTCATGTTCATTACAAAGTAAACTAAGTCAACCATAGCAGACCAAGCGTGGTAATGTGGAACGAATACTGGACTAGGAATCAGAAGGTTTGGGGGCGCCTGGGTGGCTCAGTGGGTTAAGCGTCTGCCTTCGGCTCAGGTCATGATCCCAGGGTCCTGGGATCAAGGCCCGCATTGGGTTCCCTGCTCAGTGGGGAGCCTGCTTCTCCCCTTGCCTGCTGCTCTCCATGCTTGTGCTCTTTCTCTCTCTCTCTCAAATAAATAAAATCTTTCTTTTCTTCTTTTAAAGAAGGGTTCAAGGCCCACATCTGACACACACAACTGAGTGATCTCAAGAAGGTCAGCTAACTTCTCTAATTCTGTTTGCTCATCTGTAAGATACCATGCTCTGCTATGCTCACAGGGTCATTGTAGAAACCAAATAGTTGGGCGCCTGGGTGGCTCAGTCGGTTAAGCGACTGCCTTCGGCTCAGGTCATGATCCTGGAGTCCCGGGATCGAGTCCCGCATCGGGCTCCCTGCTCGGCGGGGGGTCTGCTTCTCCCTCTGCCCTCTTCCCTCTTGTGCTCTCTATCTCTCATTCTCTCTCTCTCAAATAAATAAAATAAAATAAAAAATCTTTAAAAAAAAAAAAAAGAAACCAAATAGTATAAATAATAGGAAAAACACACGAGACTTCCCAAATGTGAGGGATTAGTAATTAGTTGCTACTGCTCTTCCAGCATAGCCACCAGCATAAGACATGCCCACTGACTTCGGTGGGCACCATCCTGATGGACTGCAGTGCCCATTCTGATGGATTGGTACCTGTGTCAGATCAGCTGTTAAATACCATCGAACCTTTAGAAACTGTGAATGTGCCCTTATTTGGAAAAAGGGTCTTTGCAGATGTAATTAAGTCAAGGGTCCCAAGATGAGATCATCCTGGATTATCCAGGTGGGCCCTAAATCTAGTGACAAGCATAGAAGACAGAT
This sequence comes from Leptonychotes weddellii, assembly GCF_054177405.1. Taxonomy (NCBI): domain Eukaryota; kingdom Metazoa; phylum Chordata; class Mammalia; order Carnivora; family Phocidae; genus Leptonychotes; species Leptonychotes weddellii. The sequence goes on along the minus strand of NC_138385.1, from coordinate 13,627,840 downwards.
GAGAGGACACAGATGCAGGGAGAAGAGGAGAAGGCCGTGTGAAGACAGAGGCAGACACTGGAGGGATGCTGCCACAAGCCAAGGAACGCGGGAGGCCAACAGAAGCCAGAGGAAGCTAGGAAGGACTCTCCCCCAGAGACTTTGGTCCTGCCTGACACCTTGGTATTCGACTTCCGGCCTCCAGAACAGAAGAAATTTCAGTTCTCTTAAACCACCAAGTCATCTGTTAAAGCAGCCATAGCGAACTAATGCACCACCCATCCCTTCTCACTTGCAACATCCGTGTCCTACTTAGAACGTTTCATTTCACTCCCCAAATCAGGCTTTGGCATTATTCAATACTGCTTGTTAGCTATAGGGCTACATCATGCAGTTAGACGGGCCCAAGTGTGACTCCCTCCTGTTCTACCTATTAGCTTAGTGATCTTTGGCAAATCACTTAGCCTCAGTTGCTTCATGTGTCCAATTGGGTTAACACCCCCTCCCTGGCAGGGTTATTGTGAGCATTAAAGATAATGAGCTTTGGCAGGGGCAAACTAAACAACAGCTCTCGATACTCGCGAAATGTTATTCTGTGTTGGGTGCTGAACATAAGTGAGGCTCCCTGTCTTCCCCAGTCCACGATCTTCTTTCTTTATTTTTTTTAAGATTTTATTTATTTATTTGACAGAGAGAGACACAGCTAGAGAGGGAACACAAGCAGGGGGAGTGGAAGAGCGAGAAGCAGGCTCCCCGTGGAGCAGGGAGCCCGATGAGGGGCTCGATCCCAGGACCCTGGGATCATGACCTGAGCCAAAGGCAGATGCTTAACAACTGAGCCACCCAGGCGCCCCGATCTTTATTTTTGAAGGTTGTCCTACTCAAAGGCTCAGCCATGCCTCCCACCACTCTCCTTACCCATACTGGGCCAGCCACTCTGGCTTCTGTGCTGTTCCTCAAAATGTCCAGTACATTCCATTCTCATGGCCTCTGTGCTTGCTCTTCCCTCTCTCTAGAACACTCCCAGATATCTGCATGGCTTGCTTCCTTACATCCTTCAGTTCTCTGCCCAAACATACCATATTATCCAAGAGGCCTTTCCCCACCGCCCTAAATAGCACACTTCCCCATCCCTCCCTATCGTCCTGGGCCTGATTTATTTTTATTTAAAATCTTTATCATCACCTGACATAGGTATTTGTCTATTATATGTCTCCCTCCACTAGAATGTAAGCTCCAAGGAGCAGGAGCTGAGAGTTAGTCTTTTATGTAAGCTGCTGTATCCCCAGTGCCTAGAACAGTGGTGCTCAATAAATATTTGAATAAATGAATAAGTATATGAATAAATGAATGAATAAGCACATAGTCTAGCTGAGTAGAGAAGTAAACATTCAGTTACAGTACAGTATAATCCATGCTATGGGGCTGCCCGGGTGGCTCAGTCGGTTAAGCATCTGCCTTCGGCTCAGGTCATGATCCCGGGGTCCTGGGATCGAGCCCCGCATCGGGCTCCCTGCTGAGCCCGCTTCTCCCTCTCCCTCTGCTCCCCTGCTCCTGCTCTCTCTCTCTATCTCAAATAAATAGATAAAATCTTTAATAAAAATCCATGCTATGATTTCACGGAGTGTTGTGGGGGCCCCTCATCAGGCTGGAGGGTGGACTGGGGGTAAGAATTATTAATGGAAGCTCCTTGGAGTATGTGCCATCTAAACTGAATCCTGCAGAATGAATAGGAGTTTCCGGGTCTAGAAGGCGGGGAAAGGATATTCCAAGAAGATAAAATAGTGTTGCAAAGTCCCATAGACCAGAGATTTTAGAAATTTCAGATAGTTCAGTGTGCCAGAAAGAAAGAAATGAGGAAGAGGGGCACCGGGGTGGCTCAGTCAGCTGGGTGTCCGTCTCTTGATTTCGGCTCAGGTCATGGTCTCAGGGTTGTGGGATCAAGCCCCACATTGGGCTCCACGATCAGCACAGAGTCTGCTTGAGATTCTCTCTCTCCCTCTGCCCCTCCCTGCACTTGTGCTCTCTCTCTGAAATAAATAAATCTTAAAAAAAAAGAAATGAGAGAAGAAGGAAGGATGGCAGGAGTGAGGGAAGGAGAAGGAAGGGGGAAAGAAGAAAGGAGGGAGAGAAAGAAGGAAGTCTATGCTTTTAAGGAGCTCATAATTTAGTACTAGGGAAAAATCATATAAACAAAATGCAGTTTGATAAAATCGGTGGTACAGATATTTGCGGGGTACCATGGGAACACATAGGAAGAAGTCCTCCCTCTGTGAAGGAGGCAGGAGCTGTGGAAAGAAGGAAAAGACTTACCAAACTATCACTCACCAGGCAGAGGGGAGTAGGCCCAACTGAAGAAGTATAAACAAGACCTGCAAAGACATAGAGCTGCGAGAGAGCACAGCATTGTGGGACAGCTGGAGTGCAGGGTGCACTTAGAAAAGACTGGTGTTTGGAAGTTCATAGGCATAGAGACCTTCGGTGTGGCAGTAAGGGGTCTAGATTGTATTGTAAGAACATTAGGCACTATTGGGGAAATTTAAGTGGAGAGAGGCAAAGACAATATAACAGATCCAGGATTAGCTTCTAAATCAGTTATTTCAGGGCGCCTGGGTGGCTCAGTCGGTGAAGCGTCTGACTCTTGATTTCAGCTCAGGTCATGATCTCAGGGTTGTGAGATTGAGCCCCGCAGTGGGTTCCACGCTCAGCACAGAGTCTGCATGGGATTCTCTCTCTCCCTCTCCCTCTACCCTTCCCCCTGCTCACTCGCTTTCTCTCTCACTCTCTCTCCCTCTAATAAAATTTAAAAAAATAAATCAATTATTTCTATCTTCTCTGTGAAGAATGAATTGAAAATAAGAGCAAGCCTGGAGGCAGGAGACCAGCCAGAAAGATGCTGTAAATATCCAGGCATGTTATGGCATGTTATGGCAGCCTAGATCCTGGCTACTCAGTGTGGTCCAAGACCAGTAGGACGGACATCACTTGGGAGCTTGTCACACATGCGGGATCTCGGGCCCCACCACACACCTGCTGAATCTGATCTGCATTACAAGATCCCCAGGTGATTGGGGCCTGTATTAAAACTGGAGAAGCATTGGCCAAGACTAAACAAGGATGGACAGGAGGGTATAGATAGGAGACAGCTATTTAGGTGGAACACACAGAATTTAGCATCAGATGTAGCGATTCTTTTTAAATTAGTTCATTTCTCCATCTGCTGACATTTCCCCTTTTCCATCAGCTAGGGCTCCAACTGACCGCACACTCTCCTGGACTGGGTTCCCACCACAGCTGAGGGGCTGGCCTTCATTTCAGGTTTGGAGTCATGTGTGGACAGAAAGTTGGTTTCTTTTCAAGAGTCCCAGCAGATGGCCTCTTACGCAGCTCAAAATCAATAAAATGTGAGACAGAACAGTGAAGGATAATTCCACATTTTTTTTTTTTTTTGCCAAAGCAGATTTAGACTCCAGCTGTTTCAATAATGTCTTTAAATCTCCTTAAAGACAACAGTTGACTTTCATTTAAAAGCATTGGAGGGGAGGGAGGAATTGAATTACCTTGAGAAGTTTGGGAAAGGAAAATATGATCTCTTGATTCTAGTTGCAAAGCACCAAAGGCATCCTTGCTTTCATTATGGATACCTATCTTAAAATTGGGAGGTCATGGGTTTCTATAGCTGCTGCTAGAAATATGGGGAATGGTGAGTGGGTTCATCATTAAGAGAGGATCCAGAGAAGGTTCTTCCCCATGAATAATAATTCCCACGTGTTATTTTTAGAAGGAAACGGACTTCACCCATGAGTCAATATGTTTATTCCTGTTAGACTAGGACGACAGTTACTTCAGCTGCTGACCTCTTGTTTCCCAGTCCTTCAAAGACTCCAAGGAAAGATGTCGATTAACCAAAACAAAACAAAACAAAACAAAACAAAAAGAGTACTCGCCATTAGACCACGGCAGCCATGGTGGAAAAGCAGGGGACTCCTCACTGAGTAATTTTTAGTTAGGGGGAACTTATTCAGACACTTAATCAGCAAATACTTGTTGAATGCCGACCAAGTTCAAGGCATTGTGCTAACAGGGTTCTTAGTTGCAATCAACAGAAACCCACTCTTGTTAACCGAAGGAGAAAAGGAATTCACTGGCAGGAAATCAGGTAGCAAACAGAACTGACAGGAAAACCAGCGAACCGGGCTTAGAAACAATCTGAGACTGAGGGAAGCTCAGGGGTCAGAGTCCCAGCCAAGCTCACACCACAAAAACAGACTTGGTTAGGTGCTCCTGCCAACCACACTGGACACTGAATGTTGACACTGTCACCACCAACCACTGCCCGTGACCACTTTGATGCCACAGCGGCTGCCATCAGAACAAATTCAAAACTGTCCCTTGTTCCTTTGCAACACTGGCCCCAGGTTCAAAGTCCTGGACAGGAGTCCTAGGTCACATGTCCGTGCCCTGGCTGCCAGGGGTCAGGGAAAGGGAGTGTCTGGCATTTTCAGGTTCCCTAGGGGAAGGCCGGCTCTGCCTCCCATCATGACTCATGCAATGGGGATTCCCCAACTCGCTCCCTCCCCAAATGATCTCATCCTCCCCATTGGCTTTAAAATACTACAACACACTGATGGCCCCAAATTTCTGTTTCTTTCTCCTTTTTTTTTTTTTTCCAAATTTCTATTTCCAGCCAACATCTGTACCGAGCCCCGGATTCGTATGTCTGCACACCTATGTGACATTTCCATTTGACTGTCTCATCAACAATTCAAATTAATCATGGCAAACAAGAAATTCTTGCTTCTCCCTACAAGCCTGCATCTGCTTCAGACTTTCGTGCCCCAGTAAAGAACACCACCAATCACTCAAGCCCAAATCTTAGGAACTTCCCTACATCCCTCTCTTTCTCAGCCTCCACATCCCACACGTACGGACGCCCTGTGGTTTCTACCTCAAATCGGCCTTCTGGTCACCCCATCCAGCACGACTACTGCAGTCCACGGCAGCGTCTTTCTGCCTGCAACTGCCACCGGGAGGAAAGAGATGGCACACTCAAAAGGCATGACCAGAGAGAGTCTATAACTAATTAACTATTAACTGTAAACCATTATATATTACCACGATATATTATTATTACTATATATATTATGTATTCTTATTTAACCAGTATATATAAACCATTAACTACTGACCATTAGCCAAGGTGTGGGCAGGTTTAAGAAAACAACCAAAAGGTCGTGGGGGCGCCTCAGTCGGTTGAGCGGGTGTCTGACTCTGGATTTCGGCTCAGGTCATGATCTCAGGGGCCTGGGATCGAGCCCCGCTTCCGGCTCCATGCTCAGTGCAGAGTCGGCTTGGGATTCTCTCTCTCTCTCTCTCTCCCTCTGCCTTTCCCCACTGTCACTCTCTCACTATCTCTCTCTAAAATAAATAAATAAAAATCTTAAAAAAAAAAAAAAAAAGACAAAGGAAAGAACCAAAAGGTCGTGAAGCACCAGGAACAAGCACCAGGAGCTTCAGGAACAGCTGCAGCCTGGACCTGGTTGAGAAAGAAAGGAAATGGGGCAGAGAGAGTGGTAGGGAGGGCCCTGATCTCTCTTCTCCCATCTTCTGATCTCCTGTCAGCGCTTGCCATTGGCTAAACTCAACAAGAAACCAGCCAGCAGAGGAGCCCTAAAGATTCTCTCTATAGGATTCAGCCTTCAGGGTCAGAGGAGGCAGAGAATGTAATGGGGTAAGAGGTAAAGAGGTTAAGGAGAATAACCAACATGGCTTCTAACTGGTCACTTTGATTCCACTCTTCCCGATCTCCCAAATCTATTCTCCACAGAGCAGCCAGAGTGATCCTTTACCACACAAGTCACACCGCGGGCCTGTCTAAACCCTTCCAATGGCTTCTCATCCCACACAAAAGAAAATCCAAGCTCCCCACCATGGCCTATATGGCCCTACATGTTCTAGCCCTACCTCTTTGATGTCCGCCCCCCCCCATTTTCCCTTGCTCACAAAGTTCAGGCACATGCCAAGCTCATTCCTGTCTTAGTCTTTGCATTTGCTTTCCCTCTGTCTGGAACATTCTTCCCTCAGCTCACTGCATGGCCTCCTAATTACCCAAACTAAAATAGTCCCTTGTCCAGTCACTCTCTAACACATGACCTTATTTTATTTTCTTCATGGTGTCAAAGGATTTTGAGACTACCATTCAGTATCTGAGTTCCATTTGAGATGCCTACATAATCATTCACGTAGCGATGTCAATTAAGTAGTTGAATATATGAGGTCCTTTTGTGGCTGTTTCAGGCTTCAGGGCTTTATTTTTAATTTTAATTGAATTTTAATTTATACTTTTAATTAAATTTTAATTATAAACTTGTAAAAATTCATTAATCTGAAGTTCAATGAGTTTAGACAATTATATACCCCAATCAAGCCATAAAACACCTCCATCACGAGCACTGAGTAATGTATAGAATTATTAAATCATGATATTGTACACCTGGAACTAATATAACACTGTACGTTAACTATACTGGAATTAAAATTTAAAACTTAATAAAGAAATAAAATAAAACCTGTCCATCACTCCAGAAACCTCTTTCATGCTCCTTCCCCCCACTTATAGATTAGTTTTTTCTGTTCCTGAATTTCATAGAAATGAACTCATATGATATATACTCTATGTCTGGCTTCTTTTTTTTTTTTTTAAGATTTTATTTATTTGACAGAGAGAGAGACAGCGAGAGCAGGAACACAAGCAGGGGGAGTGGGAGAGGGAGAAGCAGGCCCCCCAGCGAGCAGGGAGCCCAATCCCAGGATCCCGGGATCATGACCCGAGCTGAAGGCAGACGCTTAACGACTGAGCCACCCAGGCGCCCCTATGTCTGGCTTCTTTTGTTCAACATTTTATTTTTGAGTTTCATCGATGCTGTTGCATGTATTAGTAGTTTGTTCCTTTTACTGGTGACTAATATTCCAGTATATTCCACAGTTTGCCCCTTCTCCTCTTGATGTATGTATGTTTTGGTCCTCTCCCCCTAGTTTTTGACTATGTGAATAAGGCTGCTATGAGTCTTCTTATAGGAGTCTTTTTGTGGACACAAGCTTATATTTATTTTGGATAACTACCCAGCAGTGGAAGTGTTAGGTCATAGGCAAGATCTGTGTTTAACTTTATAAGGATCTGCTAAACAGTTTTCCAATATTTTACCATTTTATATTCCCAGCAGCAACGTGTGAGGTTTCCTCTTGCTCCACATCTTTGCTAACATTCTATGCGGTCAGTCTTTATCATTTTAGCCATTCTAAAGAGTGTGAAGTGGTATTTCACTGCGTTGCCCTGATGACCAAGTGTTGAGAACCTTTTCATGTGTCTGTTGTGTTTATTTTCATGGGTTTACATCACCTATCTTCTTTTGTAAAGTGTCTATTCAAGTCTTTTGCCCATTTTTCTATTGGGTTTTTTGTCTTTTGTCCTTTGTCAGTGATATGTATTGTGAATATTTTTTCCCAATCTGTGACTTGATTGTTCATTTTCTTACTGGTGCTTTTTGATGAGGAGAAATTTTTAATTTTGATGAAGTTTTGTTTATCTTTGTTTTTCTTTTACATCAGTGCTTTCTTTTTTTTAACTTTCTTGTAACTTTTTTCTTTTTGTTTCTTTTTTTCTTTTTAAAGTAATCTCTCCACCTAACATGGGGCTTGAACTCACAACTCTGAATTCAAGAGTTGCACACTCCACCGGCTGCACCAGCCAGGTGCCAGTCTCGAAAAGAATACTCTGGCTGCTGTGTGACAAAAGGGCTCAGTGGATAAGAAAGGCTAGAGTTGGAAATTTGTGATTTATAACTAGATGGAGGGTATTTAAAGCATGAGTCCTGAAGAATAACAAAATTCAGAGGTTGGATAATAACTTAAAATAAGAATAAATCAGGGGTACCTGGGTGGCTCAGTCGTTAAGCGTCTGCCTTCAGCTCAGGTCATGATCCCAGGACCCTGGGATCGAGCCCCACGTCGGGCTCCCTGCTCAGTGGGAAGCCTGCTTCTCCCTCTCCCACTCCCCCTGCTTGTGTTCCCTCTCTCGCTATCTCTCTCTGTCAAATAAATAAATAAAATCTTTAATAAAAAAAGAATAAATCGATAGCAGAACTGGAAAAATGAAAAAGATGCCACAGGAACACTAGAAGTAATAATATGTACCATTTATTGAGGGCTTACTATTTACCATGAACTATTCTAAGCACTTTTCATGCATTACTTTATTCACTCTTTGCAAGAATAGAGGAAGAGGGGAGATCTAGCAAAAGGCACTGAAGGAGCAGCTTGAAGAAAGCCAAGGTGTGGGATGGTACCAAAACCAAGAAATGAGATTGTCCTGTGAAAGGACTGACTTCTGGTTATTGCTGAGAGGCTAAATAATAGGATAGAAGAATGTTCCTTTGCTTTGCCAGCATGGAAGCCAGCTGCCTTGACAAGAGTGCTTTCAGTCAAGTAGAGAGAGAGGAAGACAGATTGGAGTGGGTTGAGGAGTGGATGGGGGCTGGGTAAGGAAGCAATTCTTTGGAAAACTTGCTCTGTGAGGGAGGCAGGAAAGAAGAGTATCAGATAGAGAGGGCTGTGGGGTCAACGGAGAAATTTTTCTGCCCCGTGTCCCTGCCACACTGTCCTTCCCATAGTTCTCCCAAACTTGGCTCTGTCCCTACTGTTCTTTTCACATGCAAAATTCTGTCTCCACCCTTCTCAACCCAAGAAGCTCTTACTTTAAAGATCCAACTCAAATGTCCCCTCCTCTCTGAGGACTTCAGTAAGTCAAGGTAAAGTGAGCTCCTTTCTCCACCATGTCTCTAGGTACCATGTACACACTTCTATTGGAGCACTCAGCACATGGATGATAATGGCACCATTTTGCTTGTCATCAGTCTCCTGTATCAGACTATGACTTCCAGTGCAGAGGACAGGTCTTACCCATTTTTTGCTCATTTCTTGATAAAAATCCTCCACTGGAAATGGGTAACAGGTTATGCAGGTGTGGTCAGCTTGTGAAAATTCACCAAGCTCTACACTTATACTCAACAAAAAAGTTGGTTTTTAATGCACAAATAAAAAATAAAAAATTTTAAAAACTCCCCATCTCAGTGTCTTCGGGATAAAATCCAATTACTGAGCACCTACTATGTTCTCAGCACTGTGCTAGGTTCTTAGATGATCCCAGCAAGCAACTCTTGGCCTCTCTGTCCCTCTCCAGCTCTTAATCTATGCTGGCTAGAGTCTGGAGAGATCATAAACATGTCCCGTTCGAGAACTGTGGACTCCAGAATGGTCAAATCCTTGCTTGGCTCTGTAGAATACTTTACAAGGAGTTCAAAAAATGCTAGATAAACAAAGAGGATGAATTTACAAATGTTTGGGGCTGCATGTTATACTTCTGTTAATATATTCTGGAAAATAGCGAGGTCTTTTGCAATAATATGTTCATATTTCACACTGTGCTAGTGAGCGATTATCTATACATTCCTGTTGGGCCACATGTCATTAACCAAGAGCAAAGTTCCAAGAAACTAATTTCTGGACCAATGTGATGGAATTTTCTACCTACTTTTTTAAAGTTTGAAATAAAATTTTCATATGTTTCTCCAAAAATAAAGAAGCAAACATCTTCTTTCTTCATTTATAGCATTGGAGTGTATTACTCACAGTTAATCTGTGTTTAGCAATCTGAAATGGGGCCTTAAGGGGATTTAAATTCCTGGAGCCCTTTCACATTTCCGGACTTCAATTGAGTGAGAGGTACATAGTACAAGAGTAGCCATCTGTAAACAGGGAATATCAACCCATATTAAGCAATTAGAATCAGAATATGGCTTGTGTAACAGTCCAGTTTTGAAATTTAGCCCTGACTAAATGTCTGACTTCAGCTAAATTGTTCAATTTCCTTGCTCCTTAGGCCCTCCATCTTATAAAATGGAATGAATACTGTAAGTCTTAAGATTAGTAATTAGAAGGCATATGCTAACAATTACAGAGCTGTTTGCTAAAAGAAAGTATGATTACTCACGTGAATCACTTTATCTGAAGGAAAGATAATTCTGTGCCCCGATTATAAAACCTCTTTAAGTGTCATATGTAGAAGCCCTGCAGAAGACATAGGGATATTGGGAATTGTACACTTAAAACAGGCGAATTTTGGGGGCGCCTGGGTGGTGCAGTCAGTTAAGCATCCAACTTTTTGTTTCGGCTCAGGTCATGAGCTCAGGGTCCTGAGATTGAGCTCCACATGGGCTCCACGCTCAGCAAAGAATCTGCTTGAGAGTCTTTCCCCCTTCCTCTCCCTCCCCTTCTGTTCCTCCCCACCACCCCCCCCCAGATAAATAAATAAATAAATAAAACCTTAAAAAAATAGGTGAATTTCGGGGCACCTGGCTGACTCAGTTGGTAGAACGTGAGACTCTTGATCTTGGGGTTGTGAGTTTAAGCTCCACGCTGAGTGCAGAGATTACTTAAAAAAATAAAATCTTTAAAAAAAAAACAGGTGACTTTATGGTATGTAAATGATACCTCGATAAAGCTGCTTTAAAAAAACAAAAACAAAAAACATAGGTCCACCTGAGCACAATGTCCCCAGTCTAGAAGGACCCGTGAGTGACATTTTTCTCAGGCTTCCAAACCAGGAAAAACTGCAGTTATCTTGAGCAAAACTATGGTTTATCTTATAGACATTATGAATTTGGTCTTGCTTCCTTCTTTTCTTTGCCTACCAGACAGCCCATATCTAGGTTTGTGAACCACTTGTAGAATTTCAGCATACTGTTTTAGCTTTCCACTGTCATGTTTTTTTCCTACCCATTGTTTCCCTTGGTCATGAACTTTATCTGTTGATTGTTTTTGATACTGTTATATGACATGGATTTATGTGACCCACTTCACATCCCCTTATGTTACTGACCAAACTACTACCTTAGTCACCTCTTAACAGAGGAAAACAGTACGAACATAACAAATATGACTCCTTGTTGAAAAGCCATCCTGGGGCGCCGGGGTGGCTCAGTCGTTAAGCGTCTGCCTTCGGCTCAGGTCATGATCCCAGGGTCCTGGGATCGAGCCCCGCATCGGGCTCCCTGCTCAGCGGGAGGCCTGCTTCTCCCTCTCCCACTCCCCCTGCTTGTGTTCCCTCTCTCGCTGTGTCTCTCTCTGTTAAATAAATAAATAAAATCTTAAAAAAAAAAGAAAGAAAGAAAATGCCATCCTTGCTAGCTATTTCAAAGAAAGTGAAGGGGCAACGGACTCAAGCTTCACTTGACTGACCAGGTCGCTTGGCCATAATGATCTACAAGGATAGGTCTGCATATAACCACTGTCTTCAAATATTCAGTTGGATGTCTATGACATGTTGAAGGCCAAGGCCAACTTATTTTCTCACTGACAACCTGTACCCATGTGCCCCATGACAGTTTACAGAGAAAGAGCCAGTCTGGAACAGAAGGCCAAGGAACAGTAGACTATAAGCAACATTTACATTTTCTCAGTGCACTTAGATAGAATAAGAACCCCACTCCTCACCGTGCACTGGAGCTGGTCCTTGTCTAACGCTTCCACCTGTTTCCTTCCAATCCGCCTTTTGTTCACTAGGCCACACTGGTCTCCTTTCTGGAAATGACCAGCTTCTCCCCATCTTGGAAACTTTCAATTTTCTGTTCCCGCTGCTTGGAATGTTCTTTCCCCAGCTCTGGGCTCCTTGGTTTCTTCTCCCCTACGAGGCCTCTGCTGAATTAGCACACCACCTCCCCGCCCCCCCAGAGAGACCTCTGACCATCCTTTGTTGCTTTGTTTGTTTATTTTATCATAACCCACAATTAGGTTCATTTTTTTTTTGTCTACTTGTTTTTAGTCTGTCTCCCTCACTAGACTGAAAAGTTCTCAGGGCAAGGCTGTCATATTCAAATGAAAAATGTTGAACCTCCATAGTAGTCCCCCCATGCCCCAGGTGACTCTTACCATATCTCCATGTTTATGTCTGCCATAGCTCTGCTCACAACCTGAAATGCTCTTCCTTTGTTTTCTTGTGTATGGTCTGGTTCTCCTTACTAGACTGTGAGCATCATGAGGGCAGGAAACAGGTCTATCTTGTTGGCTTCCATACACCCAGTACCCTGCACAGGCCCCAACACGGGACAAATGACAGAGCCTTAGCATTTGTATTTAGGACAAAACACCATGCTCACCTCTTCTTGAGTTAACACTTTCAGCTTTGAACTGTCTAGTCTAGAATCACGATGGTGTTGGCTCCTGATTCCCAAGATACTTCGGCCCATTTGGGCTACTTGAAAAAAAGACCACAGAGTGAGTGGCTCTATGAACAGTAGAAATGTATTACTCACAGTTCTGGAGGCTGGAAGTCCAAGATCAAGGATCCAACAGATTCGGTGTTTGGTGAGAGCCCACTTCCTGGTTCACAGACTGAATGTTGCTATAGACTGAATATTTTTTTTAAGATTTTATTTATTTATTTGACAGAGAGAGAGAGAGAACACAAGCCAGAGGGGAGAGGCAGAGGGAGAAGCAGACTCCTGGCTGAGCAGAGAGCCCGATGTGTAGCCATCTTCTTGCTATGTCCTCCCATAGCAGAAGGGGCGAGGAAGCTCTCTGGGGTCTCTTTTTTAAGGACATGAAACCCATCATGGGGGCTCCACCTCATGACCTCTTCACCTCCCAAAGACCCGCCTTATAATACATCAGATTGGGGGTTAGGTTTAAACATATGAATGAAGATGGCGGGAGGGGGGGGGCACAAATATTCAGTCTATAGGGCTCCTGGGGCTTAGTGGGTTAAATGTCTGCCTTCGGATCAGGTCATGATCCCAGGGTCCTGGGATCAAGCCCCACATCGGGCTCTGTGCTCAGCCAGGAGTCTGCTTCTCCCTCTGCCTCTCCCCTCTGGCTTGTGCTCTCTCTCTCTCTCTGTCAAATAAATAAATAAAATCTTAAAAAAAATATTCAGTCTATAGCAAAAGGAATAAGAATAAATGAGAAATGGTTTTCCCTATTGTGCACCTAAATCATGGAGGCCTTCAGCACAACGTTTGAATTGTATCGTAGGAATGCAGAAGTGCATAAGCAAATGTTTAAGAGACTGGAAAGCTGTGTTACTTAACAGCTGCAATGTTGAGAAACATATTTTATGCCTTGTGTGCACTGTGAAAATACAAACAGTCTCTCATTCTTGAGCATTCTCCCAACTCCTAATTCAAAAAATATTTTTCATATTATAAAAGTAGCAATGAAACCAAACCATATAATACAGGCTACATTGACTAGCTTAGAAATTCCAGAGGTTAACAGGAATTAGCCGGGTTAACTGCTACAAGTTGGAGCGAGCTGGGAGGACCCCAAGTTTCAAGGGAGATATTCTCTGGGGTGGGGCAGCCACTCAGAGTTGTGGCAGAGAGGACCTGGCTGGGAAATTGAGAAATCAATGGTGGCAAGTGGGGAGGGAGGGATGGAAACCAAGCCCGGTCCCCACCCAGCACCCCTCTGCCAGTGCCTTGATTCTTGTCTTCCTCCCCTGTAGCTGGCGGCTTGCCTCGGTAGCTTGTCTTCATGCACTTAACAGATATTTTTTAGTTTGTAGATACAATGTCATGTCACACTCAAATAATCAGGCCCTAGGGGCGCCTGTGTGGCTCAGTCAGTTAAGTGTCTGCCTTCGGCTCAGGTCATGATCCCGGGGTCCTGGGATCAAGCCTGATCCAGCCCGACATCGGGCTCCCTGCTCAGCGGGGAGCCTGCTTCTCCTTTTGCCTGCCACTCCCCCTGCTTATGTGCTCTCTCTCTCTGACAAATACATAAAATCCTTATTTTAAAAAATCAGACCCTAAACTTAACTGTCTAGGGATTTGCAGCCATTACACATGCATGAATTCATTTAGCCTGTAACCTGCCCGGCGGTTGCTCAAATGGTGTGGTTTATATACAATCTAGCCATGCTTGTGTCCTTTACCATGGAAACTTCTGCTTAAAAGTTAAATCTTCAGGGGCCTCTGGGTGGCGCAGTCGGTCAAGCGGCCAACTTGGTTTCAGCTCAGGTCATGATCCCAGGGTCGTGAGATCGAGCACCGCATGGGGCTCTGTGTCCGGTATGGAGTCTGCCTGAGACTCTCTCTCCCTCTCACTCTGCCCCACCCCCTGCTCTCTCTCTCTCTCAAATTAAAACACATAATTAAAAAAAAAAAAAGTTAAATCTTCAGAGTTCCAAGGGGATTCCGGAAGTGGGCTTGCAGACCAAATATACGCTCAGTTGTTTTCAGCCACGGGGTAACCAACATCTTTCTTATTTTGTAATACTTTGATGCAGAACTCCTTTGGCACTGCTTATAGACAGTTGTATAACTTGATATCATACTTCTCAAACACCTAGCCTCTTGAACTCAAATTCCAGTTAAGCCTGTGGGAATTCTCTACACAATTCTATTAAAACACCTTGTTTGAAAATATCTTGGTTTTTCAACCCTGCATTTGATCGCGGTCTATTTGCTCAAGATAAAAGAACGGGATCTTGGAAAGCCTCAGGCTCTTGGGGGCATATTGAACAAGCCCTGTGATCCCTGCCCTCTAACCCTCTACCTGGGAACACACACGGCAACTTTACAGAGCTCCTCTGTGCTCCTGAAGCCCGCTGGGTCCTGCTTTGCATCCGATTCAGTGGTTCCACTCTATTCTGTCTTTTCTTTTTTTTTTTTTTAATTTTTTATTGTTATGTTAATCAGGAAAGGAGAGACAAGGGCTTGGCGCTATCATTCTGTTGCTATCTGAGAAAGCATTCGTTTTCTAAAATAAGCATCACCTGAGGAATCCGAAAGAACGCAATCTGGCCTTGCAAAAGTGTGTCAAGATTTATTCATTCCTTCACTCAGCAAACACGTTATCAAGCTTCGACAGGTGCCAGGCACTCTGCTAGTTGCTGGGGAGACAGCAGTGAACAAAATAGACAAGGTCCCCACTCTGAAGGAGATAACATTGCAATGAGACTCCTCACAGTAAAAGGTCTTCCCGAATATGGATTGAACAAATCTGGCTGAACATTTGTTTGCCTAGCCAGCCTAGTTCAGACCCTTGCTATCTCTTGTCAGGACTGTCACACGATCCTTCTAATTGGGTTTCAACCCTCTGCAGGTCCACCATCAAAGAACATCCAGAGTTCGATTTTTTTTTTTTATAATCACATCATTTAAAATATGTGTTAATATATGAATATTATAAAAAAACAAATACTTCAGAATCCAATATCACATAATGAAAAGCCACAGCCCCTCTACTCACCTTTTCTCACACCCTAGTTGTACTCCACAGAAGCAACTACTTAATACTTTTTGCTCTTTCTGCTAATAGTTATGATCACACTTCTTTACAGTATGATTTTATTGGTATTTCTGGATTCATCAGTCTCAGACATTATCTATTGACTTCTTCTTATGCTGGAAGAGCACTAACTAGATGAAATCTAACCATCTTAGAATTCATAGTTGTAAGTAATTATATTTTAAAATAAAACAAGTGTTTACACCATTACAATGATGTTAATATCATTTACTGTGGAGTCAAGTGATAAAGTATGATTTTTTTCTTTCTTCTAATATATTTTTTTCCTGGAACTTCTACTTAACCTTTTGCCTGGTTTTCTTTGACCTTATATATCATCCACATACCCTAAATTCTTTGTAACTTCTCCATAATATTAGATATTCCCTCAAGTTCTCCTCCTGCATATCTTCCGGGAGCTTCAGAGACAGATGCGCGAGAGACAGAATACGCCTATTGTTCTGACGTTTCAGCTTCAGCCTCTCTAGTTCCCTTGCTCGGGTCTCTCGCTGGAGGACAAGATGTGTATTTGGCACTGAGTGATTCAGGGTGAGGGTGAGGGTCGGGGTGGAGGTGGGGTGGGGGGATGAGGGTGTCTGTCTAAAGCACAGTTCTGATCATGTCACTCTCCTGCTCAAAAGCCTTCGTGTTTCCCTCTTGCCCGGTAAGCCAAGTCCAGACTCTTTAGCATGGCATTCAGTGCTCCCCAGGGTAGGACCTAACCTGCCTGTCCTGTCTTAGGGTACCTAGGGTACCTTAGGGTACTTGACATTTCCTCAACACAATAGGTGCTTCTCACATCCACTGTTCCTGCTGTGCTTTGCTACCTTCCATCCCCCCTTACCCCTCCTCCCCACACACAGCTGGAATGCCTTTCTCACTGAATATACCTGTTAAAATCCCACTAACCTTCATTACCCCAGGCGGTACCTCCTCCATGAAGAATTTCTCTTACCCTCATCATAACTTTTGGTACCTCTTTGGGTTCAGTCTCCACTTTCTTTCATGCTTTAGAGTGCACATGTCCTGCACTGAAAGCTCTTTGAGACGGTCCTGATGTCAAACGTAGTCTTTTGGCTCGCCGGGCAGCTAGCCCAATGCGTGGCCTGTAGTAGGTACTCCATCGATGCTTGGGAAATCAATAAATCTGTGATTTCTGTAAATGTGGAAGAATATTATCACAGTTTCATAGCTTTATTGAGATATAATTCACATACCAAGCAATTTGCCCACTTAAAGTGTACAGTTCGGTGGTTTGTAGTATATCCAGAGAATTGTGTGGTCATCACCACGATCAGTCTTAGAACATTTTCATCACCCCAAAAAGGGAACCCTGTAGCCATTTGTAGATGCTCCCTATTTCCTCCCCAAAGCCCCCACCCTAGGCAAACAGTTATCTACTGTCTGTCTCTATAGATCAACCTATTCTGGACATTTCATATGAATGGAACCATAAATATGTATGTGGAAGGGGTTGTGAATAGTTATCAAGACGCATCCATATTTATAGCACGTATCAGTACTTCGTTAGTTTTTACTGACAAATAATATTCCATTGTATGAAAATACCACATTTTATTTACCCATTCAGCAGTTGAATAACATTTAGTTTGTTTCTGCTTCTGACTACTAGGAATAATGTTGCTCTGAACATTTTTTGAGAAATATCTCTTTTCGTTTCTCTTGCCTAGGTACCTAGGGGTGGAATCGCTGGGACACATGATAACTCCACGTTTAATTTTTTGAGGAGCCACCAAACTGTCTTCCAAAGTGGCTGCACATTTTTCATTCCATCAGTAATATAGGAAAGTTCCCATTTCTCCACATCCTCGTGAATACTAGCTATTGTCTGTCTTTGTTATAGCCATCGTAGTAGGTGTGATGTGGCATGTCATTATGGTTTTTTTTTTTTTTAAGATTTTATTTATTTATTTGACAGAGAGGGTGGGAGAGCACAAGCAGGGGGAGCAGCAGAAGGAGAGGGAGAAGCAGGCTCCCCGCCATGCGGGGAGCCCGATGCGGGGCTCGATCCCAGGACCCCGGGATCATGACCTGAGCCGAAGGCAGACATTTAACCATCTGAGCCACCCAGGCGCCCCTGGTTTTCTTTTTTTAAGTAAGTAAGTCCTACGCCCAATGTGGGGCCCAAACTCACAACCCCGAGATTAAGAGTCACATGCTCTACCGACGGAGCCAGCCAGGTGCCATGTCATTATGGCTTTGATCCCCATTTCCCTGGCAGCCAATGATGTTGAGCATCTTTTCACGTGATTATTGGCCATTTGTACATCTTCCTTGGAGAAATATCTATTCAGACCCTTTGCCAATTCTTTCTTTCTTTATTTATTTGAGAGCGAGCGAGAGAGAGAGAGACAGACAGAGATCATGAGCAGGGGGGAGGGGTAGAGGGAGAAGCAGGCTCCTCACTGAGCAGGGAGCCCGATGAGGGACTCGATCCCAGGACCCTGGGATCATGACCTGAGCCGAAGGCAGACGCTTCACCGACTGAGCCACCCAGGTGCCCCCTTTGCCAATTTTTAAAAAATTATTTCAAAAAAATTATTTCTAATTGTGTAAAATACACATAACAGAAAATTGACCATGTTAACCATTTTTAAGTGTACAGCTCAGGGGCATTAAGTACACTCACATTGTTGTGTGACCATCACCCCCATCCACCTCCAGAACTTTTTTCATTTTGCAAAACTGAAACGCTGTCCCCATTAAACAACAACTCCCCATTCTCCCCTCCCCCCAGCCCCTGGAGGTCACCATTCTACTTTCTGTCTCTGTGAATTCAACTACTCTTGGTACCTCATGTAAGTGGAATCATACAGTATTCGTCTTTTTGTGACTGGCTTACATCACTTAGCATAATTCCTCAAGGTTCATCCTGGTTGTACATGCATCACAGTTTTCTTTTTAAGGCTGAATAATATTCCATTGTATGTCTACACTGCATTTCGTTTACCCATTCATCCATCAGTGGACACTTGGTTATTGTGAATAATGCTGCTATGAACAGACATGTACAAATATCTCTTCAACAACCTGCTTTAAATTATTTTGGGTACATACCCAGAAGTGGAAGTGCTGGATCATATGGTAATTTTTTATGTCATTTTTTGAGAAACTGTCATACTGTTTTCCATACTGGTTGCATCATTTTTGCATTCCCACCAACAGTGTACAAGGGTTCTAATGTCTCCATATCCTTCTTTTTATTTTTTTTAAAGATTTTATTTATTTACTTGAGAGAGAACAAAAGAGAGCACAGAGGGAGAGGGAGAAGCAGACTCCCCGCTGAGCAGAGAGCCGGAGATGGGGCTCGATCCCAGGACCCCTGAGCCGCAGGCAGGCGCTTAACCGACTGAGCCACCCAGGTGCCCCTTATCCTTCTTTTTAAAATGCTTTTTCATTCTATTTTTTTCCAGTTATATTGAGATATAACTGACATATAACATTGTATTACTTTAAGGTATAAGACATAATGACATAATGTACATTGCAAAATGATTAGCACGGTAAGTTTAGTTGACATCCATTACCTCACATAGTTACAATTTGTTTTTCCTTGTGAGGGGGATTTTTTAAAGTTTATTTGTTTAAGCAATCTCTGCACCCAACATGGGGCTTGAATTCATGACCCTGAGATCAAGAGCTGCATGCTCTACCGACTGAGCCAGCCAGGCGCCCCGGGAGATGGGAATTTTTTTTTTTTTTTAAGATTTTATTTATTTGACACAGAGAGAGCGACAGCGAGAGAGGGAACACAAGCAGGGGGAGTGAGAGAGGGAGAAGCAGGCTTCCTGTGGAGCAGGGAGCCCAACGCGGGGCTCGATCCCAGGACCCTGGGACCATGACCTGCACCGAAGGCAGACGCTTAACAACTGAGCCACCCAGGCACCCCAGAGATGGGAATTTTTAAGATCTACTCTCTCCTTGTGGTTTTGATTTGCATTTCCCTAATAATTAGTGATTTTGAGCATCTTTTCATGTGCTTATTGGCGATTTGTAGGTCTTATTTGGAGAAATGTCTATTCTAGTTCTTTGTCCATATTTTATTTGGGTTGTCTTTTTATTATTGAGTTTTAAGTGTTCTTTATATGTTCTGTATACAAGTACCTTCCAAGGTATATGATTTGCAAATGTGTTCTCACATTTTGTTGGCTGTTTTTTCACTTCCTTGATGGTGCCCTTTTGAAGCACAAAAGTTGTTAGTTTTTTTTTTTTTTTTAAAGATTTTATTTATTTATTTGAGACAGAGAGCATGAGAGGGAGGAGGGTCAGAGGGAGAAGCAGACCCCCAGCTGAGCAGGGAGCCCGATATGACACTCGATCCCCGGACTCCAGAATCATGACCTGAGCCGAAGGCAGTCGCTTAACCAACTGAGCCACGCAGGAGCCCCCAAAAGTTGTTAGTTTTAATGACGTCCAATTTATCTATTATTTTTTGTCACTTGTGCCTTTGGTGTCATATTTAACAAGGTTTTGCCTAACCCAAAGTCACCAAGATTTACTCCTATATTTTCTTTCAAAAGTTTTATAGTTTAGCTCTTACTTTTAGGTCTTTAATCC
>NC_138385.1:13569704-13607438 GCF_054177405.1 Leptonychotes weddellii | reverse complement strand
AAAGGTGGACTTGAGCGAGTGCACTGCAGAGAGTCCAACTTGCAAATGTAGCCTAAGTCATTTTTTAAGAATTTTACCAAAAGGTTTTTTGAGTTACTATTGCATCTCTAGAGAGAAGTCATAGTCCTAAGGAGTGAAATGGGAACAGTGCTATGGAGTTGGAGAACGATCACATAAGCTCCTTAAAATTTCTCCTCCTCCAACTTGAGTGATAGAATTCCCATGCTAGAAAGGGCTGTCAGGACCCACTTCCCCTCCTTTTATGGATAAGTAAACTGAGGCTCACAGAGGTTGAGCATCTGCTTCCAGGTCATACAGCGTGTTAGTGTTGGAGTTCCAGTTTGAAGTTTTAGGTCCTCTGTACATGCGTAAGTTGTTTTTTTTTTTTTTTTAAGATTTTATTTATCTATTTGACAGAGAGAGAGCACAAGTAGGCAGGGTGGCAGGCAGAGGGAGAGGGAGAAGCAGGCTCTCCGCTGAGCAGGGAGCCTGACGTGGGGCTCGATCCCAGGACCCCAGGATCATGACCTGAGCCGAAGGCAGCCGTTAAACCGACTGAGCCACCCAGGCGCCCCCATGGGTAAGTTTTTATTTCCTAAATAAAAACTCTTCACAGTCACGAACTTTTTGTTGGCCTGTCCCTCAAAAGAACAGACTTTTATGGTGGAAGTATATTAACTATATTAAAGGATACCAAAAAGGCCAAGTATTTCCCAATTTCAGAAAATGATCAAAACAGTTGGGAGTAGGGGCACCCGGCCAGCTCAGTCGGTAGAGCCTGTGACTCTTGATCTTGGGGTTGTGAGTTCGAGCCCCACGCTGCGCGTAGAGAGGACTTAAAAAAAATCTTTACCAAAAAAAAAAAAAAAATCAGCTGGGAGCATTACAGGAATTTGTCCTCTTGTCTGCTTTATTGAAATTGAGTGTTAGTAGTGGGTAAGCTCTTTCGTGCATCTAGCCCTCAGTTTAATTTCCCCTGGCCTGTGGAGCGAGTACCAAGTACCTGTAGTCGCAGAAGTGAGAAATGACTTTATGAGAGTCTTTCCACACGGTAGTCTGGAAGACCACAGGGCTATTGTTGCATGAAATTTTTTTCCTTTATAAAATGGGATGTCTGTTCAAATTGTAGGAAGGAAATTTTAAAGATGGCATCTGCTTCCAGACTTCGGTAGGAAGTTAACAAAATTGTAGCAAATGCTGCCTAACACAGGCCCACAGAGTGGTTGTTGTAATGTGGCACTATGAAATCCGTCCGTAAGCTTCCCTCTCTTTCCTCCCCTACCCTTCTTCCTTTCTTCCTGTAGCTCGCTCGCTCTGCGTCTCCTTGGTCTGTGTGTCTCTCTCACTCTTGGGGTCACTCCCCTTTCAGTCCAGCAGACTCTCCCCGTTTGCCTTTTCTGGGCTCAGCGTGTAGCCACATCGTCCCATTCATCCGACCCCACTCGCCAGTATTAGGGTTACCCCAACCCGGGCCGGGCAGGTATTTTCTGCCTGGCACAGCAGGGAAGCTGCTCTCCAGAGCAGGTGTGGGGTAAGGAGAGCTGGCGGCCCTCAGTAGAGAAACGTCACCAGGAGACTAGAATTAAGCACACACTACGTATGGAGATCACGCGGGCTGCATAGACACAGAAAGCCGCGAACACGACATCCTCCCTCGTCTACAGCCGGGGCCCCAGCAAAGCTACAGCTACATGAGATAATGAATATGGATTGGATATTCATTGCCAAGGGCTTACCATTTGAACAAATGAGAAAATTGTACCCTTGCCTAGGGGTGTGTTCTTAAGTCGTTTTTACTCCTGTTCCTCATTATTGCCTGCTAATGAGTATGTGCGTCGTCAGAGAGCAACCAGCTCTTCCTGGCGTCCTGGAGTACACCGTATTTCTCTTCGGAAAAGGGCTTTTCCTCTGTATTGAAACCAGCGAGGTTTGTTTGTGCTTCATTTTTGAACTGCCGTGGATCTAAAATGCACAGAAGGTATACGTGCACTGGTTTTTAAATGCGGTGAAACCGCGAAAAAGAACACTCAAAATAAGTCTTTGTTGTCAGCACTTCAGTGCTAGTAGAATGCATATTTTATTTACCCCCATAAAAACTCTCTGCGTCTTACGTATATTCCAAGCCAGAAAGCGTTCCATATGCACCATAATCACAAGAATTTGTAATAGTCACAAGGGTTTAAATTTACTTTTCAATACTAAGAAAATGATAGCTGGGAGTACACAGGTCTTATCGTCAAGGTGATTTTTGATGAGAGGACAAAACTAAAGTTCTGTATTTGATTAAGACTTGTTACTCGCTTTCAGTTTTCGGGTGTGGATAAGACGGCTTGACTCGTGTCACATTGGAAATGCGTGATTCATTAGGAAGACACCGAGGATTGGTTTTACACATCATTCTTGTTTGTGAAGCCCAGGCATAATCCATCACCTGCGCTATATGTGGCCAGGTGAAGGCAAGTAACAGGTGTCTCCCGCCTCCCGCCCAGGTTTCTTAGAGACCAGAGAGTAGACACAGGCACATAGAGCAGCCATAAAGTCCAAACATTTCTTTTTTTTTTTTTTTAAAGATTTTATTTATTTATTTATTTATTTGACAGAGAGAGAGATCGCGAGAGCAGGAACACAAGCAAGGGGGAGTGGGAGAGGGAGAAGCAGGCTTCCCGCGGAGCAGGGAGCCCGCTGCGGGGCTCGGTCCCAGGACCCTGGGATCATGACCTGAGCCGAAGGCCGACGCTTAACGACTGAGCCACCCAGGCGCCCCAAGTCCAAACATTTCTGCATCACTAAGCCATGGTAGTGGATTTAGAGATATGAATTAACATGATTTTATGTTTTTCAACAGCTTCTAAGAAACAGCCTGTAAATAACTGTAGTTTCAAATACCTAAAATGATCAGTTCCTCAGCCAGGTAGCTTCTGGAAGCTAAGGGGACACTAAGTTCCTTGTCAGCGATTCTGCATCTCCAGATGCCAGGGTCAGTTCAAATTTTCAAATCCTAGGCCCTTCCCTTCTAGGCTACAAAAAAGCTCTGCCTCTTTTAAGGAAGGACCTGGGAAGGAATTTTGCAATGTAGTAAGCACACCTAACCACGCAAAGGAAAGAAACCAAGCAGCCAGATATCTAATAGGAGGTGAACGTTTATACTTGCATCTATGGATAAAGCTGCCTGCCTTTGTTAGAGCCCCCTCCTTTTTTCCAGCTAGAACCCCTTTTTTAATGTCCAATTTTTCCCTGCTTTATTAAGGAATAATCAACAGATTGCGTATGTTTAAAGGGTACCACATGATATGGTGCACATGTACATTGTGGAATGATCGAGATAATTTAAAATCAACTTCATTGATTATCATTTATGGATGATAAAGTGCATCCACTTAAGGCATACAGTTTGATGAGTTTGGGCAGATGTATGTGCCCATGAAACCAGCGCCACCATCAGGAGGTAGGATATTTTTATCACTCCCCCAAAACTTTCCTTGTGCTCCTTTGGCCTTACATTCTTCTCTCTGCCCCCATCCTCAGGCAACCACGGATCTGCTTTGGTGTGAGAGCCACTTTGTAAGATTAGATTCCAGCCCAGAGAGAAACGATTCTGATAAAAACAGAAAAGTGGTCTGTGTTCTTCTAAAGTAGTTACCGTGAGCTGTCATATCCCCCAAGAACAGGACAAATAAAATAATTCGAATTTTGCTTTACACTTACAAAGTAAAAATGAAAAAAATGAGAGTAAATATTTTGCATCTCTATATATTTATGCCTCTAGCTAGCGTATATACATAATCAGTATACAGGAGTAAACAAACCCTATCCCTTGAGCCTTCCAGAAGGTTTCAGAGGGCATTTTTTGCGGGTGGAAGGCGTACCATCTTTCCACGCTTAGGTGCAAAGCAAGCTTTTAATATGTTAAACGTTGCCTTCCCATTGACGTATTGAGATGGAAGAAGAATTAGGCAATTTCGGGGCCAGAGTACTGAGATGCAGTTTGTCCCTTCCTCCCTTACCCCCTCGAAAACAGTCCACATCACTGTTCTCTGCATCTGGCTGGCAGTCTGTTTCATTGCCATCAGGCTGTCCAGCTAGTGTCTATCTGTCACTCCTGCATGCCACTGCATCTGCCCTGTCTCGTCTTCCGCTCCCCATTTTCTTCTTCCTCGTCTTTTCCGTCTCCTGATGCTCCTGCCCTCACACTGCTCTGCTTTCTCATGACAAAGCTGTTTTTGTAAACCTCTCCAGACTGAGTTGCCAACAAGACTGACTAATTCCAACATGTCAGCTATCGTTTAGGAGGCTGTTTTTCTTACTTTTTGTTTTGTGGTCCAATCATTTCTCCAGACTCCTTTCGAGTTTGGGGCCGTGCTGGAGGTTTGAGAGTGGTGAACGGTTGGTTTTCAGATAATCAGAGGTGAATGTGTTTGTGGACTATGGGAGGGACAAACTTTGAAACCATGAATCATTAAAAAGAAGCAAATAGTTTACCTTATAATCCTATGAAACTTCCTTTTACAAAGCTAAAGCAATTACAATTGTCTCGAGGTAAGGTAGGTGATTCATCGCTCCTCAGCATGTACTCTAAAGGGGAGAAAACCTTCAACGTTTGACAAAATCCATAGAATGCACAACACCAATGTAAACTATGGACTTTAAGGAATAATAAAGTGTGAATATTGGCTCATTGGTTATGACAAACGTGCTACGGTAATATAAAATATTAACCACGGAAATCGGGAGGGAGGTGTTGAGGTAAATGGAAACTGTACTTTCTGCTCAGTTTCCCTGCAAACCTAAAACTGCCCCCAAAATCTCTTTAAAAACCCTTTAAGATTCAGAAATACAAAGACTGTATCAGGCACTTTTTTACTGTTAACTTGCAGATACAAGTGCAATGTGTGTTTTTCAGCGCTAGTGACTAAGAGAAGTGCTTCTCCTGGAGTGATGTAACTGGTATCCTGGGCCCCCTCCCCCCGCAAAGTGGAAGGGTGAGCTTCCAAGGGAGCGGCCCAGTTCCGCTGACCACTGGCTGGTTGCACAGTAGTTACTGGACAGGTCTGTGTGAGCATTGGGTTGGGCCTTGCTTTGTCTGCCACCATTGGGACATCATGCCATCTTTGTGTTGGAGAAGGGCCCTGGACTTAACATAATTCCCTGCCCTACAATCCCATGATTGCTTTTTTGACCCTGCACTTACGCTGTCATGAGCAACAGTGACAATTGGTGAGCTCACGCCGACTCTGAGCCAATATCCTGGTCAGAGTTGGATTGCTTTGGGCCAAAGGCTATCGCATGGCTTGTGGTAGCATAAGACCCAACACCAGAACCTCCATGCAGTTACTCATTGTGGCCAGCTCGCCAGGAAGCCCGGGTGAGAAGATTAGGGTTTTTAAGGTCTTACTGTAATTGGTTTCTATATACTGAAACCGGGTGATTATTATGAGCAACTGCAAGTATGTGTTGCTTTCTTGAGTTGGCTGTAAAAACAGAACATTCTAGGGCCGCCTGGCCAGCTCCGTTGATGGAGCGTGCAGTTCTTGCTCTCGGAGTCATGAGTTCGAGCCCCATGTTGGGGATAGAGTTTACTTAAAAACAAAAACAAAACCACAGAACATTCTATGGCAGGTGGTAGTAAGCAGAGGCCAGGGGATGGGTTCTGAGAGGGGCATTGAGACTGAGGGAGACTAGAAGAGAAACAACTGATAAGACATCCAGGATTAGAACATAAATGAAGGTGATCACGCAGGGAATGGATATCTTAGGGGTGTGGTTGATCATAGAATGTGTCCCATTGGGTCTGTGGTTCGACCCAGAGTGAAAAACTCCAGAGTTGCCTGAAAAAATACGAATAAAGGGGACAGTTGGTTATAGAGCTCACCTATTTAAAACTTAGTTTACATATCAGAAGTAATTTTTTATGTATGGATCTGTTGTGTATACTTATCATTACACTTGTTATTAGATAAACTTCTTTGTATTTTTTTCTCGATGCCGCCGCCTGGTTGCACTGCCTGACGATCCCTCTGTTAGGCACAGAAATAAGCTCTCCCCTGAGTCACAATCCATGCGGAGGCTGGGGGATTCCAGGTCAGCTGCCAGGATCGCAGGTTACTCTCTACCAGTGGTGACCAAATCGAGGCACGGCCAGCACACTCTTCGTGGTCACCCTCACCGTGGATACCGTGGCCTGCAGCTGACCTGATGGTACAGAAATCCCTGGCCGTCGTAGATGTGGCAAAAGCGACCATCCAACCACATCGTAATGTATTTGCATCGTAGGTATAGACAGGCTTGGCGAGTCTCGAGGCCTCCAGTAGTCTTGCTCCTCCCACTCAAACTGCGCGGAAATAGCTGGAAGGCCCGGGCAGGTGCTGTGGCCGGGGCAAGCCGGGCATGCCTGTGACAACATCCTCTTGCCCCTTGATGCTTGCCTGAGTGCTTCTCCCAGCCCTTTGGCCCGTCATCTCTTCCTTGCCCTCTGTCTGCTCTTCACCTGTAATTCCGTTCCTTGTGGATTTTCTGTTAAGGAACAAGGAGGACCTCAGCACGAAAGAGTTGGGGGACTGTTGGCCTAAGCATTCAAACTACGAGAGCAATGCCCTTCCCTAAGGGCGGGGTTTTTACTGCTGCACTGGACTGTGAGGTGGACGATGGAGCCTAGGGGTACTTCGTAAGTGTTTTCTGACACGCAGCTCAAAAGTTGAATTGCGTCCCCTCATAAAGTTCTCATTCCTTCCACTTTTAAAGCCCCTGCCATTTTTCTTCGTGTGTTTATTCTTGTCCCCGTAGCAGATTCCAGCAGAGTGCACGCTGATGTGGAGGATTTATCCTGTGGCTAATTGATTGGAGCAGGGCTGCCCAGTTGCCCACGTTTGAGGAAACAGTTCACGGAGTGCCAGACCCAGCTTATAAAGTAGGAGCCGGAGAACGTCATAAAATGAAATCAGCAAATGTTTACTGAGCGCTTACTCTATGTG
The DNA here is from genome assembly GCF_054177405.1 of Leptonychotes weddellii. Taxonomy (NCBI): domain Eukaryota; kingdom Metazoa; phylum Chordata; class Mammalia; order Carnivora; family Phocidae; genus Leptonychotes; species Leptonychotes weddellii. The sequence continues at coordinate 13,600,470 of NC_138385.1, read as the reverse complement.
CAAGGCACTTGGCTAAGCTTGCTAGATGCTGTGGAGAGTTATTAAAAACAAAAGTGATCTCTTTAAGCAAGAAACTTCCGTTCTAATTGGAGAAGTTGTTAGAGACACGGGAAGGGTGTGGTGGAGAGTATGGAACTGACGGGGAGGAGGAGAGAGCCGGGAGTCTTGACTTTCCTAGCCCAATTTTGCCAATCATGGAAGAGATTCCAGAAGATGGTACATTCTCTTTTGCCAAATGAAGTGTACCTACGGTAGTTACTGTAGTATGTGTACAGTTACTGATTTTAACTGCTGACCACGGTTCCTCCAGGTGGGGTCCTTGGACCATCAGCATCACCTGGGAGCTTGTTAGAAGTGCAGATTCATGGGCCCACCACAGACCTTCGGAATCAGAAACACTGGGGATGGGGCCCAACACTTTGTGTTTTGACAACTCCCACTCCCCCTGGAGACCCTGATGCCCACTAAACTTTCACAGCTACGGGTTAGAGGAATTTGGGGTAGTGGTTTTCAAATTTGGTTACACATCAGATTCATCTGAGGCAATTTGGTTGGGGGGGGGGGCACCCAGCCGTCGCTAGTGGTTCTGCCTTTGCAGGTGCAGCCAGAATTCGAGAATCTGTGGTTTAAGGGGAGGGGGGCATGAGCCAAAGCACCTGTTCTTCTCCAGTGGTGACAAACCTTTTGGCCGGGAGTCTGCCAAAGCCAGAGTTGAGAATGGGGGAAGGTGAAAAGTGGGTCTGATGGGAAGACCTTGAATTTCATACTAGAAATTTGGTCTTTAGATTACGATGGAGGAAGGTTTAGGGGAAAGGGAGCGATGCATTCAAGGTGGTACGTTTGAAAAATTATTCTGGCAGCTGTATGAAGAAGGGGGCATGTCTGATGAAGTGGTCTAGGTGTGAAGTGATGATGGGCCGAATTAGGATCATGGACTTGAGATTATAAGGAAGAGAAGGTCTGGAGGCTCTTTTGCAGGACAAACAGACATGACTGGGTGATGGTTTGTGAGGGCAGCATTAGAATGTCTTTGGCCCAGTACTTCCTCTCAAACTTCTGAGACAGCCAGTGCTCTCTAGATGCTTTTATCAGAATTGTCACATTCTGTGGATCTGTGCTCATCCTTTGTCCCTCATTGCTTTGAGTTAGGGAGCTGGTATTCCCCAGTGAGTTATGTAAAAGTACAGAACTGTGGTCACCCAGAAAGCTACCCACAGTCATCATGGCAGGGGAAACAATCCTGTTAACAAAAGAATGCTTGGAGTTGTGGGAAAGTCGTAAACTTGGCAATGACTAATTCGAGCCTATCAGTCAATTAAGTGAATTTTTATTTTATCATTTGTTTTATTTGGGAGCTGTTGTAATAGTCATTGAAGGGACATCAATCTTCATATTTTTAAAACAAAACAAAAATACCATTGGACATTAGGGCAAAGGACAAGAATTTTAAGGTTTTACCTTTTGACTTTAGCAAATATTTGCCACTTCATTTTTCTTGCTGGATTTTGCCATTTGGTTTGTTTTGTTTTGCATTGTTCACATTTGTTCCTGATGCCTGATAATTTTAGTGTCCCCTTTTCTGTTATTGATGGCTTTTTTATTCTTAAGTATTCTTTTTTTTTAAGATGTTTATTTGAGAGAGAGAGAGAGCACAAGCAGGGGGAGCAGCAGAGGGAGAGGGAGAAGCAGACTCCCCGCTGAGCAGGGAACCTGATGCAGGGCTGGAGCCCTATGCAGGGCTCCATCCCACGACCCCGGGATCATGACCTGAGCCGAAGGCAGACAGACGCTTAACCAACTGAGCCACCCAGGCGGCCCTATTCTTAAGTATTCTTGAAGTCTTATTATACTTTTTCATTTTCTACTTTATTCTCATCAAGCTCATTTACCAGCAATTATATGATGATATACACGGAAAAATAGCTCCAGTCTTTGTTGTTTCGTTTTTTAACCTTTCAACGCCCTTCACCCATTTCTTCCCCCCTTAACCCCTGCCTCTGGCAACCATTGGTCTGTTCTCTATATCTATGAGCTTTTTTTTTTTTTTTTGAAGATTCCACGTATAACGTGTGAGATCATTTGGCATTTGTCTTTCTCTGACTTACTGCACTCAGCACAATGCCCTCGAGCTCCATCCCCGTCATTGCGAGTGGCAGGATTCCGATCTTTTTATTTAATGGCTGAGTAATATTCCATGGTGCATCTACGCCACATTTTCTTTATCCCATGTCTTGGTTGTTGTACATGATGCTGCAGTGAACGTCGGGGTGCAGATACCTTTTCAAGTTCGTGTTTTCATTTTCTTTGGATAAATACCCAGCAGTGGGATTGCTGGATCAGATGATAGCTCCATTTTTAATTTTTTGAGGACCCTCCATACTGTTTTCCACAGGGGCTGCACCAATTTACATTCCCGCCCACAGTGCACAAGGGGGCCCTTTTATCCACATCCCCGCCAACACTTGTTTTTTCTTGTCTTTTTCCTAATGGCCAGTCCACCTGCCCTTCTGGTGAAAGCTCACTGTTGTTTGGATTTGCATTTCCCTGATGATGAGTGGTGTTGAGCGTCTTTTCATGTATCTGTTGGCCATTTGGACGTCTTCTTTGGGAAAATGTCTGTTGAGATCTTCTGCCCATCTTTTAATTGGATTGTTTGGTTTTGGCCCTGAAGTTGTGGGAGTGCTTTCTGTAACGGATATGAGCCCCCACTGGATATATGATTCGCACATATTTTCTCCCATTCAGTAGGTTGCCCTTTTGTTTTGTTGATGGTTTCCTTTGCTGTGCTCAAGCATTTTAGTATGATGTAGTCCCACTTGTTTGTTTATTTATTTATTGTTTTGTTTTTAAGATTTTATTTATTTATTTGGGAGAGCGAGAGTGCACAAGCAGGGGGGAGTGGCAGAGGGAGAAAGAGAAGCAAGCTCCCCGCTGAGTGGGGAGCCCGATGGAGGGCTCAATCCCACGACCCTGGGATCATGACCTGAGCCAAAGGCGCCCCTATTTTTGTTTATGTTGCAAAAGTGTTCTTTTTTTTTTTTTTTTAAGATTTTATTTATTCATTTGACAGACAGAGACACAGCGAGAGAGGGAACACAAGCAGGGGGAGTGGGAGTGGGAGAAGCAGGCTTCCCACCAAGCAGGGAGCCCGACGCAGGGCTCGATCCCAGGACCCTGGGATCATGACCTGAGCTGAAGGCAGACGCTCAACAACTGAGCCACCCAGGTGCCCTGCAAAAGTATTCTTAATGTTTTTACTACCCCAGTCAAAAAACAAACATATATTTTTATTTAATATCCCCTCCTTTATGAGCAAAAATTTCTTTAAATTTGCATCCAGAAATGGCCCCATGGAAAGAGCTTTTTAGTGTTTATTTGAGTCATGGTGGGGGCACTGCTCACCTTTCCACCTTTTGTTGGTTTATAGGTCATGCTATATCCGGAAGGAAAGGCAACTTTCCTTACCTAGTTTGGCAACCTATAAAAACAAATTCAATATTTTAAAGTGTTAATGTGTATTTCAATACAAGGTTTAAAAATGGCTCATCGCTCTAACTTTGGTAAAGCTGTACACTTTTTAGTTTTCTGAAGGAACTAAAAATCTAGGGAAAGGATCTAGAGTGATCACAATTTTTTTTTTTTAAGATTTTATTTTTATTTATTTGACAGAGAGAGAGAACACGAGAGAGGGAACACAAGCAGGGGGAGTGGGAGAGGGAGAAGCAGACTCCCCGCCGAGCAGGGAGCCCGACGCGGGACTCGATCCCAGGACCCTGGGATCATGACCTGAGCCGAAGGCAGACGCTTAACGACTGAGCCACCCAGGTGCCCCGAGTGATCACAATTTTAAACGTGTAGTGTATCTAGTGGATATCTTTTAAAAATATAACCTATCTTTTCTGAAACTGAATAAGGATCAAACCTTTCTCTTTCCAAATTGTGAAGAATAATGGTGAGCCCAGCCTAACGTGTAGACTTGTTGAATCACTGTGTTGTACACGTGAAGCTAGTGTAACATTGTGTGTCAACTAGACTCAGAAAATAAAAATAAATTAATAGAAATAAGAATAAAGTGGGGCACCTGGGTGTCTCGGTTGGTTAAGCATCTGACTCTTTGATTACGGCTCAGGTCATGATCTCTCAGGGTCGTGAGATTCAGTCCCGTGGCGTGGAACCTGCTTAGGATTCTCTCTCTCCCTCATTCTACCACCATTCCCTCACTCTCCCTCTCTCTATAAAAAAAAACCCAGCTAGACATAGTTAAAAACATAAAAAAAATAGGGGCGCCTGGGTGGCTCAGTCGTTAGGCGACTGCCTTCGGCTCAGGTCGTGATCCCAGGGTCCTGGGATCGAGCCCCACATCGGGCTCCCCGCACCGCGGGGAAGCCTGCTTCTCCCTCTCCTACTCCCCCTGCTTGTGTTCCCTCTTTCGCTATGTCTCTCTCTGTTGAATAAATAAATAAAATCTTTTTAAAAAAATAAATAAATAAAATAAAAAAATAATAAAGTTACAATAGTACTCCCCTACAATGGACTACCAGACAGCCATTTAAAAATGAGGCAGCTCTGTATATACCAATATGGAGTGATCTTCAAAATAAATTGATAAGTAAAACAAAGAAAAAATTGTGAAGAATATTATGGTTATATCATATAAAATGACGATTAGAAACTTGTGTGGAGTAAATAAATGATCTTCCAGAGTATGTTTTGTGATATACTCTATACTAAATCCTAATATAAAAACACAAAATTAGGTTTTATTGAATTTCTGTAATGTAATATCCTTTCGGTTTTTGTTTATTTATTAAGTTAATATGTTGTTAAAGATCTGATGATGTTACAGATCTTGATTATGTTGAAATTACCAGAAATGAGGCATCTTTCTTCTGTGTTTATTTTTACCAATAAATTATTTTGCTGAATGAGAGCCAGTTTATCAGTTCTTCTGCTAAAGGAAACGAGCCCGTGGCCAGCTCATTTGTATTTATTGCATTTATGGTAACATTTTTTTTTTAAGATTTCATTTATTTATTTATTTGACAGAGAGAGAGAGACAGCGAGAGAGGGAACACAAGCAGGGGGAGTGGGAGTGGGAGAAGCAGGCTTCCCGCGGAGCAGGGAACCCGACGCGGGGCTCGATCCCAGGACCCTGGGATCGTGACCTGAGCCGAAGGCAGACGCTTAACGACTGAGCCACCCAGGCACCCCTCTGCTGTCATTATTAAAGGCGATTAATAACATTAATGTTAACACATTAACATTGCCAGTGTTTCTGACTGCCGTAGTAGTGTGAGCACCTGAATAAAGGTAGGAAAAATGAGACGTCTGAGCTGCCCGTTGCCATGCTAAGTGTACCCGATGAAGACGTTTGGGGTTCACCGCTCTTTGGTTTCTTAGGTACGAGAGAATAGTCTGAAGAGCATGATTAAGGAATGGTTACCATGACAATCACATTTCAGAGAATTTAGAGGAGACAATGAATCTATGGGGCTCATCCGTTTTGATTGATTCAACTGGTCTTTTAGGTTCATTCAAACAGCTGCTGGCTCTGGATTTTCTTTTTCCACGTAATTCACCCAGTTGCCTGGTGATTTGGGGATCGTTTAAGCTTGGCTGTCAGTAGCGATGGGGTCACCACTGTCTGTGACCCCGATAAACTATTGTTAAACCCGAAGGAGAATGATTACGTATGTTCAGTGTCACTAGAACATAGCTGCTGGCTTCTTCTGGAATCATATAAATGGTTTGCCTAATTTCACTTACTAATCTTGTCAGGGTGGGATGAGAGGAACACGATTTATTTTAAAGCATGACTAACCCTAAAGTGTTTGGGTTTGACTTTGCTGTCATCACATTTTACCCAGTGTGTTTGGCTGCTGTTGGGTTTTTATTCTTTGACTTGTGCACAGTCGTCAACACAATTTGTATGATGTCTGTTCAGAGGCACGGTCACACACCGCGGGTCAGGAGGGGTACCCAACTCCCACCTGCCACGAGTGTCTTCAGCCTCCCCGCCCCGACTCCCATGTTCAGTGGGCCACACTAGCCCCAGCAGTAAAGTGAGGCGGAGATACAGATGCTGGTGAAATCTCAGTGCACGTTGTTATTGCCCTTGGCGGTCTAGTGCTTGATAGGGAAAGCACGAACTGTGGCTCTGCTAACTCGGGGGCGGAGGGGGGGAGGCCCAAGGGGGACCCCAGTGTGAGAACTCTGCCTGCTCAGCCTTTGGGCCTTTCTCTCTTCTGCCCTCTGGAGGGTGTGTGGGGACATGACATGCAAGGATTCCCTACGAAAAGGAGAACCGGGGTCTTGGTGTGGTTGCTAGAAGACGGGTCTTTTGCCCCTCCCCCGCCCACCTCTCAGAGCCTGAACTTGTGGGAGGTTGGGGAGCAGACCGAGAAGGCAGGAAAGGTCCTGGCAGGGCTGTTAGGGCAGAAGCTCTTCCGCTTCTTTAAGCTCAGAACCGATTCCCTCGGGTAGAGCCCAGTGTGTATCGAATCCCATCTCCAGGAAAAATCCATTCCGGAAGGGGGAGTAGAATGAAATAGTGTATTAAGGCTAGTGTGGGATGGATTCGGGTTCGAAGTTTACGTTGGGTTGAATGTGAACAGGGGCGTATTTGGTGCCAAGTGTTTGTGGCAGCGCCTGAAATCGTTATCCGAATTGGATACCATTTTTATTTTTTTTAAGATTTTATTTATTTGAAGAGAGAGACAGCTAGAGAGGGAACACAAGCAGGGGGAGCGGGAGAGGGAGAAGCAGGCCCCCTGCGGAGCAGGGAGCCCAATGCAGGGCTCGATTCCAGGACCCCGGGATCATGACCTGAGCCGAAGGCAGACGCTTAACGACTGAGCCACCCAGGCGCCCCAAGTTTGATACCATTTTTAGGGTGTGCCTGTGATCCTGGGGGTGATCATGGCCTGTCTCCTGTTCAGTGAGTGCCCCGTCCGGGTGAGGCGCTGCCCTCCTGCCTAACAGCTGCTCTGTGAGATAGCTTCCCATTATGAGGCTCAGAGGTTGTACAGTGGATATGAAGCAGGGCCGGTATTTGAGCCCAGGCAGTCTGACTCTGGCACCCTCGTCTGAACAGCTGTGCCATGCTGCACTCGCACCCCAGTTGCATGAAAGGGTGTGGCACCTTCTAGAAACAGTGAGTTCCGTGCAAATGGGTTGTGGGTAGTGGGAAAGGAGACGAGGCGAAGCCTTTTCTGTAGATGTTTCCGTGCCCTGCTAAGTAGGGTCAGGAAAGAGAGGTGGGGTTTCTGGGCCTGCCCCCAAGACAGAGACACTTCAGGGTCCGTAGGACGGACGACACACAACCTGAAACAAGTAACACATATTCATATGACAGAATGTGAAAATGCCAGCTCTAGGTAAATAGAGGTGGGAAGGGGACTAGAAGTTGTTTCTTTGAAGTCCGTCCCTTTCAGACATTTGCTTTTGAAAACTAGCTCTTGGCCGCTTGGCGCAGATTGCCTTCCTCTGGGCTTTTGACCTGGGAGACAAGAACCTGTTCCTGTAGTCAGCACCCTTGTCGGTCCTGAGTGGGGAAGAGTTGTCTTCAATGTGACACTTGTCATTAAGATCTCCACACAGATGAACCCGTCGGCCTATTAAACTAACTGGACCAGCTACTTCTTTTCCAGTACACTGAACGCTTTTAAAACTCTCTAACCCCTGCTTGTTGGGTGAGCAACCCAGAAATGGTTGGTTGGGGGCGGGAGGTGGGCATTCATGAGCCTGGTTATAATCCATGGTTTGTTTGCCCTGCCTCGTTCCATAGATACTTCTTTCTAAAAAAAACAAAACTTATTTATTTATTTTAGAGAGAGAGTGCAGGGGGAGGAGCAGAGGGAGAGGGAGAGACAGCCCCGCATCAGTCAGGCTCCCCCCCCCCCATCTCGATCTCACAACCCAAGCCAAAACCAAGAATCAGAGGCTTAGCCGACTGCACCACCCAGACACCGCTCCACAGATGCTTTCTGAGAGTCTCCTGTGTGTCCATCAGACACTGTTCCAGGCATGGAGATAGAGCAGGGAACAGAACAGATGGGGGGCCCTACTCTCAGGGAGCCATCTTTTCCTCAGATCTCATTTGGTCATGTCCATTTCACAGTTGATGTAAAGGTGCTCTTGGTCTGTGTTTCAGGATATCACACACCTCCTTTTGCCTTAGCCCCAGCCGGCCCTTCTGAATGGGGTGGGGGGCGGGGGTAAGGCAGCGAGGTGCCTCTGGGGAGGGCGGCATGTCAGGGGACTGTCTTCGCTTGGGTGACGGGAAAAGCACAGGGCACACCTGTTTCCTAGTGATGCGAGCCCTCCGCCCCCCGCAGGGATGAGCCTGCTCGCCTGCCCGCATCCTAATGCCATTGTTGATTGGAGATAACTTCAGTGGTCACGCGGCACCTCGTCTCCATGGCAACACCTCTAAATATTCCTCTGGTGACTTGTGCTCTACATTCTGCCTGGATCCGAGCCCTCCTGTGGCAAAATATTCTAAAGATGTTAAAAGAGGGGGAAAAAAAGGCTCAACTAATAAGTCTATTCTAAACGACTGAGTCATTTGTTTTGATTACCCGGGTGATTGCCAAATGTTAATTTAAAACTGAAATAGGCCATGAGCTCACTGTGCTAACAATGCTGAGTGTTTGAGCTAATACAGCCTGATAATGAGGGGGCCAGCTCCACCGCCTGGTGCGAATGTTAGATGATAAACAGACAGTGGGGAAATATGCGGAACGTCTTGGCAGTTTAACTTTGAGGGTTGTAAATACAAAGTAGAAGGTGTTAACTGTGAGGCATTTCAAAGGAAGTAGATTTTGGGGTGTTTTGGTTTGGTTTGGTTTTTTTTTTAGAATTTCTTAACTTTTCTTCTGAAAAGGTAATTTTGCGTCTTGCTTCTCATTTTTTCCTGACTTAGGCGCACTGGAAGTTGTCCACTGTGTCCAGACCTTGCTGACTACATTCCAGTCTCCACACGTCCAGCGTGAGGTAAGTTTCACTGATTGTCACAAATTCGAACACTGATCTTCGTGATGTTGGGGTCGACGGTGTAAAAAAAAAAAGCTTTATTTGTATAGTAGACTGAAGAGGATTCATTTTAATTGATCCAACCAATATCCCTGCTTGTCCTACATATTAGCTCTCTGGGGAAGGTCTTTTCGAGGGGGGGAAAAAAATCTCACTTGCTTTTAATTGGGGGGCACGGAAAGTGAATGTGCCAAGCACAAGAGAGCTGTTAGAAGGTCTGCCTGAGAATCAAGAGGTGCTCGTGCCCCAGCGTGGACAGTAGGGAGCAGGAAAGCTCCGCGGAGCGGTAGTGGCATCGAGGGAGGAGATTGCTGCCCAGGCGACCACGTGAAAGGGTGGGGCCGACCCACTCAGCTGTCCGGGGTGCAAGGAGCCAAGGTGTGCGCTGGTCCTGCAAGATCCGGGGTAGGAACGCCCGAGAGGGCTTCCGTGGGGTTATGTCAGCGGGGGCCAGCACGTTGTTTGCAGATCGGAACTGAGGTTCAGAGCGCTGGGCAACCCTTTCACTTAGCAAACGTCCTCGGTCGTCTTCGTTTAGCCACAGGGCTGACGTTGAACTCTGGGATGATTCAGGGTTACTGTGCTCTCCCGGAGAGGCGGGGCATTCGCCTTTGCAAATCTCAAAGATGGTTCATCCAGGCCCAGCGTCCGGGGCCCCGGGCTTTCTGCTTTCTGGGCCCCAGCCTCCCCCACACGTTTGCCGGAGAGGAGGTGACATGTGCCAGTGCCAGACTACTCAGGATTTGCACTTTTCATCCATCCAAGGCTTGCTGCATTTTTGGTTTTGCCTCCCCGCCCCCCATGCTCAGTCTCATGTTCGATGTGGGTCGTTGATTTCGGTGAGGGTAGAGGCTCGCGAGCTGGCCGTTGTTTCCCTGACACCGACTTGCTGTAGAATTCTTCACACGTTTTGAACTATATATATATATTCATACCTTAAAGGATAAAAAACATAGGACAGATTTTTAGGACCGTTTAATCTGATTTTTGTCAGTTTCCTCAATTACATGGAAGCTGGAAGATCTTCCCAGGGCCCGGGGCTTCCAACTGGCCGAAAGACAAAAGCGTCGGCAGCTTCTTAGCCACGAACGTTCTCGACTCTGCCCTCCGAGGGTCTCGGCCCTGCCGTGGCTGTCGTCTGTAGCCTTTACCTAAAACGGTAGTTTTCAAACTTTCTCTTTTACAATGATAGAAACCGGTCTTCAAATAAAATCTTAGGCCTTCTCCCAGTAGAGAACACCAGAGCAGAACCGTGACTCTCACCGTCCTCCGAGGAGCCCGAGGGCAGCCGGGAGCACGGTGCTCTCTGTCTGAGGAGCAGACGGTGCAGCTCTGTGCCCCCCCGCCCCCCACCAACAGCCCTTGCCTCTCTTTTCCCGCAGCAACAGAGACTAGATTGTTTAAGAAGGGCCACAGAAGGGCACAGCCCATCGACTTCGTTGGCCCTCTACAACTCCGACAGACACACTTCATCAGTAGAAAGCTTCCACAGAACCTGTGCGTGTTCTCAGAAGGAAACCTTTTCACTGGAGGCCTTTGAGTACATACTCGAAGCGCTTTTGTGGTACTAAACCACCCCTGTGACATCTTTAATTTAACCAAAACTTAGCATCTGTGGGTTTCCTTTTAGAGCAGTGAGTTTCTCCGGTGATTCGATGGAATCTGTTGCATGCCATTTCCCTGTGGCAGGAATCTATAGGCCTGACGGGAAGCAGTGCAGTGGTCACGATGCAGCTCTATCTTGTGACCTTCCTTCACTCCTCGTCCTGATTGGTTCATCCCCCCAGCCCTACTGAGTACTAGGCCCGGAGCGTAGGCCCATGTGAGCGGGTCGGGCCGACCCAGTCAGCTGTCCGGGGTGCAGGGAGCCAAGGTGTGCACTGTCCCTGCAAGATCCCCTGCAAGTGGGCCAAAGACAAAGAATACTACAGTTTGGTCTCACACTCTTCAAGTATAGGCCATCCCTTGATGCTTTTCCTGTTTGCAGATGGGGAAGCCGAAAGTTGATTTTCCTTTTTAATTAAATTGCCCAATATTGAGTAGGCCCGGATGGGTTCAAGGGGGCAGATCAAAGTCCCTGTCGCCAGTCTGCTCTCTGAGCCTGTGATTTATGCCACCTCCGGCGAGGCATGTGCAAATAATGAAGTCTGCGAGCACAGTGCTGGGGACACAGCTGTGCCTGGAACCCAAATGCCCCCAAAATGAAAGCAAATATAAATTGCGTATTCACACCACATTGTTTAAGTTTGCTCGGAACAATTGAATGGTTTAAGAAAATGGGGGTTTTGCAGTTTTCACGTTGAGGGTATTTTGTTTTTTAAATAATAATGGGTCCCAGCTTATGTTTAATACAGCATTTGTCACAGGTCAACTTAATCAAGAATTTGAAATTATTTCATTTGGCCACCTTTTAATTATGGAATTACTTGGAATGAAAACTTAAACCCAACATAATTCTTTTTTTTTTAAACTTTTTATTTATTTACTTATTCGTTTGTTGATTCATTGATTCATTCATTCGTTGGTTCGTTGAAGTCATCTCTGCACCCAGCGTGGGGCTCGAACTCAAAACCACAAGATCAAGAGTCGCATACTCCTCTGCCTGAGCCAGCCAGGCGCCCCGAACCCAACATAATTGTTAACACACCCATGAGCTGGGTATTCTATGTATTTGTTTCTGTAGTAGTGACAATGTAGTGAATGAATTAAACATGTATTTCACATCTAGGAAATATTTGTATCACTGACATATGGTCACTTTCATTATTGATTTGGCAGTTTGTAATATTTAAAATATAATTTGTAATATTAAAATGTAAAATTTAAAATACAGTAGTCGTAGTGGTTTGGTTTGTACCATTTATATTGACGTGACCTCTCTTCTTGGTGACCAGCAAGTAAGCATGAAAACCAGCACAGATGGGTTACACAAGCTTAAAGAATTTGGAAATCATCAGTCTAGAGCCAAGGTCTCAAACTGGTGGGCTGAATCTGGCACACAGAGGTGTTCTTTTAAAATTTTAAGTGAATTGCCAGCATTTAAAAATTGAGAGATTTCACATGTTTTAAAAACCCAGACTTTCAGCTTCTTTTGAAATATCGGAAGATCTGGCAACATCGAGCCTGCATTCCTGTTGGGCAACACTCGGCGGCAGAGCCGAGTGGCTGCTGTTGTCTTCAGATGGAAGGCGAGCTCTGAAATTTGCCATAGCCCCCACCACTCTCTTACCTCCTCGACCCCAAGGACAGGGGTCGGTGGCCGTTATCTGAGTGTTTTACTCATTTTTAAGACCTGCTTGGCTCTTAGAGGCATGTAAGATTTCAACCTCCAGTCTAGGTGAAGTTGAGGCTCCAGACGGAGAGCCATCCTTTCAAAGTATTAGCTTTTAATTTTCAGGTACATGATGTTGGGCGATACTCATTTTAACTTAAGGGCATGCATTAAGAGAGTTGAGGATTGGGGCACCTGGCTGGTTTGGTCAGTAGAGCGTGTGACTCTTATCTTGGGGTCGTGAGTCCAAGCCCCACATTGGGTGTGGAAATGACTTGCCAAAAAAGGGTTGAGGGTAAACATTTGAGGAGAGAGCTACCTTCTGATGGTGTCTGATTAAGAAGAAGGAGCATTAACAGAGTTTGGGGGATTCCTGTGCTCTTTCCCCCCACTTTTCTCAGACTTTCACACGTGGATTCTAACACGGGAGGTCTGGGGAAGGGCCTGAGATTGCCCAGTTCCAATAAGCACTGGATTGTACCACTGCTAGTCTGAGGACCCACGTCCCTTTGAATAGCAAGGGGACTCAAACCTAAAGAAATCCTAAGAAAAAGCAGTCGTGCAGTGATGTTTCTACATGTCTTTTTCTTTGGCCCTAGAAAGAGAAGGAGATCTTGGACAGGCTATTTGTGGTTGAATCTTCATAGGTAAACCTGAGTTCACTTCAAGTTCACTCCACCAGTAGGGTAAGTTTAGAAAGTCAGTTATTTTTTTTTTAAGATTTATTTATTGGGGGGTGCCTGGGTGGGTCAGTCGGTTAAGCATCTGCCTTCGGCTCAGGTCATTATCCCAGGGTCCTGGGATCGAGCCCCGCATCGGGCTCCCTGCTCAGCGGGAAGTCTGCTTCTCCCACTCCCACTCCCCCTGCTTGTGTTCCCTCTCTTGCTGTCTCTCTCTCTGTCAAATAAATAAAAAAAATCTTAAAAAAAAAAAAGATTATTTTATTGGGGCGCCTGGGTGGCTCAGTCGGTTAAGCGGCTGCCTTCGGCTCAGGTCGTGATCCCAGGGTCCTGGGATCAAGCCCCACATCGGGCTGCCTGCTCCTGCTTCTTCCTCTGCTCCTCACCTCGCTCTCTCTCACTCTCTCGCTCTTTCTCAAATAAATAAATAAAAATCTTTTAAAGATTTATTTATTTGAGGTGTGGGGGGGAGAGGTAGGGAGGGGCAGAAGGAGAGGGAGAGAGAGAATCCCAAGCCGACTCCCCACTGAGTGTGGAGCCCGATGCGGGGCTCGATCTCACAACTCGGAGATCATGACCCGAGCTGAAATTAAGAGCTGGATGATCAACCGGCTGAGCCACCTAGGTGCCCCAAAAGTCCATTATTTTTAATACAACATAGCCATGTAAAAGATAAATTTTTATTTTAAAGATTTTTTTTTCATTTTATTTATTCATGAGAGAGAGAGAGAGAGAGAGGCAGAGGGAGGAGTAGGCTCCCAAGGAGCAGGGAGCCCGATGCAGGACTCGATCCCAGGACCCTGGGATCATGACTTGAGCTGAAGGCAGACGCTTAACCATCTGAGCCACCCAGGCGCTCTAAATTTTTATTTTAAAATGTGCTTTAAATTAAGTACTTACAGTAAAATAGCTACACATGTTAAAGCTGGCGAACCACGAAGTAGGAATGAGAGCTGTGAATTTTGTAACTGTAGAAGAATATATTTATGAGACGCTTAGAAAACTTATAAATAAGACGACAGAAAATAGGACATTTATCAAGTCCCTGGATAAATGATAACCTTGTAAGCTATAAAATGATAGAAGGTAGTCAGGAAGAGTATCAACAGACTCAAATATATGAAAATTTTCTGAGAGAGTGGATCTTCAGTGTTCTTAACCACCCACACAAGAAACAGGAGCCCTGAGGTGGCAGATGTGTGAACTAATTTGATTGTGGTAATCAGCTATGTCAAATCATCGTGTTGTTTACCTTCAGAAGCATGTACAATTCTTGTTAATTAAACCTCAGGAAAGCTGGGGAAAATAATGAAAGGAAAACACACCAGGAAAAGTTCGCGGTGCATTTGATAAGATAGTTAATTTCCGTATTGTGCACAGAGCTCATAGAGATCGTAAGGTCTGGCACTAGCCCGGCCGATGGTGGATGCGCCATAACTGTTGGTTGAATGAATTCCCCAGCAGCTAGAAGGGTAAAAGACACGCCCGTTGTATCACAGAGCGAACAAACGCATGGAAAAATGCTCAGCCTCATTGGTATGCGAAGGTAAAGCATATTCGAATGTCACAAAGGTGCATTTTTCACCTATTAAGTCAACAAAAACAAAAGGAAAACCTAGAGCTCATACGGTTGGTTGCCTCGAAACTGAGGAACACTCACTGCTGGTAGCACTGTAAGTTGGTAATAAGCCTTTTGGAACATTATTTGGCAGTTTATGGCCACAGCCACAAAGATTGGTACCCCTTGGTCCAGTAATCCTGTTTTGGGAAATGTGTTCTAAGAAACAAATTTTTCTGAGAGAAGAGAATGAGAGCTGTATGGTACAGGTATTCATCACAGGGGTATTCACAGGGACAAAAAGTTTGAAAGAATTTACGTGTCCAACATTGGAGAAATGGTTTATGTACTCTAGAAGGATTCTTGGTTAAGCCATTAGGATGCATCTGTGCAGTGGAATTCCGTGAATCTGCTCAAAATGATCATCTTGAGGCGTGCAGACCGATACGGAAGAATTGTGTAACACAGCCTTGCTAGAAAATGCACGATGTAAACTTGTTGATGTGCTGTGATTGATAGCCTTGTGAAGAGCCGTGTGCGTGCGGACAAGAGCGATGGGTAACGCTTCATTTGAGGTTTTTTCCGTATTACTGTCCTGTGGTTTGTACATTGTACCAGAAGTCTACGGCTCGCTTCGAGGTTCAGCTTCCTCGGCTTTCACCTCCTTCACTTGTGTCACAAGCCATTGGTGTCGAGTGAATACCTGTGAGACTATGAAACATGGTGAGGACGCCTGCTTGGAGCCTAGACCTGGGGTTCTGATGACAGAGTTCCTACTGGCTGCTTCGTCCCATCATCCTCCACTTCCGGGTTTCTTCCCTTTTTCTTCTCTTCTCCCATTTTTCTTTGGTTTTCTGTGGTTGGTAGAGAGGCATCTTGGTGTCCCATGTGGTCGAGTGTAAATCTTGGTCCCTGAGCTTTTCCTTACGGCGTAGCAGGGCCAGGGAACGAATCTTGCTGTCTGAAGGCTCCGGGCGCACTCGACTAGAGCCTCAGTGGGGCCGCAACGCAAGGGCGATGCCTAGTTCATCTTCTGGTGGCACTGAGCTAAGTGACAGAACTCCTCTCTGGTGTCCTGAGCCTCCGTACAGCGGCCCCTCCCCTCCAGCTGGGTTCCCTGTGTCCGATAAACTTGTTTCCCTGCTGTACGTGTACTTTTCTCCTTTAATTAGGTCAGTTACTTCATGTCTGTTTTTCTTTTCTGACATGGTTTCCTCTGGCTTGAGCACCACATATTTTCCCCATATGTCATTGCCTCTAGAGCTTCATGTTGCAATCGTCGTTCAAGGGGAACGGAGAGCACATTACTGGGGGGGCGGGTAGCTCTTGACTCTTTGCCTGCCCTTTGCCTGCATGAGCATTCCTATTGCCTTTGGGCCCAGTTCTGTTTGGTTTTGTAGTCTTCCTCGTCAGTTATGTTTGGACTGAGAGATACTTAAGTAAAAATAATGGTAAGTCAGAGATCTGTCTGGCAAAGGTGCAGCCCGTTTGTTAAGGTTAGTGGTTTATTTACCTCCCCTGTCTCTATGGTGACTAAGTCCAGCGCTGGGATTTAATGGACTTAATTTTGACCTCTTGGACATGGCCTAGCTTTCCCAGCCTCTGATACAGAAAGAATTCATTTTCACTGGAGGAGAGAAACTGCCTCACTTAGAGGAAGGGTCCTCACAGGACTCTTGAAAAGTGGAATCTCCAGAGTCTTGGATTCTTCAGCCGTCTTCGATCAGAGTTCGTATAGCACTTGTAAAGAAAGCTGAGAAGTCTTCTAGAGAAACACGCACATGCACACAACATTACTTGAAACCATTTTCTTTTCAGTGAAATAAAGTACTATGTAGTTAATGTGAAGGAACGGCCTGTAAGAACTTTTTGTAAGAGAACCATTTGTAAGAATAGTCCATCAATGGGAAGGAACATTGATTGGATGTTACATTTTTTTAATTTTTAAAACGTATCTTCTTTATCCATTACAGGATTATAAATTCACATGCATACACATATTTAAACCATATTTCAGAGTTTAAGCATATTGAACTGAGCCACGGAAGTCCGTAATAAAGATTGGGTTGGACAAGGATTCCCGTGGAAGAAGCCAGATTTGGACACTGAAATTCAGGTCTAGTGTTCCACCTGTATCCACTTGAAGTGACCTCCAAGGTAGCTGGTGTCAAGCTATCTTCAACTAAAGTTGGTTCAGACTTTGGTCTGACCTGTTAAAACTTTGGCTCCTCTCCCATATGATGCTTTGAGACTTAGAAGGATACCCCGGTTTTAGGAAGTTTAACGATTTATCCATAATCACGTCAGAGTGCTTTACTTTACTCTGTTTAAGGCTTGTGTATGCTGTTAGTCTTTTCACGGAGAATGTACCTGTTTGCAGGTCCTTTCGTCTTCTCTAGGCGCAAACTCATATATGTGAATTTTCTTTAAAACCAAAGCAAAGGAGCCCATCGGTGACTAACAAGCATTGCGCGAAGGCCAAGGCGAGAGGTGACATGAGTGTGTTGCATCCTTATTCCCCAGTGAAATATTAGGGTTCGGATCAGTCATCACATTCAGTTCAAGTCAAATAGGGACTTGTGAATACCTAATGTTTTTATTAAGATTTTTTAACGTCATAAAACTCCCTGGATGTGGAAGTTGTTTTAAGACTTTCTCCATCATCAACTCATCTATTAATAGGACAAAGACTTGAGGAGCCAACAACAGATGCTCGCCTGTAAAGAGATCCATACTTGGGAGATGAATGTTGGGTTAGTCAGTTAAGTCCTGGGTTTGAAACTTCTCAGACTAAGGTCACAGCTAAATCACGTACATTTTTATCATGGTCAGTACAATAAGCCCAGCTGAGGTCAAAGCATTTGCAGACCTCAAACCCTGAAGGCCGAAGCCCTTGACGATGCTTTTACGATGCTTTTGAGAAAGAGTAGCACTTATATCCTCCTCATTATCATTGTCACCATCATTCTCATCCTGTCAACCTTATATGCTGAAAGCCCGGCATGGAGAACTGTGCTAATGCTAGTCGTAATTTATTTTATTATTTCTATAATTGTGAATATTTCCATTTTGTTTAAACAGCTCTAGGCATCAGATCAATTTAACTAAAAAGGATGAAATATCCAAAAAAATGTATTTAGAATAGCCGCCTCACTCTCCTGTCCTGTCAGCCAGACAAGCTTCACCTTCGTATCGTGTCTCTCCCAGAGGGATGTCCAGGGAGCGGGTGAACAGTCAGTTTCTGTAACACTTCTTCACCTAAGGAGTCAGGCAGTGCTCCTTAGGGAGTTTGGTGAAAATCTGTGCTCTTTGTGAGTCTGTGGCCATCTCTTCAACCATGTGATGTGTGTACATGATATGACCATTTTCATACATTCTTTAGGGCTGCGAATTAGTGATTTACATAAGATGTACCAAGTGTTTCTTTTCCAGAAGGTGAGTTCTGCTCTTGGTATTGGGCTCACGTGACAGGTTTGAACCCAGAGACAATACGGCATGTTGCGTTCTTTCAGCCCTTCCTTCATGTTCCTAGCTGTGTCCTCTATATCCTCAGGCCTTACGGACTTTACACAGGACCTTGCTCAGCTCCTTTGGTCCTCTCCTGGGTGTTCCCTTTTTGTCACGCGGACAATGGAAGGCCCGAAGAGAGTCAAGGATTTGGTTGGGGCTGCCATCTTGTACAGTGGTTCTTCCTTAGCTGCGGCTCCGCTTTCTGGGGTTTGTGTCACCTGCAGTCAGCCATGGTCTGGAAGCAGGTGGTCCTCCTCCCGACGTAGCGTCAGAAGATCAGAAGTAGCCTGATGCTACATCAAGGTGCCTCCATCCTTCACCTCGCTTCGTCTCATCACAGAGGCATTTCCCCTCACATCAGCACCACGCGGAAGAAGAGTGCGTCACGATAAGATATCGAGAGAGGGACCACGTTCGCATAACCTTTATGACGGTATCATCGTTCTAATCGGTCTATTTTATTATTAGTTATTATCATTCGTCTTTTACTGCACCTAATTTACAAATGAAACTTTATCATCGGTATGTATGTACAGGAAAAAACATAA
Organism: Leptonychotes weddellii; assembly: GCF_054177405.1. Taxonomy (NCBI): domain Eukaryota; kingdom Metazoa; phylum Chordata; class Mammalia; order Carnivora; family Phocidae; genus Leptonychotes; species Leptonychotes weddellii. The sequence continues at coordinate 13,581,870 of NC_138385.1, read as the reverse complement.
TCTGTGTCGGGATCGGTACTGTCCGCGGCTTCAGGCATCCACGGGGGGTCTTGGAACGGATCCCCTGCGGGTGAGGGGGCACCGCTGTCCTCTGCCTTCCCCAGGAAACTGGAAGCTCTTTGGGAGTGGAAATACTGTGTTTTCTCTGATGTCCTCCATGTCAGCTGTGATTCAGTGCTGGAGGCTTTGCAAGCAGTCACTGGAGAAACCGTTAATTGAATGAAGGGCATGTTATGAATTAGAAATCATACAAAGCATTACCATGTTATTACTCAAGACTGCCTCGGGATCATTGTTTGACTCCCTGTTCCTCTAATACCAGACATCATTGGAGCATGGTCTCGAATAGATCAGTCCTTCTTACCTCATTGTAACATGGCATCAGTGGTTTCCAACCTTCTATTATGCAGTTTTTCCAATAGGCAGAAAAGTTGAAGCTGTACAGGAAATGTTCATATGCCCACCGCCCAGATTCTACGATCAGGCATTTCACTGTGTTTGCTGTTTCACATCCATCCATGCATTAGTCTGTCTTCATCTTTGGAAGCATTTCAGCATAAACCACCAGCATCCATGTACTTCACCCCTAAACACTTCAGCGTGTATGTCATTATGTGGTTTCAATTTTGACCTTAGAGCTGCTTTCAGATTTTTAAGGTTCTGGTGCTTGTGGTGACAATGGCTAAGAAGAGATGGTAAGCTGAAGGTGAAATAAGCTCCCTTTTCGGACGGGGGTGGGTGTTTTTGTTGTCTAACCAACCTATACATGTCACTGCGCCCCCACCCCCACGTTACACGGTCACATTACTTCTATTGTTGAGACTTGGAATGCCAGCCGAGGCCCTAGAGTTGAGGGTCTCATTTATATGAGGAAGACTGGAGAATTGGGGTTGAGGATAGTGGGGCAGAAGGTTAGAGCTAGGTCCGACAAGAGATGGGGAAGGAGGTTCAGAGCCAGGAATTGAGCAGTGCGCTACCTCTTACAAAGTACAGGGTCCTTGCGTTCTTTTTTTTTTTTTCCTCCCAAGATTTTATTTTTAAGTAATCTCTACTCCCATCATGGGGCTCAAACTCACAACCCCAAGATTAAGAGTCACGCTGTAGCGATCGAGCCAGCCCAGCGCCCCATGGGTCCCTCCTCCGTTCCAGTGGTTTTCACGTTATATTCCATGGAATCCTAGAATGCATAGAAATGTTGCAGAGGTTTCACCAACATTGGAATTAGACTTTTCAAAGTGTATTGAACTATTAAAAAAAAAACTGACAAAAAGCAACAGACCTATTCAACGGTGTATTGTAGTAAATTTTGACATGTTGGAGAACACTTACCAGTTGACTTGAAAATAAGTAAAGGTTATTCATGTCAACTTAAAATAAAATTTTGGATAACACCTATCTGTCATCCATCAAAGCCAGGGTAATATTTCTGTTACAGGAATGAAGACAAAAGGTCTTCAGCAAAGCTGTTCCACTAAAGCCATGGTGTTAAGGCATTGGCCTGAGAAAGCTGAAGTTACAGTTTGGTTTCCAGTTACCATGAGCGCTTAGCCATCTGTTATATTTAGATTTTTTTTGTCTAGTACCTTTAGGAATCTGGAAACCGATGAGTATATGCTTTCAACTTGAAATGGCCATAAAAGGGGGAAAGGTAGTTAAGAGGCTGGAGGCTGGTTCCTGTGCCATCCCTCGGTTGGGGCCATGTGAATGGACTGGGGAACCTTCTCAAAGGTCTCTCTCTTGGCCCATAGCTCAGACTGCTCAACCTAAGTCTGAAGATGTATGTGTGCAGTATTGCAGTTTACGATGAGATTTTTCAGGGCTTCTTGGATTATGCCCGAAAAGCTTTACAGTGGCTTTGGCAGATTCCTTTCAGATGGAGGCAGTGGCACTCACTGTCCCTTCGTTCTGGATTGTACCATGTTCTGTGCTGACCGTCTCAAATGCCTTTTGGAAGCCAGCACCTGCTTGTATGTGGCTGTGGTTGTGTTTTGAAATGTTTGCTTATCTATATTTTATTCTCCCCTAACATCTTATGATGAAGATTTTCAAAGTTGAAGTGATTTTGTGGTGCACACCTGTATCCCCATCATTTGAGGCTACCATTAACATTTTACTGTATTTGTTTGATCACAGTATCTACCCATCCCTCTGTCTATCCATAAATTCGTATTCTTTTTGGATGCATTTCAAAGTAAATGCAGTAGATGTCACCAGTTAAGTAGCTTTATGTATTTTACACACTTGGAGTCTGGCTTTTTGAACACTACACAAATGTGCATACGTCGGCCTAGAGTCCTATGAAAGATGTAAAATAAATGCTCAGTTTTACTGGGAAAAAATTTAGAAGCCTTATTTTTAAAAGTAACAGATTTTCTGGAATTCTGGCATGGTGTTGGAAAAGAATACTGGTGTATTTTTAAATCTGAACTGTCTCGTGACTCAGACGTTACTGACCCCTAATAAAGAAGGGGGGGTATCCTTGTAAATTTTGTTTTCGTTGTTGAGACAGGAGCCAGATAACTTCCACCTCTTACAGAGAGGCAGGAAAAAAAAAATTGAAATGTTATAAACACTAAGTGTTGGTCACTCCAACAAAATCTATTTTATTTGGAAAGCAGAGGGGAGCAGTTAACTGGGGGACTGAATTGGTCTATGCTGGATCCGATCCCAAACCCTGGTGTCAAGGTGTTAAGTGCAAATTATTAAAAAACACTCTTGTTACAATTGGAGCAGTGAGACACAGATGGAGATGAAAGATTTGAGTGTATGGCTTTTGCCCCTATTTGTACAGAAAGCACTCTACGTTCTTGCAAAGCTGTGTTGTTGTCCCCTTTATTCTCAGTCCCCAGAATCGTGTCCAGACGTTCTCCCTTGGCCCAGGGGGTTGACTGGGTGTATTTCCTTCTGGAAGTCTTCACTTGCGCTCTTGAGTTAGCTGGCAGATCCCTTAAAAGCATTTCCAAGCAGCTTTTCCCACTCCCCATAGGGGCTAATCCTGTAGCTTCCACCCCGGTTCCAGCTGCTGTGGTCCCCATCTCTGACCTTCCACGAAAAGTTAGTGTAGATGAACGAAAAGTTAGGATAGAAGATCTTTGGGGCGGGGAGTAGGTGGGGGATGTGGGTGGAGAACTGGGTGATAGGTACATTTTAAATGTGTCAATAGAACTTGACTAGGACCAAATTATGCGTAGGGAGTTGTACAAACTTTACCAAGCTCCTCAGACAGACGCACTACCCTTTCAAGCTCATAAAAACTCCTTGGCACCATAGAACAATATGTACTTTGGTCTCGGAAGAGACCGTTAGGTCGCAGAGGTTTTTATTCCTCTCTACCACTGACTTGCTCTTTGGTTTTTTGGCCTGTTTGTTTGTTTTTTAAGGTTTTATTTATTTGACAGAGAGAGAGAGTGAGCACAAGCCGGGGCGGGGGGGCGGGGGGGGGTGGCAGGTAGAGGGACAGGGAGAAGCGGGCTCCCTGCTCGCGGGACTCGATCCCAGGATCCCGGGATCATGATCTGAGCCGAAGGCAGACGCTTCACCGACTGAGCCGCCCGGGCGCCCCGGACTTGCTCATTGATCTCAGAAGGTGATACTGCAGCTGATGAACTGTCTGTGCTCTGACAGAGCAGGTTACAACTGCGTCTAGTTTTTGTTACAGCTCAGGCGCTTGAATTATTTCATTAGCATTTCGATACTATCATGAATCAGGGTTAATTTTTGGAAAGGGTCGTCCCAGCTACGAATACTTTATGTTCTGTCGTCCACATGTATAGTTCCATCTTAATTAAATATTCCCACAGATCCGTTTAGAAGATGCATTTTCTCCCTGCAAAGCGTATGTTTAAAACACATCGAAATTGATTAGACTGTGCACTTATTGCTAGCAGGAAGGCAGACAGTTGTCTGTATTTATGATTAGGACAGGTGACAGGACTGGCGCCTTCTATTCTTGGTTTGATCTCACCCCCCTCACTTAAGGCAAGACGCTTAATCTTTTTAATGTCTCAGTTTATCCCTCTATAACACCTGTAGCCTTCTTTCATGAAAACAGTACCTGGTTTTATATATGGCATTTGAGGATGTGATAACAGTACGTGGCACGGAGGTTCAAATGACTCTGTAGAAATTATTTGTATGTTGAATGATGATCTTGACAAATTACTACTTACTACATTTAGAAAGTTACAGCTCTGGAGGGAATTGATATTTGATATTGTTGTCCTGTGTGTTCTAAGTTACCATCATAACAGTAGGAAAATAAACCCTGTCTTGGCTGTGTTACAAAGGGATTAACTCACTTCTTCAAGTTATTACTAAATCTCCAGCCCTTTCCACAACAGAAATAAAAAGTGCTCCTTGTTTTCTTTACTTTTTCCAGGATAGAAGTCTTCAGACTAACCTTGGGGTAATTTTTTCTGTCGTTGAGTGTTTTCCAAGTGATTCTCTTTGTGGAGACGGAAGGGTAAACCATGTCAGAGACTCAGAGCAACTGAAGTGTGCAGAGGGGGAGGGTATGCCTTTGATTTGTAGATCAAAGCGAAGCGCCAAGATTATGTGGAGCTTGCCTATTACACATTTGTTCCCAGCTCCTTGTGTCTTTGCAGAGAATGAAATCAGAACGAAATACAAGAGGATTAAAGAGCTAGACCCCAAGTAAAAGTGAAATGCCCGTATGACTACCTTCTGAATTCTCTCTCCTGGGAAGCGTGGGCTAACGAGAGGGAGAATCCGTGTCACGGAGGTTGTCAGTCTCTTCCTGGTGATCAGCTCCTAGATTTTATGGTGCGTAATAAATAGGTGTATGTTTTTTGTGAAACTCGTGGGGTGTGAATCAGGTGGAAACTCAGATCCACTTGAAAAATGAGGGGACACTGCCTGCTTGGGTACAAAAGCCTGATCTATGTAGTATTTTTCTTTTCTTCGACAAATCTGTCCTTTCAGCGTTCCTTTTCAGTTCGGACAGTACCAGGGCGCAGATGATGTAATTCGGTTCCTAAAACAACCCGATAGGGATAGCAGGACAGGTATCAATGTCCCCATCGTATTGATGAGGAGGGAAAATGAACCAGCGGAGCCAAGGCTTCTCTCTGGGATTTCTGATTCCACGTCTATTGTTCGTTCCTTGAGTTAGAAAACAGTCAAGTCCACAAAACACTCCCTTGGTCTTTTCATTAAATGAAAGCTTAAAGTTAATTTCACTTTTATACTCTTGTCTCTCTTTTTACAAAGTTAACTTGTAATTGGCTTTGCAGTGGCTGAGCTCCTGAATTAAGCTCTTCTCTGCCCACTTCCTTATCCAATATGATCATGTATATGGGCTTCGGCATTTATTTGTGACATTAAACGAGTAGACAGTTTGAAGTGAATTAAAATTAATTCGGTTTTGTGATTTTTCTCATACTCCCGGTTTGCCGCACTGAGTTGCCACAACCCTGAGACTGAGGATCCCTGTTTTAACATCTAACAGAAATAGCTGGGAGGCACACTTCTAAATCGATTTGCATTTATTACACTGATTTATAAACTTCTGCCCTGTTTCCTGACCTCCAAAGAGTTAACTTGTCAAGTGTCTGCTGTGAGGTTGGAGTGCGGCGCTCGGGACATTTCTTTCTCTCGTTGGTCTCAGCTGGTAAGTCAGGGATGAAGAGACCACGAGTCACCTGGCCTGGGGTTAGTGATGTGACCTTGGAAAAACAAGAGCCCATTTCAGGAAAGACCGACTTCTGAGGCCACAGACCTCAAGCTGCTCTCCTGCTTTCAAGAAGGAACACTCACAGGGTTCATTTAAAACCCTGCTGCAGTTAGAGTCCAAAAAATCCCTACCCGGTTTCTGTAACGAACGAGGCTGGTGTTTTGTTTTCCCAGCATGCAGTTTGAAGGTCAGACCTGTGAGTCAGAGCCGGGCACTCTGGTGGTGGTATGCACCAGGGACGCGTTCCGGGTCTAATCACCCGCCAGGCCTTGGGCCCGGCTCAGGTCGCTCCATCATAACCCCCAGCTGAAGCAGCCACCTTTCGTTTTTAAAAATAGATAAAGAGGAGAACACGAACATTTGAAAATCAGATACCATATGTACTTTTATAGCTTTTCAGCCCAGAGACTCGATGAACGCCAAGTGCCTCATCAGTGTTGGGACAGGGACCCCCCCTCCCCCGCCCCCGATGGCAAGCGATGTGGCGCAGTGCGGCTCGGTGTGAGCGTACGTGTACGTTGTCCGGATAAGTGTTTTGCTCCCTTTCTTGTTTTGTAATTCACTGGCGAGGCATTGTGGTTTGGTGCAAAGAGCACTAAACTTGGAATCAAAAACCACTTCCTGTCTGGGTGGCTTATTAACTCAGGGTAACCTTAGCATCCTCTCTGCGTGGACAAAAATAATCGGCCATTTCAGTAAGCTTTGGTGGGTGCCACCCGATCCACTTGAGAGACTTTCATCCTTTTCCTTTTTCTCTCTTGCTCCCTTGCATCCCTTGTAAATCACAACTCTCGTGCATCCGACCCCCTGCTGGGTGCGAGAGGAAAGCAATCTGATTAAATGAACTTACTACTTTTATTAGTTGGTTCGTTGTTTGTACTAACAGACTGGGAACAACTTAAGTGTCTGTCAGTAAGGGACTGATGAAGACAGTCGTACTATGTACCTTATGAAAGTAGGAAGCTCTTTTTGCACTCACATGCAAAATTCTCAAAAATATATTAAGTCCAAAAGGCAAGGTGTAGAAGAGTATGTATAGTAAGTACATCACCATTATGTTTTTAAAAGGGGAAAAAGACAAAACATGCACAGCTCCCTCTTTTCCTAGGCCCAGTATCTCTGGAACCATAAGAAGACCCTGGTGTTACCGGTGACTGATGGAGAGAGGGAAGTGGGTGTCTGGGGATGGGCAGGGAAGGATGATTTTTCACTATATACTCTTTCGTACCTTTTTAAAAAACACTTTAATATTTAAAAAATAAAGTAAATCCATACACGAAACAGAGTGCTCAGCAGCAGCATTACTCATAATAGTGAAAAAGTAGAAACAGCTCCTGTCCGTCAGCGGACGAGTGAATAAACAGGGTGTGGTCTGTCATCCACACAATGGAATATTATTCGGCAGTAAGATACAATGAAGGGCCGTACGTGCTACGACATGGCTGAAACTTGAAAAGAGCAGGCTTAATGAAAGGAAGGCAGAAAAAAAAAAAAAAAAAGGAAGGCAGGCAGGCAGGCACAAAAGATCCCACACATCGTATGATCGCGTTTATATGAAGTGTCCAGAATCGGCAGTTCCACACACAGGAAGTAGATGAGTGGTTGCTGGGAGCCTGGAGGAAAGGGGGGTGGGCAGGGAGTGACTGCTGATGGCCACAGGGTGTCTTTCTTGATGATGAAAATGTTCTGGAATCAGGTGAGGGTGATGTTTGCGCAGCTTTACGAAGATGCTAAAAAACCACCGCAGTGTACACTTTGCAAGGATAAATTTTATGGTGTGTAAATTGGACCTTCATATATAAACGGAAAAGCAACTTGGTGGAGTCACGAACATGGAAACTAAGAATCACTGTGAACCTGTGAAGCAGTGAACAACTTCCTTACGTTCCCACCTAAGAAATATTTCCATTGTAAAATATTTCACATAGGGTCACTAATGACACCAGGGACCTTCTTATCCTTTAGCTACTTTCCCTGACACTCGCCGGTGATCTCATTTCATCGGGGAGTATTGGTGACCCAGATGAAGGAAGCCCTGATCCGTATAAAGGACTTGCGGTATGTGGGATCGAGGTGTTGTGGCTAGAGGCCTTCCCCGGTCCCTGCCCCTGGGACAGAAGGCCACGGCAGCTTTGAAAGGAGCCTCAGGGAATCGTGTGGACTAGTCTGCCCTTTCTCTCCTGGTAACTGGTCCCAGAGGGGTCCCCCCCCCCCGTCCCTGTCCTGCCTCCCTGCTCCCAGGAGCCGCCCCTGTTCCCTTGCTTATATCCTCCTGGGTTGAGCTGAGTCGCAGGGTTTAAGGAGCCCTTCCTAAAAGGACGGGAGACCAGTGGGCCTGACAAACATAGCTCCTCTTCCCGCTCGTCGCTCGCCCTTCACGGGTCCTGTGGCGCTGCCGACTGTCCTCCCAGCAGGACAGTTCCCATCATGGCCGCTGGCCTGTCTGTGGGTCGGGCAGGTAACAGTGTTGTGTCAGAGTTCCCAACTCCGGGTGCTTAAACCCGAATTCCTCTTGGGGTGGGCGTGGGAGGTTGACCACAACGTGTCTTTGGTCAGGAGCGGGGTAGACGATGCGTCTTTCAGTTCTGCCAGCCCCTGAGACCTCAGGCCAAGTCTCCCCACACACCGGCTTACCTCAGGTCGGCTGCTGAGCCCTTCCTCTGAGTGGCCTAGTAAGATAGGTGGGGTTGTTTTTTTTTTTTTTAAGATTTTATTTATTTATTTTAGAGAGAGCACGAGTGGGGAGAGGGGCAGAGGGAGAGGGAATGGGAGAGACTCCGAAGTGGACTCCCTGCTGAGTGTGGAGCCCGATGCAGGGCTCGATCCCACGACCCTGAGGCCATGACCTGAGCCAAAACCAAGGGTCAAAAGCTCAACTGACTGAGCCACCCAGGCGCCCCTAAGACAGGTCCTTGAGACCCATGCCCTTGGCATTCATTCAGAATTAATTCACATAATACATACAGAACTAAGCTATATTATGGCCGGAGCTACTGTTTCTGATGGTAAGAAATTTTTCTTTCTTTCTTTCTTTCTTTTCTTTTCTTTCTTTCTTTCTTTCTTTCTTTCTCTCTCTCTCTCTCTTTCTTTTTCTTTCTTTCTTTCTTTCTTTCTTTCTTCCTTCCTTCCTTCCTTCCTTTCTTCCTTCCTTTCTTTCCTTTCTTTCTTAGAATGAGAGAGAGAGCATGAGAGCGGGGAGGGTCAGAGGGAGAAGCAGACTCCCCGCCGAGCAGGGAGCCCGATGTGGGACTCGATCCCGAGACTCCAGGATCATGACCTGAGCCGAAGGCAGTCACCCAACCAACTGAGCCACCCAGGCGCCCCAAGAAATTTTTCTTTTGCAGGAATCTGCTGCTCAGGAATCCTCACTTGTAGAGTATAATTGAATAAACAGCAGCATATAGTGCTTACAACAACCCTATTAACATAGGTGCTCCTGTCATCCCCATTGTACAGAGGGGCAAACTGAGTCACAGAGAAGTTAAGTAGAATTTGCTGGCACACAGCCAGTAAGCGGTGGAGACAGGATTCGATTCTGGACGTTCTGGCTCCAGAGTCCGTGCCCTTAGCCACTACACTGTTCCCCTGAACCTTGAGAAAATAGGTAGAGCCCTATTAAACTCCGGGCAAATCCCATGTTGTTCGTCTTAGAACGATGTTAGTTGTTCAGACAATCTCATATAAAAATTAAGACTTGACTTCTTTCACGGAAGCCCTCAAAAGTCCTCACGGCCCAGTCTACACCATTTGATCTGCAATCCCTCGAACGCGGTTGGAGCCCTTGCCCTGGCCCCTGGTCTCCTTCTCCACACCTGAGACCGGCTGGGCCCCTCTACACTTGGTCCACATTCACGTATTTGTTTTCTTTGATGATCACACTGCTTGAAAATGAACAAGGAAGGCTGGGATTTGAGGTAAATGTGAGGTAGTCTTTCCAAGCGCGTGACCTTTGGTGGCTTCTGCCACTCTAGCTGCAGACTCCTTCTCGTGTTCTCTTTGCCGGACTTTGTGTTCCCGTCATTCTATTCACGTACCCGCTGCCTGGCATGGCGAGCGCATTGCTTGACTTCAAGAGCTTTGGAACCACTCACTCGTGCTCCTGGTGTGTCAGCTGTTGTAGGTGGCCCCTTTGCTCCTCCCTCAGCCTGGACCTTCCCTGTCTTGGCTCTCCCTCAGCTGCTCCGTCCCGGTCGCCTCAGCTGAAGTGTCTGCTCTCTCATGAGACTCCTGGCGTAGCACGAGAGAATCCGCAGACTGTTCCACCTGCAAATCATACAGCCGTCCCTGAGTCTGGAGGTCTGTGACCCAGACACCTAGCCTCTGCTGATGACTCTCTGAAGTCAAGGGACCATAAACTGCATTCCCAAGTTTGACACTGGCGTGACTGAGCAGCCTGATGTGGTGCAGGGGACAGGGCATCGGGGGCCTGGACGCTCAGGTTCTAGATCTGGAGCTGCCGCTAAGTCCGTGAGGCAGGTCGTGTCCCGTCTCTGGGCTTTCGTTTTCCTGCCTGTCAAAGGGGGTGGCTGAGCCAGGTCATTTCCAAGTCTTTGTGAAGGTGGCATCTCGCACAGACCCCGCCCGCTAGACTCTGTCCTCACCGTGCGCAGACTGACAAGAGAAAACGAGCTACCCTTTGGGGCAGTAAGGTCGTGGCAGGCCGCCCACAAGGTCACACTGGCCTTTGCTCTGGTATGAGGCCTGTCCTTGCACACGGAGTAGCTCTTGCCACAGAAAGCAGTTCACGTTTGCCCTCTCAGACGTGACTCACTGGGGTCCACCACCCTCCCAGGTCTGCCTGTGGGTGTGTGCTTCGAATCTGGGTTGCGACGCTGCTCAGGCAGCCAGATCATGGCCCTTGGGAAACCCGGCAGGGGGGCACCCAGTGAGGCCTTCACCCTGATGTCCTTCGAATCCTCCAGAAACCTGGATTGCCCTCCCTCAGTCAACGCGGTTGCCTAACAAAATGTGGACTTCCTGAGTGACCCCCAGATCCCTGCTTCATCTCCTTCTCCTGTGCTCCCAATGCCACTCTGTACGCCATGACCAAACCCCGCAGAGCCACTCAAAAGGGTTTCTGACCTTTGCCCTGAATTCCAGGGCCGCACCAATGCATGGTGTAAGGTAGCATAATAATTACAGTCTTTTGGTAAATGAAGGCAGGATGTATGTTACTAGGTGAGGTCTCCCATCAGGAAGCAGGGCTCATGAGGTCCTATGAGGACACCTCTGGTCAAGGGAGTCGATCCCAGTTAGCAGCATTAAGAATGAAGGGATGGGAGCTTATTCGAGGTCCTGTCCTCTCCTGTTGTGGATATTAATCAGCTGGGTAAATTATAGACTAGGGTCACGGAATGTTTAGCCCTGGAGCATCTATCAGAGGCTTGAAATGTCCCTAACAGGTGGGCTCGGTGAATGCCAGGACTTAGCATGATTGAAAGGGTGTTTTGAGTCATGGCACATGGCAACATGGAAATAAAACAGATATATCACAAGTGGGTGGTAGAAATAGACTGGAAGAGAATTTTAACACCTAAAATATGACAAAGATTTATCCCTGCTAGCTTCTCAGTTTCATGAAACATTTATTTTCATCTGATCTGAGATTCTGCATTCACGTTACAGATTTCCTTCTAAAGCTTTTCTGGTTTCTGTTTGTTTGCTTCTATCATCTTCCTGTTTATTTACTCCTTTAAGTGTCGCTTCATTTTTTATTTTTTAAATCTGAGGTCCTCGTTGTGGCTTACTTTGAAAATCATTTGTTCAGCACTGTCCCGATGGCGATTTCTGGTCAGAGGCCCATAAAAATATCTATAGGATGTGGTTGGGATCATTCCTACATCTTGGTGAGGGTCTTAGGATGGGCAGATTCTGGGGGCAGGAGACATTGAAAACTCTTCCTAATCGTAGAATGACATTTTCAAAAATCAAATGGCGCAGGCCATGGCACGTGTTTCAGTTCATCTCCAAGTGAGGATTACCAGGAAACCGTGTAAGCCCTGCTTGGTCAGTTGTGAGGGGGACAGGTCTTCTCTGGCGTGATGAACATTTTCGAGGTGCTTGGCTCTGTACAGGGTCTTCGCTGCCTGTAGCGTGCCCCGTTGGTGGTAGGCCTTCCCCTTTCCCGGGGTCCCCTCTTCCTTTGCCCTGCAATTCAGGGGGCCTTTGGGGAGGCACAGTTCTGGGGGTTTGCTTTCATTTGGATCTTGTATGATGAAGTTGCCCCCCATGTGGTTCTTGGCGGGAGGGGGACTCCCTCCTTTTACTCCTTGACGCGTTTGCCCCGAATTGTGACATTTAAGCGCAGTGACTTTGCAAAATTTGACTTGTCAGTAAGAAAAAGTCCTCTTCCCACCCTAAAGATTGACAGGAGCATAAGATGGCTGAAGCTGTAGTGGGCCTTTCCTGGCAAGAGCACACAGGACAGGAGATACTCCGGAGAGCGCGACGTGGAATCCCGTCACATCATAGTGC